>NW_006921923.1:1393638-1394811 GCF_000298275.1 Orycteropus afer afer
GAAAAAAAAAAAAGGAATAACTTATGCATGATTGGAATTCCAGAACACAAAGACACAAATAAAAAAAGGAGGGGAGAGCACCAAGAAAATTGTTGAAGGTTTACTGGAAGAAAACTTCCCTAATATCAAGAAAAACTAACCAAACTCACTGCCATTAAGTCTAAACCAACTCATAGCGACCCCTTCTTGGGTTTCTGAGGAGGTATCACTACGGAAGTAGATTGCCCAACCTGCTGTCTGAGGAGTGGCTGGTGGGTTTGAACTGCCAGCCTTCTGTTTAGCAGTCTAATGCCTTAGAACTTATGCTACCAGGGCTCCTCAAGAAAGACTAGAAGATAAAAATTCAAGAAGTTCAAGGAACCCCCAAATAGGATAGACCCCTGTGGTAGTTCATTTTGTGTGTCAACTTGACTTGGCCTGGTTGAGTGGCGGGGCAGCTGGATGTAGTATTCCCTACGATGAGACTGGCAATCAACTCCATGGTAGAATCTACTGTGAGCAGCTGAGTAGCTGCCTTACTGTTGTGGTCTGATTCCTGTATATAAAGAGAAGCTTTGGGTAGCAGTCTCTAGCTTATGGCATACTTGAACCCTGCATGTAGTCATGTCATTGTTCAGCAGCCTGCTATGTTCTGCTGACCTTGGGACTTTCAATGGACTTAAATTAACGGCCTGCCATGTAGTTTGGTAATATCAGGACTGTGCCTTTTTACTTGTCAACCTTGGGCTTGTCAGCCTCAGTATCCAGCACCTGTCTGAGTAAAGCAAAGCCTCTAGCATCAGTGGGCTGGGAGCAGGACGCAGAGCTAAAGGCCAAGGCTGAGGGGCTTTCACCCAGCCCCTAGAATCTGGCACTTTGAACTCATACTTAAAGCCTCCAAAATTGTAAGAGAATAAACTCCTGTTTGTTCAAGCCATCTCATTGGTGGTATATTCTTTTCAGAGTGGCACTAGGTAACCAGAACAATCTCCAAAAGAAAAAGAAAACCACACAGACATATCATAATCAAATTTCCTAAACCAAAGACAAAGAAAGAATCCTGAAAGCAGCTCAGGAAAAATGAAAAGTCACCTACCAAGGAGAACCAACAAGACTAAGCTGATTTCTCAGCAGAAACCATGCAGGTGAGAAGACAATGTTTGTGTTGTTAAGTGCCGTCGAGTCATTTCCAAC
>NW_006921923.1:1397860-1399820 GCF_000298275.1 Orycteropus afer afer
AAAAAAAAACCAGAGAGAGAGAGAGAAGAAAAGAAAAGCACTCCCACTGCCATCAAGTCAATTCTGACTCATAGCAACCCCCATTGGATTTCCCAGGCGGTACATTTTTATAGAAGAAGATTGCCCCCTCTTACTTCTGCAGAGTGGCTGGTGGGTTTGAACCACCAACCTTCTGGTTAGTGGTCTAATGCGTTAGGCACTACACCACTAGAGCGAAAACTTCCTAGATAAACAGAAATTAACGGAATTTACAAAAACCAGTCTAACCTGACAAGAAATGTTAAAGGGAGTCCTTCAAAGAGAGAACCAATAACAGCAGACAACAATTGGAAATTAAGACACACAACATCATCACCTGGAAATCAACCCAGAAATAGAAGTATCAAAAATAAAATAAATCTACAAGCCTGAAAATAGGGAACCAGAGATGTCAATTTGTAAACAATGATAACTACAAAACAAAAAGAGGGAATAAATTATGTAATTATGGAACTTCCAAATGGAGAAGAAATCAAAACACTATAAAGATAAAAACTGACTGCTTTAAACTTGGGAAGATAATAATAAATTATAGGGCAACCTGAAAGAAAATTAATAAACCTCTTCACTAAAATTTTAAAAAAAGAAAAACATAAAATTTCGGTAAACACTAAAACAATAACAATGAAGGAAATGATAAGAAAATCCATAAACAAAATGAATTCAGCACAGAAAAATATATTGAACAAAGAAATCATCAATACCACACACACACACAACCCCAGCAAAATGACAGTAGCAAATTCATACCTATCTACAGTTACACTGAATGTAAATGGATTAAATGCTCTAGTCAAGAGACAGAAAGTAGCAGAATGAATAAGAAAACATGACCCATCAATATGCTGTCTACTGAAGACACACCTTAGACACAAAGAAAAAAAAATAAGCTAAAAATCAAAGAATGGGTAAACATATATTGAGCAAATGGCAGCCAAATAAAAGCAAGAATGTCAATATTAATTCCTGATAAAATAGATTTTAAGGAAAAACCAGCAAAAAAGACAAGTAAGTACATTATATAATGAGTAAAGGATCATTTGAACAAAAGGATTTAGCCATAATAAAATCTACACACCCAATGAAAGAGATCCAAAATAAAAAAATCAAAGTTTAACATAATTGAAAAGAAAAATAGATAACTCCACAATAATAGTAGGGAATTTTAAAATAGCACTTTCAATGAAGGACAGAAAAACTAGAAAGAAAATTAACAGAGATAAAGGAAGATCTAAACAACATAAGCAACCAGCTAGATCTTATAGATGTATTCAGAACATTTCATCAAACAACAACACAGTATAAATTCTTTTCCAGTGCTCATAGAACTTTCTCCAATATAGACTATATGTTATGCCACAAAGCAAACCTCAATAAATTTAAAAACATCAAATACTGGGAATCAACAACAAGAAGATCAAGGGGAAAAAAATCAAATACATGGAAACCGAATAACACCTTGCTTAAAAACTACTGGGTAACAGAAGAAATAAAAAATGAAATAATAATAATAAAAAATCCTTGAAACAAATGAGAAAGAAAACACAACATACCAAAATCTATGGGACACAGCAAAAGTAGTACTCAGAGGAGAATTTATAGTAATAAATGCACACCTCAAAAAAGTGAGAAAGAAACAAAATTAATGCCTTTAACCCAACTTCTCCAACAATTTAAAAAAGAACAGGAAAAAAACGTCTACAGTCACCAGAAGAAAGGAAATAATAAAGAATGAAACAGACAATAGACAAACAACACAAAGAACAAGAACACAAGTTGGTTCTTTGGAAGGATTTCATAAAATTGACAAGTTACTGACAAATTTAACAAAAGAAAAGGGAGAAGATGCAAATAACATCAATAAGAAATGTAATAGGGGATGTTACAACAGAACCAGGAGCTCTGGTAGCGTAGTGCCTAA
>NW_006921923.1:1400657-1402500 GCF_000298275.1 Orycteropus afer afer
TATCAATTGATGCAGAAAAGGCATTTGACATAATCCAACACCCATTCTTGATCAAAATGCACAGCAAAAGAGAAATAGAAGGGAAATGCTTCAACATAATTAAGGGCATATACACAAAACCAACAGCCATCATTATTGTCAATGGAGAGAGACTTAAAATGTTCCCCTTGCAAATAGGAAGCAGACAAGGATATCCTTTATCACTTCTGTTATCCAATATTGTATTAGAAGTCTTAGCCTGAGCAAAAAGGCAAGAAAGGGAAATAAAAGGCATCCAAATTGGCAAAGAAGTAAAACTATCTCTATTTGCAGATGATATGATCATATATGTAGAAAATCCTAGAGACTCAAAAAGAAAACTATTGGAACCAATAGAAGGATTCAACAAAATGTCATTGTACAAGATCAGCATACAAAAATCAGTTGGATTCCTCTACGCTAATAAGAGATTGATAATTACTTGTAATTGAAATGTAAAAGTTGGAAACAAAGAAGAAGCATCGGTAACTGGAAAATATTGCCTTGGTGAGAGAAATGACTGCAGAGATTTCATGATGGAATTTTGAAACATCAACAATTTATTCATTGCCTATGCCTTTTTTTCAACAACATAAACAGCTACTATACATGTGGACCTCACCAGATGGAATACACAGGGATCAAATTGACTATATCTGTGGAAAGAAGCTCATCAGTCAGAACAAGGCCAGGGGCTGACTGTAAGTTTAAGTTGAAGCTGAAGAAAATTAAAACAAGTCCACAAGAGCCGAAATACACCCTTAAGTATATCCCACTTGAATATAGAGACTATCTGAAGAATAAATTTGATGTATCAAACATCAGTGATCAAAGACCAGATGAGTTGTGTGGTAGGACGTTAAGGATATCATACACAAAGAAAGTAAAAGCCATTAAAAAGATAGAAAAGGAAGAAAATACTAAAATACATGTCAGAAGACATTCTGAAATTTGCTCTGGAGTGGAGAGAAGCTAAAGCAAAAGGAATAAATGATGAAGTAAAGAGCTGATCACAAGATTTCAAAGGGCAGCTCAAGAAGACAAAGTAAAGTCCTATAATGAAATATGCAAAGACCTGGAGTTAGAAAATCAAAGGAGAAGAACATACTCAACACTTCTCAAACTGAAAGGACTGAAGAAAAAATTCAACCCTCCACTTGCAATATTGAAGGATTCTATGGGCAAAATATTGAACTATGCAGGATGTATTTTAAAAAAAAGGATGGAAGGAATATACAGTCACTGTACCAAAAAGAGTTGGTCAATATTCAACTGTTTTAGAAGATGGCATATGATCAAGAAGCAATGGTATTGAAGGAAGAAGTCAAAGCTGTACTGAAGGAATTGGAGAAAAACAAGGCTCCAGGAATTGACAGAATACCCATTGAGATGTTTCAATAAATAGATGCAGTGCTGGAGGCAATTACTCATCTATATATGCCAGGGAATTTGGAAGACAGCTACTTGGCCAACTGACTGGAAGAGATCCATATTTGTGCCTATTCCAATGAAGGGTGATCCAACAGAATGCAGAAATTATAGAACAATATCATTAATATCACACACAAGTAAAGTTTTGCTGAAGAAAACTCAAACATGGTTGCAACAGTACATTAATAGAGAACTGCCAAAAATTCAAGGCAGGTTCAGAAGTGGATGTGGAATGAGGAATATTGTTACTGATGTCAGATGGATCTTGGCTGAAAGCAAAGAATACCAGAAAAATGTTTGCCTGTGTTTTATTGACTATGAAAAGACATTCAACTGTGTGGTTCATAACAAATTTTGGAGAATATTGCAGAGAATGGGAATTCCAGAACACTTA
>NW_006921923.1:1403030-1404803 GCF_000298275.1 Orycteropus afer afer
AGACTAAGGTGCACCAGACCCAAGCCATGGTATTTTCAACATCCTCATATGCATGTGAAATCTGCATAATGAATAAGGAAAGCCAAAGAAGAATAGATGCATTTGAATTATAGTGTTGGTGAATACTGAAGTCATTAGATGGCTTCCAACTTTTCTTGGAAGAAGTACAAAGGGAATGCCCCTTAGAGATGAGAACATGCAGACTTCATTTCACCTACTTTGGTCATGTTGTCAGAAGAGACCCGTCTCTGGAAAAGGATATAATGCTTGGTAAAGTAGAGGTCAGTGAAAAAGGAGAAACCTTCAATGAGATAGATTGACACAGTGGCTGCAATGATGGGCTCAGGCATAGCAACAATTGTGAGGATGCCCCAGGACCATTTTGTTATATATAGTGTTGCTATGAGTTGCAAAAAATCGATGGCATCTAAGAATAACAATAAAGAGCACTCTGAAAAGGAAATCAGCAAAACAATACCATTTACAATAACTGCTAAAAAGATGAGTACTTAGGAATAAATGTAACCAGAGACACAAAAGACTTATACAAAGAAAACTACAAAGCACTACCACAAGAAACCAAAAGAGACCTACATTAATGAAAGAATGTACCATGTTCATGGATAGGAAGACTTAATATTGTAAAAATGACAATACTACCCAAAACAATCTATAGATACAATGCAATCCCAATCCAAAGTCCATCATCCTCCTTTAAAGGGATGGAAAAACTAATCACCTAATTCATATGCAAAGGGAATAGACCCTGAATAAGTAAAGCACTACTAATGAAGAAGAACAAAGTAGGAAATCTCACACTGCCCAATCTCAAAACCTACTATATAGTCATAGTAGTCAAAATAGCCTGGTATTGATACAATGACAGACACATAGACCAATGGAACATAATTGATAACCCAGAAGTAATTCCATCCAGCTATAGATAGCTGACCTTTGATAAAGGGCCAAACCTTATTACATGGGGAAGAGATGGTCTAACAAATGGTGCTGGCAAAACTGCATATCCATTTGCAGAAAAAATGAAACATGAATCATATCTCACATCATATGCAAAAAAGAGCTGTAGATGGATTAAAGACCTAAATGCAAAACCTAAAATTACAAAGACCATCAAAAAAAAAAAAAAGGAGGGACAAACTTGGAGGCCCTAATAAATGGTATAAACACACTATCAACCATAACTAAAAATGCACAGAAAACAAAAGACAAAATAGATGACTGAGCCCTTCTAACAATAAGACACATATGTGCATCAAAAGATTTCACCAAAAGAATAAAAAGAGAAGCTACAGGCTAGGGGAAAAAAATTGGCAATGACATATTGGACAGGCAGCTGATATCTAATATTTATAGAAAAAGTTCACTGTGGGTGGGGAACACCTCAGCAACAAAAGGACAAAGAATCTAATTGAAAATGAGCAGAGGACATGAAAAGACACTGCACCAAAGAAGGCATTAGATGGCCAATAAACACATGAAGAAATGCTCATGATCATTAGCCATTAAAGAGATGCAAATGAAAACAACAAAAAGATATCATCTCCAGCAAAAATAACAAAGTCAAAACAAACAAATAGAAAACAACAAATGCTGATGAGGGTATAGTGAGTTTGGAACTCTCTTATACTGTTGGTGGGAGTGTAAAATGGTACAACTACTGTGGAAAGCTGTATGGTGCTTCCTTTGTTGTTGTTGTTGTTTGCCATCGAGTCGGCCCCGACTCATAGCGACCCCTCCTTGGGTTTCCGAGGC
>NW_006921923.1:1407249-1407754 GCF_000298275.1 Orycteropus afer afer
GTGGTCAATGACATGAGACAAAGTGTATGTGAACTGCTGTATGGAAAGTGAATTTGCTCTGTAAATCTTCACCCAAATAAAAATTAATTAATTAAAAAAAAAAAAAAGAAGTTGGAAATAGAAATATATGATCCAGCAACTTCACTAGTAGGTATATATCCTAAAGAAATAAGAGCCATGACATGAACACTCATGTTCATATGTGCACCCATGTCTAACACAGCACTATTCACAACAGCAAAAAGATTAGACAAGTGTCCGTCAGCAGATGAATGGATAAACAAACTATGATACATACACACAATGGAATATTACACAACATTAAAGAGTAATGAAGAATTTGTGAAACACCTCATAACATGGATGAACCTAAGGACATTATGCTGGGTGAAATTATTGCTGTTGTTAAGTGCCTCGTTCCACATCCTCTTCTGAATCCAGCTTGCATTTCTGGAAGTTCTCTGTCAATATATTGCTGCAACCATTTTTCAATTATCTTCAGTAA
>NW_006921923.1:1408164-1414106 GCF_000298275.1 Orycteropus afer afer
TTTCTTCAGTTCCTTCAGCTTGAGAAATGCTGAGCATGTTCTTCCCTTTTGGTTTTCTAACTCCAGGTCTTTGCACATTTCATTATAATAACTGACTTTGTCTTCTCAAGCTCCTTTTTGAAATCTTCTGTTAAGCTCTTTTATCTTGTCATTTCTTCCATTTTCTTCAGCTACTCTCCATTGAAGGGCAAGTTTCAGAGTCTCTTCTGACATCCATTTTGGTCTGTCTTTTCTTCCTTTCCTGTCTTTTTAGTGACCTTTTGCTTTCTTCATAGATGATATTCTTGATGTCATCCCACAACTCCTCTGGTTTTCAAAGCATCAAGTCTATTGAATTTAGATGGTCTCTAAATTCAGGAGGGATATAATCAAGATCATATTTTGTTTCTCATGGACTTGTCTTAATTGTCTTCAGCTTCACCTTGAACTTGCATATGAGAACTGATGGTCTGTTCCACAGGCAGCTCCTGGCCTTGTTTTGGCTGAAGATATTGAGCTTCTCCATCACCTCTATCCACAGATGTAGTTGAGCTGATTGCTGTGTACTCCATCTGGTGAAGTCCACATGTATAGCTTCCATTTGTGTGAGTGAAATTACTCAATCACAAGGGGCAAATATTGTATCAGACTGCTACTGTAAAAAGTCAAGAAAAGGTTTGCACACAGAAAGAATCATTCTTTTAAGGTTACCAGGAATGGGAGGGGAAGGGAGGTAAATCACTAACTAGAGGGTAGACAGGTATATGTTAACTTGGGTGAAGGGAAAGGCAATATACAATAAAGAGGAAGTCAGAACAAAATGATCGAGGTCTTGGAAGACACAAGAGCACAAGAGTTAAAAGCAACAAAGGTGAATACTATTACATACACAGTCCTGCAATAATAGTAATAACAATAACCTATGAACAAGCTGAACAGGGCTGGAAAGGTGAATGGGACTATACCCATGAATATATACAGGTTTGACAGGAGCTCTGGTGGTGCTGTGGTTAAAGCATTGGGCTGCTAACCAAAGGTCAGCAGTTCAAACCTACCAGCCGTTCCATGTGAAAAAGATGAGATGGTCTACTACTGTAAAGACTTACAGCCTTGGAAACCCTATGAGACAGTTCTTCTCTGTCCTATAGTGTGCTCTGAGTGAGAATCTATTTGATGGCAATGGATTTTGACAGAGGATATCTCTAGCTATGTATTCATGTGTGCTGCAACTATATCTATGAATGCAGTAGGTATATAGGGGGCAAAGTTATGAAAACTTCTTAGTCTTAACCAAACACCTTGAGGGAATGATCATGGGGGGCTCAGGACCATAGTATCAGGGAACACTAAGGTCAATTGGCATAACACAGTCTGCAAAGACAATCTTCTATAGTTTACTTTGATGAATATCTACTGGGGTCTTAAAAGCTTGCAAGCGGCCATCTAAGGTGCAACTATTGGTCTCTCCCCATCCAGAGCAAAGAAGAGTGAAGAAAATCAAAGGTATGAGGAAACAATTAATCCAAAGGAATAGTGGACCATATGAATCCATCTTCCATGACCCTGAGTCTAGAAGAACTAGATGGTGCCTAGCTACCACTGTTGACCACTCTGAAAGGGATCACAATGGGAGGTCCCGGCTAGAGTGGGGAAAAAATGTGGAGCAAAGCTCAAAATTGTGAAAAAGACCAAGCTTACTTGTTTGATGAAGACTGATGGAACCCTCGAGACTATGGCCCTTAGATACCCTTCAAACCAGGAACTGAATTCAACCCTCATGGCTCAACTTTCAGTCAAATGGCAGACAACAGGTTTGCAAGGTGAACAATAAAATCAGGAAGATATGCACTCCTTAGAACAACCAACCATATGAGACCAAAAGAGCAGCATTTGCCCAGGGATAAAGCTAAGAAGAAAGTAAGGGATAGGAAAGAAGGATGAAGGGAAATTGTAAACACAGGGAGGAAGTGGGAAGAGTGCTCTTACATTAAAGGGATTGCAATGAATGCCACAAAACAAAATGTGTATGATTTGTTGAATAGAAACAATTTGGTCTGTGAACTGTCATCCAAATCACAGTAAAAATAATTTTGCCATATATATATATATATATATATATATATATATATATATATATCCGGTAAGCATCTAGTATACCAAAAATATGAAGAACTATAACTCGACAGCGAAAGGCAAACAACACAATTAAAATGTGGGTAAAATATTTGAATAGACATTTCTCCAAAGAAGATACAATAACGGCTAATAAGCACATGAAAAGATCCTCTATATCATTAGTTATTAAACAAAAAACCAAACCCATTGCCTCTGAGTGGATTTCAACTCATAGCAACCCTGTAGAACAGAGTAGAAATGTCCCATAGGTTTCCAAAACTGTAATCTTTACAGAAGTAGGCTTTCACATCTTTCTCCTGCCGAGCAGCTGGTGGGTTGGAACACTCGATCTTTCAGTTAGCACTAGAGAGGTTAACCACTGCACCACCAGGGATGTAAAATTAATACCTCCCATTAGTCATTAGGGAAATACAAATCAAAACCGTATTAGACACCTCTTCGGCAGGTTTGGTATTTGGTTTGGTCATACCTACTCTGCAGCTATAATTTTTAAAAGGAAAAATAACAAATATTTGTAAGGATATGAAGAAATGGGAATACTCATACATTGCTGGAAGGAATGTAAAATAGTACAGTCGCCGTGGAAAACAGGTTGGCAGTCCCTCAAAAAGTTAAACATAGAACTATAATATGACTCAGCAATTCCATTCCTAGGTATATACTCAAAAGAATTTAAAACATGTATATCTACACAAAAACTTATACATTAATGTTCATAGAAATATTAGTCATAGTAGCCAAAGAGTGAAAACAACCCAAATATCCATTAACTGATGAATAGATAAACAAAATGTAGTATAGCCATACAATGCAATATTATCCAGCCATAAAAGGGAAAGAAGTACTGTTACATACATGAAGTACTGATAACATTGATGAATCTTGAAAACATTTTGCTAAGTGAAAGAAGCCAGGCACAAATGACGATGTACTGTATGGCTTTATTTATATGAAAAGCCTAAACGAGTGAAAAACTAATTGCTCTTGAGTTGATTCTGACTCATGGCAACTCCACATGTGCCACGGGAAGAGAACTGCACTCCAAAGGGTTTTCAGTGGCTGATTTTTCAGAAATTGATAAACAGGACTTTCTTCTGGGGTGCCTCTGATTGGACTGAACCCTCCAGTCTTTCAATTAGGAGCTGAGTGTGTTAACCATTTGCACCACTCAGGGAATGGGCAAATCCATAGAGACAGGACATAAATTACTGGTTGCCAGGGGCTGAGGGCAGGGGCGAATGGGGAACCACTGCTTAATAGGCTGCTGTTGTTAGGTTCCATTGAGTTGGCTCCAACGTGTATGACTGAACAGAATGTAGCCTGGTCCTCCGCCATCCTCACAATTGTTACTATGTTTGAGTCCATTGTTGAGGTTTCTTTTTGAGGTGATCAAAATGTTCTGGAATTAGATACTGGTGATGGTTGCACAATATTGTGAATGTACTGGAAGCCACTGAATTATACACTTGAAAATGGCTGAAGTGGAAAATGTTTATGTTATGTGAATTTTACTTCAATAAAAAATTGAAGATTCAAATAAGTCATATAGTCAAGATACTAGACTTTCTGAGGAACCTTACAAAATATCAAGAAGATGGATAATCAGTCCCCGGTATGTCAATAATCTATCACAGGCGTTGGCTAGGTGCAGCCTGCAGGCCACATCTGGCTAGTAGGGGCCATGAGCTAAGAATGATTTTTACATTTTAAAGGATGGTTAAACACACACACACACACACATGCATACACATTTTTAAAAAGAAAATAATGTCAGAGACCTTATGTGGTCCTCAAAGCCTAAAATATTTACTTTCTGGACATTTACATTAAAAAAAATTTGTTGACCCTGATGCATGGTGAGGTAAACGATAAGCCGTTACATTTATACAGTGTTCTTCAATTTGCAAGCCACATTCACTTTCTCTCAGCTGACTCTCAAAACAACTTTGTGAGGTAGATGAGACACTATTCCTCTTTACACACGTGGGGACTGACGCTTGAAGAGGTTAAGCCACTCATATTCTAATTCTGTCATCTGATAGGACTCAGATGGCCTGAATAATATTCAGTGTTTTAGCTCTACAGCCCACTGCCTTTCTGAATACTTTGGAAGAAAAATAAAAAGCTCTGTTAAAATGCAGTATGATTTAGACTTGATAGATCAACCCAAGGTTGAAATAAAGGCCAAAAAAGCTTTGGCTAACTGTTGTTAGAATGTCTCTCTCTGCTTTATATCTCCTCTGGCAAGGGTTATATATTTTTCTAAATGAAATGCCACCCATATTGAAGAGCTCAAGAACTGTCAGGCCAAAATCTTTCAAGTGCCAAAGAGTTGGACAGTTTGCTATATTTCTAGCACATCAGGTCAAAAATATAATAAAATGGACTTGTTTGTAATTTTTCTCTTTAGAGGCACTGTGACATTCACTCCTTACCCTGATGTCCTGTATCCAACATGCAGCTTCAGCTGTCTCCAGGACAGTATATCATCCAGTTGCTATTCTTTCTTCTCACCAATTTACCAGATGTCAGATTTCCCTAATCTGAAGTAGCTCCACAATATTTGTATTGGCAGGCAGGGGAGTGGGTTGCAATTGATAACAGATATTTCTTAATAACCCTTCATCCTGGTCTTCAGTGCATAAGAAAAAGCCTTTAACATCAGTGTGGCCAACCAGCAGCTTCAAGGATGGGCTCCCCACCTGGAAGTCACTGTTTCCTCCCTCCATCCTACATGCGCTTGGCTTGGTATAATTCCAAACACAGCTACAGTACACGATGTGTAATCTTCTCTCCAGTCAATTTTGGATGATGGTTCGCATGTGAAGGGGGAAGGAGCATGGCATGCACTGTTGATTCAGGTGCTCAAGGCCTATGCAGTAAATGACTTCCCCTATTGGAGTCACTGTAATAGAAGTGTGGGGGATTTATAATTATATCCCTCCTTACAATTCAGTTAATTAATCAACCCTTCCCACACACTTCCATTAGATTCCTCTCACTAGGTAGGCCATTTAACTCACAGTATATAGCTTCTACATTCAATTCTTTTTCTGCCCTCTTCTTGGGGCTCCTTTTTCATGCCAGGACCAGTGTAACCTCTTCCCAGGTGCTCCTTTTTTCAAAATTTTGGGTCCAGCCCTTTTTAGGGCTCCCATATAGATACCAAATTCCTGGTTAAAATCTTGTGTTTTAAATTTAATCTCCATGGCCAAACTCTCCCTGATTTTAGAAGCCACTTCAATCTCCCACCTGACATTTCGATGACATCCATGCTGTGCATTTCTTCTACCCTTCTTTTCCTGTTAGGGAAAGAATTTTAAACCCTTTCATCATCTTCACTGTTAGATACTGTTCTGGTTACCTAGTACCGCTCTGACCAGAATATACCACAAATGGGATGGCATTAACAAACAGGAGTTTATTCTCTTACAGTTTGGAGGCTTTCAGTCCAAGTTCAAAGTGCCATGCTCTAGGCGCTAGGGGAAAGCTCCTCAACTTGGGATCCAGCTCCACCTCCTGCTCCCAACCCACTGGAGCTATAGGCATTTCTTCACTCAGCTAGCTGCTAGCTGCTGAGGCTGACAAACCCAAGGTTGACAAATAAAAAGGCACAGTCCCAATATTACCAAACCACATGGCAGGCCATTAATTTAAGTCCACTGTAAGTCCCAAGGTCAGCAGAGAATGGCAGGCTGCTGAACAACGACATGGCTACACGCAGGGTGCAAGCATGCCATAAGCTAGAGACCATTCCCAAGGCTTCTCCTTATATACAGGAAGCAGACCACATCCCAAAGGCAGCTACTCAGCTACTTGTGGTAGAT
>NW_006921923.1:1414787-1425768 GCF_000298275.1 Orycteropus afer afer
CAATTTGTAAAGTCTGTGTTCTATACATCTGCCTTCCTCACCCAAAACTCCTTGTTCTATAGGGAGACTGGGATTGACATGGTCACCATAGTTCTGTTCTCTCAACATTCTTCCCCAGTTAGTGATGTTGTTCTGCCTTGTTTAGGTTTCAGAATAAAATGATCTGTTTGGGTCATTCTATGCAAAAAGCACAACTTCTAACCAATCACTCCAGAGCATTCCAATGGGATACCAGTTACACATCCTTCCTAAGATTTATTTGACGGGAATTCCACATACAGAACCCCATAGGACACACAGGTGGAATTGTGTTCGCACCTATAATGCTACTAGTCCCGCACCTAGAAGAAAGAAGCTGAGAATGAGAAGAAGCTGCCATGTGACTTCTCTGCAGTGATTTATCACGAGAGGAAAATAGGTGCTCTGTGGATAGCTTTCTGTTTAGCCCTTTTCTCTTTCAAACTCTTGAATCTTTGTTGGAGAGTTTAGTTGGGGTTGTCAGCACAAATTATTGACCACTAGAAGAGAACTGAAATGTAATTATTCCTTATTGGTGAAATAGGGCAGTGTACCAAAGGATCTTTCCCCAGCCTATTCTAGGCCATTTTGTAGATTGTCCTATTCTCCTCATCTTTTAAGTATCCAGCTGTATTCTTTGGGGTAAAGATTTCTGTTTAAAGGAGTAAGGTTTCCATGACTTGCCCCAACTATCTGTAAAATTGGTGCCACTTTCAACTAACTTTCTGAAAGATATACTGGAGTCTTCAGTTGGATTTGCACACTCTTGTATGCTGCTGGAGTAGCAGAATTCAATTATAGTTTTCAGTTTTGTATTGTTGATGGGAATCTTAGTTTCTGTGTGTAATTTTCCTGAGACAAGCTAGTGAAGTTTTTAAAATGTAAATCAAACATTTCATTCTTCCATTGAAAACCCTCTAGTGGCTTTCCATTGCACTCTGAAGAAAATCCAAACAATTTTCCATGGTCTCTCCTTTCCATTTCTTCCACTGTCCCCTACTGTGCACCTGTTAGGGAAAAGAATTTTAATCTATTTCCCTATTTTCATTGTTCAGCCCCGATCCCATTGCCTGTAAACCTCTGGATCCTGGGTATCCTTTGGGGACAAACAATACTTCTACATGATCTGGCCTCTGCTTACCTCTCTGATCTCATCTTGTACCATGCCCCCAACACTTACAAATTCTTCAGCCCCACAGAATTTCTTTTGGTTCCCAAAGCTACAGCCCATTTCTACCTCAGGAATTTTGCACTCTCTATTCCCTCTTCCCAGTATCCTCTTCCCCATATCCTTGCATATCTGGCTCCTTCTCATCTTTCAGATATCAGATCAAATGTCACCCTCCAAAAAGACTTTCTCTGACCACTCAATCCCAAAAAAAGTATTTTTCTTTAAGTCACTTACTTTCATGTCACCCTGTTTTATTTTCTTCCCAATAGTTGCCACAGTATGGAAATTATTTAAATTGTTTATATGCATATTATCTGCCACCCCAGTAGAATGCAAGTTCATTGAAAGTAGAGACTACGTGTGTCTTGCTTGCTGCTGTTTCCCCAGTGCTGGGCACACAGTAGGTGGTCAACAGATATTTGTTGAATAAATAAATGGATAACCCATAGTGTTAGTTTATAGCTCTCTGTCAACTTTGCCAAATGACTCATGATGATTTGATGTCTTATATGTTTCAAGACCAAAGGTTTGAAATATAACAGTTCTTGGTTGCTTGGCTATAGGACTTTGAATGATTTGTTTATTCATTTACTGAGGGCCAAAAACAAAAAACCAAACCCACTGCCATTTAGTTGGTTCTCACTCTTAGCGACCCTGTAGGGCAGAGTTGAACTGTCCCATAGGGTTACCAAGGCTGTAATTCTTTATGGAAGCAGACTGCCACATCTTTCTCCTGTGGATCAGCTGGTAGGTTTGAATCACACAACTTTTACTCTTAGCAGCAGAGTGCTTTTAATCAGTCTACCATCAGACTCCTCACTAAAGATGGAGAGGAAGGCAGACATGTGCTGAGTTGAAAGTGTTTCCCATTGCAGCAGAAGGGGGGAAGCTACATGGTGCTCCTTACACAGACTTAAAGTAAATAAGGTTGCCATCTGAGAGTTAAATTAGTAAAATTTACATTCAAGGGATATGATTACATATTGATATCTGTGGAGATCAAGCAAGAAATTGTGAATATGTGATTGGAAATCTTGAGAACTCTCAAAACTCTGCTCAAGGTGATCTAGGACAAATCTTAAGGAGGCAGGATTGGAATGCAATTGTAATTTTGTAAATGGAAACCAAATTAATTGTATTAGACATTGCTTGGAGTGAATAGAAAGTAGTTGGCCAGCCAGAGGCAAAGAAATGACAGTTACCAGCCAAACTCCATCCAGGAGAATGAATCTTGGCCAAGTGAACCCAGCATTATGGGTTCCTTGGCAAGGCTGACCCTGTAGTTGATGAGAGTGCTTCAAGCTATCTAAGCTGAGAGACCATTCTTAAGATCAACTAACTCTCCTTATTCTGATTTTATGCTCACCAAGCAATCTTTTCATAATTTATTTGGCTCCCCACAAAACTTGCCTACAGGAAAAGAATGCACTGATCTGCCTATTTAAGCATTTTGGCCTGCTTAACAACTGTATTTCTCATTGTAAATTAATAAATTGGCATATCAGAACAGGACAGACAGATACAGATAAATAAGTACAAATGTAAAAATGTCCCCATATAGACTGTAAAAGATACAACCAGTGTGGAAATCAGTATGGTGATTCCTTAAAAAGTTGGAAATAGAAATACCATTTGACCCAGTAATCCCATTACTAGGTAAGTATCCTAAAGAAGTGAGAGCCAGGACACAAACAGATATATGCACATCTGTGTTCATCACAGCACTATTCACAATAGCAAAGAGATGAGAATAATCTAAGTGCCCATCAACTGAGGAAAAGATAAACAAACTATGGTACATACACACAATGGAATACTATGCAACCCTAAAGAATAATATAGAATCTGCAAAACACTGCATAATGTGGATGAACTTGGAGGACATTATGCTGAGTGAAATAAGTCAATCACAGAAGGACAAATATTGTATTTGTTCACTATAATAAAAAGTCAAGGAAAGGTTTATACATAGAAGAAAATATTCTTTGTTGGTTACTAGGATGGGAGGGGATGGAAATATTCTTGATAGGTTAATATATATATACACACACACACACACACACACACAAAAGATTTTAGTGGTTATCAGGGGTAGGAGGGAGAGGGAAAGGGGAAGTTTTTGTTTGGGGGGCATTGAGTTTATGCTAATGGTGGTGGAATATTTTGGAAAAGGATAGCAATGATGGTGGCACAACATGAAAAACTTAATCAATATCCCTGAGCTGTAAATGTGGAAGTTGTTATGTTAGTGAATGTCTGTGTATGTTTTCACCACAATGAAAGTAAAAGAAAGAAAGAAAGAAAGAAAATCCCATGTATCAACTGGGCATGTGAGACTGCTTAAGTTGACTTTACTTTGTTGAATTCACTCACTTCAGGCTCTGGTTTTAAACCTTGCAGCTCAGCAAGCTAGTTTTGTGTCTAATACTGAGAGTCCAGCCATCTTCTGCCAGGTTTTTATAAGCATCACTCTGGTATTCCCCAGATGATGCAACCCTTTGCATTGCTGTGTCTTGCACCACAAAGTTTACTAAAAGGGATAATATTCTTTCTTCTGGGTTTGTTTTCAAATACACCATCAGTAGTGAGGAATTCAATCTGAAATTGAATATTGCAGTAAAAGGTATATGGATAGAAAATATTCTTGGTTTTGGTTTTTTTTTTTTTTTTTTTTTTTTTTTTGTATTTTCAGTTCCCAAAGCAAATCCCAATAAAAGGATTTCTATACAAGCAGTTTATTTGTGAGGTGATCTCAGGAAGCACAAGAAGGAAATAAGGAGAGTAACTCAAAGAAGGGAGAAAAGCTTCCCTGTGGGCAGCTGGGACTCAATCCTGCTGGGGACTCTCTGAGAAACCATGTGGAATGTGTTTCAGCGTCCCACTGGGGGATGGGGATGCTGTGATATGTATCCATGGACTTCTATTCCTCTTGGCTGAAGGTTAGTCCCATAACATTAACTACTCTACACTTTCAGATTGCAGCTGGCCATGGGAGAGCAAGTTCCTACTGTGTCCTCGGGCAGAGAATAGAGAAGAACCACTTGAGGTGGGAGACTGTCAGGATGCTAGAAACTGCCAATTACAGCTGCAGGTGAAATCAGGTAGGCCAAGGGAATATGGGATGGGGCACCAAAAGCATCTGGTGCATTATTGAAAACAAATATGACAAACCTTGAGACCTAATAGACAAATGAGCAAAGGACATGAACTGGCAAACTGTACACACACACACACACACACACAAATCAAATGGCCAACAAATATATTTTTAAATGTTTAACCTGTTAGTAATCAATAAACTGCAAATAAAAGTGAGATGCTCTTTTTATTGCTTATCAAGTTAATAAAGGTCCCTGTTTAAAATTTCAAAGATACCATGTATTGATGGAGGTACACTCTCATGCACTGCAGGTGGGATTGTAAATTGGCACAACCTTTCTGAGAAGCAAATTTGTCAATATTCATCAAGCGCCTTAACAATTGTTATGCCCTTTGAGTAATTCCCAGTAAAAGGTAAAGATGGTGATCTCAGTGTTATTTATAACACTAAATGTCCACTGATAAGAAAGCAGTTAAAATAATTATGGTATAGGGATATAATAAAATATAGCAACCATAAAATCATATTTCCAAACGGTTAGTGACATTAAAAATGCTCAGGAAAGTTGACAAAAACATAATATAATACTGTATGCATGGCAAGATCTTGATTACTTTTTTCAATTCAAAGATGATGTAGATTGTAAGACATTGGTTTATTAAACATTTTGAAGAAAAGTAAGAGACAAGACATTTAATATGCCTGAATTTTATTCTGCTGACAGTAACATGCATTTATCTGTAAAACTATATACAGCTTTCTTCTTCAATAACACAACCAAAATTAGAATCTATTTTTTTCACATTTCAGAATCAAAAGATTCTTCTGATCTACTTTAGACCATTGTCAGTGATGACAGAAAAGTGGATCGACACAGTGGCTGTGACGATGGACTCAAACATAGCAAGAGCTGTGAGGATGGCGCAGGACCAGATAATGCTTCGTTCTGTTGTACATAAGGTCAGTGTGAGTTGAATCTTACTGGATAGCACCTAATAACAACAAGTGATGTAGAGTATTGTGATGACATGTGGCTGCTTTTCATAACCCTGGCTTGTGATCATATCAAAGCATATAGGAGAATAGGGGGTTCATCTGCATTTCCTATTTGGTTAAACTCATAGTTTCTTTTTCCTTTCCATCTCTTTGTCTTTTTTTGTATTCAATTCAATTACATTAGCTAGAAATCAATCAGTTTCTCTTGAAAGTCACCCAGAAGCTTTTGACAGATAGATGTTCAGTGGGTGAGTGATAGTCCCTCACAACACATGAATTGGTCACACCAACCTTTCCTAGCTTTGAAATTTTTATGATCTATTCCAAGAGATTTGGCAATTTCTAGTGCCTTTAATTGCATTGTCTGGCATATGACAGGCAATCTTTTGCAGACACAATAATTTTTCATTTCAATGATGCATCATAGTGTAATTTTTAGAAGACATTTTAAGTGACAATTAGGGAGAAAGCCAAATTTAAGTTAAAATTTAACCATGAGTGGTGCTACCAATGTGAATAAGTCAATTGATGTGACAATCAGGTGAACAGTTAGCCTGGAAGCACAGCTAAGTGTGCACATGCATGAGCAATGACAACAATGTCACAGTGGATTCCTCTGCATAGCAATTTTCAAGTCACTTTTGATATCCATTATAAGATGCATCCTGATTTCAGAAATGAAGAATATATGTCTTAGAATGCAGGAAATATGGTGTTAAATGTGTCCACACGTGTGTACACACACACACAAAGGAGAGAAAAGACAGAAAGGAAGTATACCAAAATATTTACAGCAATTATCTCTGGGTAATAGGATTGCAGATAATTTATGTTTTTGCTTATCTTCGTTTTCTAAATGCCTGCCATAAGCTTGTGTTACTGTTAAACTGTAAAAATTATATGTATCTTTAAAAAGACTCATCTTTGTATTTTGAAGGATATTGCTCCCTACTGAGGAGCCCTGGTAGTGCACCTGTTAAAGCACTTGGCTGCTAACCAAAAAGCTTGGCAGTTTGAACCACCAGCTACTCTGCAGTGGGAAAAAGATATGGCTACTCTGCAGTGGGAAAAAGATATGGCAGTCTGCTTCTGTAAATGCTGACAACCTTGCAAATCCTATAGGATAGTTCTACTCTGTCCATACTCGGTTGCTGTGAGTTGGAATCAACTTGAGGGCAGTGGGTGGGGCTCCCTATTGGGACATAAGAGTTTGAGATAGAGAAGAACAAACTTGATTGGATACTTGGAAGACCATAGTAATCTTTGGATCTTCCTGGCCCCAACAGAACAAGTAAACAAGTGCTCTCATATCAGGGATCTTTCAAAGGTAAAGAAACTAATCAAAAATTCTGAGGCTACATTTGTCAGTTGGTTCAGTTTCTGATTTGTAAAAACATTTTGACAAGTCGCTTATATCTCCTTTTTTTTCTCACCTCTTCATGGTAATGGCAGCACTGGGTTAAAACCATAAATAAAAATTTTGGTCAAATATTCCACAATCTTGCTTGTGTTACATAAGCAATGCAAATATAGATCAACAATCCATATTGGAGATTATTGACTGTTTTAAGACTGACATTTGACATTTGAGTACTGTTTCTGTCAAGGTCTGTGTGTGTGTGTGTGTGTGTGTTAGGAAATGCAGGGTGGAGAGGAGGATGGTGATCAGAGAGCCATGGGGCTGATAGGCTACTTGCAATTCTGTTTCTGGGCCTTGGGGGAAAATTTGGAGCTCAAGTCATTTCTATCACTGGGGCACAGGCAAATGAATTCTATCACTGGTAGCTCTTGTGAACCTTATCCAGCTGAGAGAGATATCCCCACTACTTGTTCATGGTGAGAAGGCCTCAAGAATTTGCTCTACCTTACGCACTCCTGCTGATTCCTAAAGAAAAGTGGGGCGACAGGGAGACAAACTATTGGTGAGGAGCCCTGGCTACAGGCAGCTGAGCAGCAATGTGATGTGATGTGAAGTAGCAGAGCTCACAGTACCTTACCCAGTGCATCTCTCATGAAATACATTTCTACAGATTGTAATAGTTTATTTAATCCTACGAATGGCCCAAGGGTGTGTATAGTGGGGTTTGGAGGAACCTGGACTGCTCAGTTTATTTCTAACAAAGTATAAACACTCAAAGAACAATAACTGCTATTATTCTGATCACTATCATCATTATTCCCATGACAGAAAGGTCTTGCTGATCAATACCTCTTCCACTCTCCTATCTAGTGTTTCCACCATCATCCTCACTCTTGTCCACACTGTCTTACCCTGGGGAATGTAAATCACTCCTTTGAGGCAAAACAGTGAAGACCTATTAAGATACAAATGTTTTCTGGAAGATGAATGCCTCAAGCCATTCTCATCTATCAATGCCTTTCGAGTGTGAGGACACAGGGCAGCTGGATTGGGGGTCCAAGAACTGTGTGATGTATGAAGGGGCCCAGAAATGAGGTTGCTAGGGTAATGGGCCTCACAACATTGCCTTAGGCAAGATCAGCCTGTAATGGAAGTAAGCAGGTCAATGGAGGGGCTGAACCGAGAACTCAACCCAGGCTGGCTCAGTGCACAGGCCCATAGGGATTAGGAGTGGGGCAGAGAGAAAAGTAGTGAAAGCCAAGAGGAACCTCATACTTTAGCCTTGAAGACAAGAAGACCCCACATTTTGAGAGGGGGAGTTGATTCAGGCTGGTAGAAGAATATATCCTTCTCCTTTCCAGGGCTCTCTAGTGTCTTGAAGGGAGACCTAAGGAAGTGTATGTGTATGAGTGTGTAAAGTGATAGAAAGGGAGGCTTATGTTCACTAGCAGCAAACTGGACGCTGCTTTGGACAAGCCAGCCGAACACAATAATTGATTGCCTTCTTGCTGCAAAATCAAAATTGTTTTTGATGTTCAGCCATTCATTGCCATAACTGGAATAATAACACAATTCATTTTAGCTGCAGCCCTGCAAATGGATGGCTTTAATAATGGCTAATTTGGGATGATGAATGTGCCATTTGGGGGTGACATTAGTGCTGAATAAGGAGAAGGGCGCGCAAGAGACAGAGGGAGGAAGGGATGAGCTATACAAGACTAGCCATGTTTGCTAACTTGCGAGGCTGCCAGCTCTTCAATTCCACTCCACAAGTATTGATTGAGCAAGTACCTACTCCTTACCTACCACAGGGCTGAGGACTGGGGGAGATTTTGATGAGATATATGACTATGGTGACCATTTGTCTTGGTTTCCCTGGGACAGACCTAGTTTATGTCAGGACCTAGTGCATTTCCTTAATAGCACCCCTCGTTCCCTCTCAAAACTGTGTTGGCTTGGATGATAAATTATATCGTCAGTCTGTGTGGCTCACTGTCTGCTTTCCATGAGCATATAGCTTTTCTGGGAAGACCAGATTCATTTATGCACATGGATCAATTAAAGAGTATCACAAGACAGTACATAATCAATAGAGGAATTGAAAAAGCTCAAGCACCCAAATAAATGTTCACTAGTTTTAAGCAAGGTTTTGAAACTGATGATGCATAGGGAGTGAGAGAAGCTGAAGAAAAGAGCTTTCACATGCCTAGGAATGATCAACCCCAATATACTATCTCACTTGATCTTCACAGCAACCTCAAATGTTACCCTCATCTTAAAGATGAGGAAATAGAGGCCCAGAGAAAGGTGTTCATTGCTCAGTGTCACATAGCTAATGATAGAGCCAGGATTTGAATCCAAGAAAGTTGTAACTTAAAAGTCAAACTATAGTTCCCTTTCAGAACAGACATTAGTGCTGGTGAAGTGATCTGGGAAGCCCATGGAGAAAGTGAAACTGTTACCAAGGAATGAATCTACCAGTAAATGTAAATACAGTAAAATGTGGAAGATGGAAGGTTGGGAAGAAAGAGTAAAGAAACTGACGTGGGATGAAATTGATGGGGGACAATTGGGTAGGAGGTGAGTTTTGCCATGACAGATGCAGGTTTTGCAATTACGGATGGAGATGGATTAACAGAGATCAAAGAAAGGACTTTCATGTGTATGTTGTTATTGTTGTTGTTGTTAGCTATTGTTGAATCAGCACCCACTCATGGTGACGCTGTGCAGAATGGAACACTAGCCAGTCTTGCACCATCCCCATGATCCATTGTGGATCACATTGCAGTGATCCATAGGGTTTTCACTGGCTGATATTCAGAAGTAGATTGTCAAACCTTTCTTCCTAGTCCACTTTATTTTGGAAGCTCCATTGAAACGTGTTCAGTGTCATGTTGTTGTTGTTGTTATTTGCCATCGAGTCAGCCCCGACTCATAGCGACCCCTCCTTGGGTTTCCGAGGCAGTATCACTACGGAAGTAGGATTGCCCAACCTTCCTTCCGAGGAGTGGCTGGTGGGTTTGAACCGCCAGCCGTCTGGTTAGCAGGCAAGTGACTTAGCCACTATGCTACCAGAGCTCCTGTTCAGTGTCATAGCAACATGCAAGCCTCCACTGACAGATGGGTGGTGGATAAGCATGAGGGGCACTGACCGGGAACTGAATCTGAGTTTCCTTCATGGAAGGAGAGAATTCTACCACTGAACCACCAATTCCCTCTTTCTATGTATAAACCAAAAAAAAAAACAAAAAAACAAAAACAAAACAGAAAAACAAACTCACTGTCATCAAGTTGATTCTGACTCATAGCAACCCCTACTGAGTTTCCAAGGCTGTAAATTTTTATAGAATCAGACTGCCTCATCTTTCTTTCATGGAGCAGTTGGTTGGTTCCAACCACTGACCTTTTGGTTAGCAGCCAGGTGCCTTAACCACTACACTACCAGAGCTCCTTCTTTTATGCATAGGAATGATAAACTGAAATCAGCATGATATTTCCTGGAGGTGGGGAAGTGGAGGGGAATAGGGTAAACAGGAGACGCCACATTTGTAAGGTCCTATTTTCTAACCACAGTTGTGAATAAATGGGTATTCATTATACTATTCTGTATACTTTGTTTGCATTTCTGAATATTTCATGATAAAATATTTTTAAAAGAGAGAGCTGGGTCTATCCAAATAAGAGAAATGTATTAACAGGACAGAGAAGCAAGGATGATAAATGTCTATTCTGGTGATGTTTTAACCAGAACCCTTATGTATGCATCGAAATTTCATAGTCTTCAGTGACCCATTGCCATTTTTTCCTCCCTAACCACGGCACATTTTTGGCCCTTGATCTTACTTAACTCAAGACTTGAGCCCTTTATACATACCATTTACTGACTTTTTCTAAGGTGTCTAAGATGACCTATCTTTCTTGCTTGCTTCTGGGCATTTTGAATGCTGCACTAAGTATTGGCATATTTATTAGCTGTGTGATTTGGTGTTTAAATGAAAAAAGCTCAGTGCCATCCAAAATGTTTGGCCTCCTGATTGTCAGCTGGGGTCAGAGTCCTTCTCTCAGCCCCTTGCCAATTCCTCCACAACAAGGAGGCAATCCTGAGGGGCCAAAGGAGCTGTCAAAAGGCCAGGACTTGGCTTTCTCTAGTCCTTGCTGATGGTGCACAGCGATAAAAGCAACAAATGAATCCATTCAAATCCCACCGCTGTGGCTGCACAGGGCCATAAAAAGGCCATAATGCAAAGTTCCATATACTTCATCACCAGGCATATCAGCAGTTGGCATGTTTGTGAAAGAGTATTGCAGTGGAGAGATCCTGTCATTGGCGTAGCAT
>NW_006921923.1:1425888-1429008 GCF_000298275.1 Orycteropus afer afer
AATTCAAGCTACCCCTTCATCTGGTCCAGGATAAGTTCCCCTAGCCATGCTCCCAGGCAAATGGACCCTACGGAAACTTAGAGGGATCTCTCATTTCCTCCTACACAATGGACCTTTACCAGTTAGCTTGAAATGTTTGATACATGTATGTAATCATTATCATACAGAGATGTGAGGTCCTTGGTGTTCTCATATATCCCAGATTTCTAGAATGGGACCAACAAAGGAGATCCAAAAAAAGTATTAAGTCTAAGAGGGGCCTTTGTTTTTCTGAGCCTACAATGTATTTGTGTGAGAGATCAACCAGATGTAGTACAAAGATTGAGAGTCAGAGGACACAAGTTGCTGTCCTGATTCCTTCACTGAATTGGCATGTGACCCTGGACACGTGTCATATAGTCCAAGTTCCTAGACAGAGATTTGTAGGCAGGAGGTTTGTTGGAGAATACTCTCAAAATCAACAGCTGTGGTGGTGGTGGGGTTCATGTAGTGATGAAAACAGACTGGGCAGAGGGAGAAGTTGAACTGTAATGCATTCAACGGTATTGGAGTCAGACCTTGGTTGGAATCCCAGGTTCAGCCCTTATAAGCTGTGTGATGTTAAGCAGATCAGCGAAGCTCTCTGGGGCTCAGTTTCCTCATCTAAAAAAACTGAGGTTATTGATCTCTTCTTCATATGGTTTTGATATGTAAAAGAGATATGTAAAGGGCCCAGCACAAAGCCTAAAACAGTCTAATAAATGTTAGTTCTCTTCCCTCCTCTCTCTTGGTTAAAATAACTGAATCTAAAGAGCATCATTCGATGATTCAAAAATATTTTAGAATGAATAAATGTTGTATATAAGTTGGTACCTTTTCAATTAATCCTTAACTCTAGAAAAATTGAGTCACTCAGAAGTTTTAGTCTGGAGCCAAAATCCTCACTAGAAATAAGCCCCCAAACTGTGTTCAGGTTGCTCCTTGATGTGTGTCTCTCTCAGCAGCCAATGCCTCTGTCTCAGACACTCCTAAGAAGGTTTTTATTCTCTCTTCCCAGCAGCAGCAGCACCTGAGAACTTGTTAGAAATGCAAATTATTGGCCTCTCTGCAAGACCCTCTCCCACCACCAGGTGATTCCAATGATGCTCAAATTGGAGAACCAACAGTGCCTGTAGGGTGGACTCCTCTTGGGCCACATTCCCTTGGGGTTTATTGGTGCTTCACTTCCCTTCCCCCACCCAGAAAGAGGGAGGAATCCCAGCAGGAGTTAGACAACCCCAGGAGAGGTTGGGGCTCTTGCCGGGAGGTCTCCGGTGTACCTTGTGCTCTTCGGCAACTGTAGGAGCCCCAAGAGCAGGTTGCTGAGCTCTGCCCAACAGTTGGGCCTCACTGAAACAGAGCTTCCTTCAGGACACATGGTGCAACCCCTGCCTCAGGAACCAGAGATTTCAGATCTTTAAACCTACTCCACACAACCCGTAAAGCAGTAGTTCTCCAACCCCAGTATCAGATTCATCTGGAAATGTGGAAAAATTGAAAACTCTCTGGCCCAGCTCCTGATACAACTGAACCCTTGGCTTAGACCTTTGCAAACTAGTTTAATGACAATGGATGAATTTAAATTGCTTTTTAACCAGGGCTTTGAACCGGTTCATTCTGGTTCAACCCCCTGCTGAGAATTTGAATCAGAATCTGCATTTTAGCAAGAACCTCAAGTGATTCTTAGGTGTACATACGAATCTCCTGGGGATCATGTCAAACTGCCGAGTCCAGTTCAGTGTATCTAGGGTGGAAATGCAAATTCTCAGCAGGGAGTCGAACCAGAGAGAACAGGTACACAGCCCTGTTTTTAACCTCCTCATTCTCCGGCAACTTTTTCCTTATTATGCAGAAGATAAAAAGGAAAACAAAAACATATTGATGGAGAGAGTACATAAAACCATGTTCCATAATTAGAAGGAAATCCCTTTCTACTTTATTCTTCAGACCTACCTGTTCTGACCAATCACTTCTAGTGGGACATGTGGCTGGTCTAACTTCATTTGCATTTAATATTTAATTCTCCCATGGCCTCTGCACCCCAAAGAGAACATTTGGAATACAACATGAATAAGCATCTTGAACAGAGATTTAAACAAGTTTCATTACAGCCACAGGCAGGGTGTGTGTTTTGCAACTCTGATTTCAGTTCTAGTTATGAAGACTCAGAGAAGGCAAACAGATTTCAGAAAATAAATAAAGAAGAAAAAGGGTGGGGGTACACTCCCCAACTGGCAGATCAAGGCCAGAGCGCTAAATTAGCCAGGCAGTTTTATAGCAAAGGGAACAGGGAATGCAGTGCTTTGGCATAAATGAGCTGTGGAGCTCTGGCTTGGGAAGGAAGGGACCGAGGAGTGAGCAGAGCAGGCCTAGGGCCTGGATGGAGAGGCCTGGAGAGAAGAGACCCAGGTGGGAGGGAGCTTGGTAGAGGAAGCCCAGTGGGGGACATCAGGGCGAGTGTGGGGGGTTGGAGGTTATGCTCAGGCCTAAGGGCAGATGCTGTGAACTAACGGAGGACTTCCTTCCCAGCCAGAGAGATGGCTCCTTGGGAGATGAGCAAAGGCGGCCCTGAAAATGGAGGCCAAAGACTGGCTGGGAGAGGAGTGGGCGCTCACCCTGGTAACTGCCAATCCCAGAGAGATGACAAGGAAGTGTTAAATGAACCTGCTCCCTCTCTGTCCAGTGCCCCCACACCTCCCCTGCACCCCAGTCAGGCCTGTGTGCAGGGCCTTCCCTTTTCCCAATTAGCAAGAACACGGTGCTGTGGCCAAGCTGAGCAACAGGGGCTCCACACTGCTTTCCTGCAGCTCAATGCCAGAGAAAAGACCTTCATCAAAAAAAACCACTCTCCTGCCTGGTTTTTAAATTAACTCTTTCTCCTTCCTCTTAGAGTATCATTCAGCCCCTAGAATACCTGCCCTAGAACTTGTGTTTTGGCTTAGGACAGAACATGTGCTCAGTGATGAACTATTTTCCCACCTTGCCAAATGTGGACAGACTGTCTCCTGGCTCCTACCTGATGAAGAGCTCAGGGTGTCTCAGGGAGAGGAGGAGGAAGCTCCAGCTACTGACAGAGAGGGCAAAGGGGCAGGTATGGCAGGG
>NW_006921923.1:1432239-1439799 GCF_000298275.1 Orycteropus afer afer
GTCAGGCCACTGGTTCCAGTCCAGGAACTGGAGATGAGGATGAGTCAGATGCAGGATCCAAATCCAGCAGAAAGTCCCTACACAGAATAGAATCTTAAAAGGAACTCCTCTGCAAGAACACATTCCGGGAATCAGAGGAAGGCTAGGTATGGAGGATGAGGTGTAGCCTAGAAAGGGTAGAGCTGGAGGGAGGGCAAACCAGAAGATTCCCAGGGGCTGCATATAAGAAGTGTGATGCCCCAAGGCAGGGCAGCAAGCATGGGAAGGGAGATGATGGGAAGGTTGTTAAAGGTAAGCCTCTCTCAATGGCTTAGTGGAAAGAGCAAGGGCCAGGTCTCAAAGGCCCTGAATTCTAGCCTGGTTGAATTCAGAGATAAAAGCCCTGGTGCTGTGCTTCCGTAAAGATTACAGCCTAGAAAACCCTATGGGGCAATTCTACTGCCATAGAGCATCTGTATGAGTTGAAATCAACTCAATGGCACATAACAACAACTTTTCTAAGCCTTGATTTCTTCATCTGTCAATGGGAATGGTAATCCTGTTTCACCTGCTTATATGATTGAGGCTCAGATGAATAAATGAATAACAACACTTTTTGTAAAGTATACATTGCTATATGAATGAAAAGAGCTATTAAAACCGAGTTTATGAAAATGAGGAATTCTAGATTGTGAAAATAAGACTAAGTGTGAATTTTTTACTTAGTTGTGGATTGGCCATGTCTATTATTATTCCTGCTACTGAGGTTCCAACATTCTCCAGTTTTTCTTTTCTTTCCTTCTTTCTTTTTTTTATTTTTTAGCTTTTCCTCGTGATAAGGAGCTCTAGTGGTGTAGTGGTTAGGGTATTTGGCTGCTAACCCAAAGGTGAGTTGTCCAAACCCACCAGCCGCACCATGGAAGAAAGATGGGGCAGTCTGCTTCTGCAAAGACTTTCAGCCTTGGAAACTCAATGGGAGTCACTATGAGTCAGAATTGACTCCATGGCAGTGACTTTCATTTTTTGTTTTTTTCCTTGTTATAGCCCCTCCTTTCTGCAGCCAGGTCCTAGGCACAGTTTTCAGGTACTGAGGGTGTTTGAAAATTATTTCAGTGGAGGGCTCAGACTCAGTCTTTTTGCTGGAACCTACCCACCCTCATTCCACCTGTCATCCCCCCTCCTAAAGACTACTGCTTTGCATATGACCATGCTCACATTCTAAAGATTTTCTAACATTTTAAAGATTTTCTGGAAAATTGGGAGGCAGACTCTGGTCTCTGAGACTCACAAGTCCAAGAAGCACTGTTTGCATTTTAGACTGCAGTGTGGATGATGCCCTCTAGATGTGTGTAACATAATCACCCTGATGGTAGTACCCAGTCACTGCTCCCCTCTTTATCTTCTACTTCTCCTTCAGGACTGAGTACTTGCATCTCCTCCTCCAGGAAGCCTGCCCTAATCCCTGAGGCTGGTTGAGATGCCCTTCTGCTTGTCCAGCGCCCCGTGCTTCGCTCTGCCATAGCACTGGTCATTACTATCCTGTAATTATCTGGCTATCTATCTTTCTCCACCACTGGACTGGGTACTCTTTAAGGGTAAGAGCTGCACCTTCTGTCTCTGTCTCTATTCTCACCTCCTCCCTCTGGGCCTGGTCATTAGCAGGCCCTGAGTAAATAGTTGCTGAATGAACTAGCACTCTGGGATGTTGGGAATTGTACAGCTGGAGAACTTTGGGAGTATAGCTATGACTTCCTGCCTCACACCCAAAGGACACTGTGCTTATTTAATTACTTGCGTGCGGGGTTTCAAACAGATGTTATAACAGCTCACTTAGCAAAGGACAGTGATTAGGATTTTCTTTTATTAACTAAATAGACAGCACCCAAGTGGAATATTAAAAGCCAGATGGCACAACTTGTATTTTGTGTATATCTGGAAGGGAAGCACTAAAGTGCCAGCATTGTCCTGTTTAACCTTAAGTCCAGTCTCGAAGAATACTTTCTATCCACTTCTGGGTCAGGTGGCAAATACACTGAGTGACACAGAGCTTAACTTGCTACTCTAGGAGGCTACGCTTGCTTTACGCCACACGTATCTATTTCTCTTCCATTGCAGCAGGGAGAAAGCCAAAGTTAAGATGGAAGTTGGGGTCCAAACAAAGGCAAACCTTAATCTTAGGTTGCTTGGGGTAATCTCAGACCCATCCGTGAGCCTGAATCATCCGGGCCTCTGACATGGAGCTTGGTCAGTGCTGTGTTTCTCCTCCCAACTCTACCTCAGGCCCAATACACATTTCTCCATAGCTGAATTCATTTGTCATGTTCCATTATTCATTCATTTACTCTTTTACTCATACACTCACACATTCAACAGCTACTAAGGTGCTGCAAGGGATATAGCATCCTGTCCTCAAGAACTTACTGTCTTATTGTAGAGAATACAAACCTACCTTGTAAGGTTAGAGATGAAGTAGGTGTGTGGCATCACTTCTTGCTGGGATAATTGGACTGGTCAGTAGTCAAGCAAAGAACCTTGCGCTGTGTGAAAAAAGGATCCAAGACTTGCAATGCAATCTGGTGTAGCAGTTAAGAGCTTAGGCTTGGAAAACAGACTGCCTCGGTATTGCAGTTAAAAGGATAGAATTTGAAGTTAAACTGTCTGGTACCAGTTAAATATGGTACTTATTAGTGATGTTATCTTAGCAAGCTGCTAAACCTCTCCATTCCTCTTTGTACAATGCAGCTAAATAATAATATCTACTTCATAGGGTTATATGAGGATTAGATCATTAGTTAAGCACTTGACTAATAGCTGAAAGGTTGCTAATTTGAACCCACCCAGAGGTCCTCAGAAGACAAGCCTGGCTATCTGCTTCCAAAAGGTCACAGCCTTGAAAACTCTGTGGAGCAGATCCACATCCGGGTCACCATGAGTTAGAATAAACTCAATAGCAACAAAAAACATTAAAAACCAAGTGAGTTAATATACACAAAACTCTTAAAACAGTGCTTGGCACATGGTAATAACCACATAAATTTTACTTATAGAATTTAGAGAGAGATGACCTATATTTGAATCTGTCACTTACTAGCTAGGTGTCCTAGGGCTAACAAGTCCTGCTTCAGATAATTATCTTTCTACCTGACAAGATGCTTGAGGGAAACAAGTGAGATAATCAACATTCAAGGGTATTGTAAGTGGAACAGCCCTATGTATGTAGGGTTTTATTATTGTTATTGAATTAAACCTCAAAAGGTGGTGAAAATTTAATATGAAAATTACTACTTACCACATTTTCACACATCACATGCCCACATAAATAATGCACACACTCATACAACACAGTATCGTGCATAGAAAAATAACTCAAGGAGTGGTCTACGCATTGTTGTGGAGTGTGGCTAGTCAGCTCAGTAAGACACACCCAGCTCTTGGTGAACTGTGTGTGGTTTCTTTTACTTGGAGATCATGCAGAGAGCTACACATCTGAAGAAGGAGTTGAACCTGTTAGCCACGGAGCCACTTCCTGGCATCACATGCCGGCAGGATAAAGATCAGATGGATGATCTTTGAACTCATGGATATCATCACATCATGCCTTTTATGATTCTACTGAATTCTGTGCTGAAGTTCAATATTTGTATATTCTTCTAAAGTAGGAAGCAGTTGCACAAAGTGCCCTGCTGTCTTTCCATCCTTAATTTGTTTGCATTCATAAAAGGCTTGACAAAAAAAGAAGAAGAAGAAGAAAAATAACTCAAGGAGTTTGCAGGATTTGGGGGGGGGGGACCTCAAATATACCAAAAGCCTTATTTGTGTAAAAATGTGATAACTATATGTCAGGAGCCAGACTGTTTATACACTGGAAGCAGAGGGGGCAGATATTCATTCCCTGTTTTAGCTCCCTGGATACTAGAGCGCTAACACATGTCATATGCTTGGCCAAGCTGATGTTTCCACCCAGGACTTTGAATTTTGAGGGTATATCAGAAAGATAGAAGGGAGTCAGCAGTCCAGGGTAGTGTCATTACCATGATAGCATCAGCTGCGATATTTTAGCCAGACTGACCCTGAGACACGAGCTAGTTGGGATCCTCTTGCTCAGCCTCTGGTTCCTGACCTTTATCTAAGCTGGCTAGCCAGTTTTTCAGTTGATTCTGTGAGCAATCTGCTATCCTTTCAATAAATCCCTTTTTCTGCTTAAGATATCTAGACTAGGTTTTTGTTACTTAAAATGAAAAGTACTGAATGATACTTTTAAAAAAGATATGAATTTCTCCCAACATCCCTGAATGGTATTTTTATCCTGTTCATTGATGAAGACACTGAAGCTTAGGGAAGCAATGTAATTTGCCCAAGATCACACTGATAATAAACAACAGGGGCTGGATTGACTCCACGTATGGGCTGACCAGTACTTACCACTCAATGTATTGGGGAGAGAGATTGGTGAAGAGCATTCCAGATGGAAGACTGCATTGAGGAGAGTTCAGAGAATGACTAGCTTCCAGATTGACAGGGATAAAGGGGTCATGCTGAGGATGGAAAGAGAGCTTGGGATCAGGAGTATGGATTTCACTTGTTGGACATCATGGAGCCACTGAAAACTTTGGACATTAGGAGGCAGCTATGTTAGCCTGAATGTGTGATCGGAACTTAATTGGGGAAGGGAAGAGAGAAATTTTGAAAAAAGAATGAACAAAATTTGACTAATTAATCATAATTGGTGAGGAAGAGCCTGGTGACTGAGGGGCTATTGACACTTTTGACAAAAATGGGGAAGCTTGGCCTGGGAATAGTTTGGGGTGAGAGGAGGATGGAGGAACACTCTGTTCAAGTGTTCAGAGGGAATTCTTTTTGCTTCTGCTGGAATTGGCCTTCCTTGAGTCTAGGTCACACTGTTATCATTTTTATCCTGTTAGCCTCTTATTTGTCTTTTCTCCGTGTGGTTTAAAAACCAAGATCCCTGAGATTGGTTGTAGGACTCTGGCTTCATTCTGAGAGCTGCACCATTACCCACAGATGTGTGAAGCAACTGCTTATTTGAAAAGTGAAATCCTAGCCAATTGGAGGCAGCTATCTCTCTGGGTCCCCATAGCCCAGTTATGATCATTAATAACTGATGATGGTTCGCCCATCCCTAGTTACAGCAGCCCAGCAGGACCTCATCCTCTTACAGTCTTCTCCCCTTTTGTTACAGTTGTCAGCAATGACTCAGTTGACTGTCCTTTAGCCCACATTTCCAGCTATATCTAGCGCCCTTTATGCCCAGCCCTTGACATAACTTTGCCAGCTTTTATGATTCTAGGGAAGGGAAGAAGGTGATGGGCCAGACCTCAGACTTCTGGCTAGTTTCTCTGAGTTAGATCAAAGTAAAGCTGATTTCAAGCCAGTGTGGTTTGCCTTCATTCTCTTTCTCTCTGCCATCCCTTCTATCCTCCATCCCTCTTCCTTTCCTCCTCTTCCTCTCTTTTGTCTCACCACTCAATGTACTCAGTGTGTACTGGGGAGAGAGATTGGTGAAGAACATTCCAGATGAAAAACTGCATGAGGGGAGTTCAGAGAATCATAAGTTGCAATGCAATGTATGTCTCATGGTCTGTCTATCCTTGCCTCTGCTTCCTTTTCCCCTCCTTCTTCTTTCATGCATTCAACAAAAATTGAATCCCTACTGTGTGCCGGACCCTATGCTAGGAGTTGAAAAATATAGAGATTAATAAGACCCCCAAAAAGTCCACATACTTGTAAGGAAGATATGCAATAGTAGAAATAAGACCAAGACATAATGAGACATAATGCTTTATTCAGACAAGAAAAGAGAGAGAAAGCAGGGAAAGTCTCCTGGAGAAATATGCCTGAACAGAATTTGAGTTATCCAACAGAAAACTGTGGAGGAAGGCATGGGAAGTGGGTATTCCTAGCAGAGGAATAAGCAAAGGGATAGAGATGAAAAACAGCATGCTGTGAGGAGGAAACAAGCACTGTGGTGATGCTGAGATGTAAAATGAAAGGCAAGTCATGGCAGCAAATGAGCTGGGGCAGAAGGAAGAGAAGAGCCTTGTATGTCATTTGAAGAGTTTATCTTTATCCAGTAGGCAATAGAGGGTAATTGGAAGATCTAAAACAGGAGAGGGGTGGTTATGTATATTTTCAGACATATAGATTGCTCTATTGGCAGTGTGAGAGATGGATTATAGAAGGGCAAAACCAGAGAAAGGGAACCATCTGGGTGGCTGTTATTGATATGAAAGTGAGAAATGATGATGCTGGATTAAACTGGAAGCAGTGGGCATGAAAGGAGAGGACTTAATTAAGAAAAGATTAAGAGGTCAAATTGGTAGGGCTTTGTGATCCATTAGATATGGATGATAACATGTGAAGGAGAAGTCAACAATGACACCCAGGTCTCTAGTTTGGGTGGCTATGTAGAGAGTAAAAATAACAGTCATGATAATAGTAATAGGAATAACAGTGCCATCAACTATGAGAGAATTCAAGAGGCAGAGCTGGTTTAGAGGGAAAATGGGAAACTGCCCTGTTGAACATGTTGAGTTTAAGGTACCTGTGGAGCATAAAAGGAGAAACACCTCACAGGCATTTTGAATAGGTTAAAGCTCTGGGATGATCCATGCTAGAGATTTAGATTTGAGATTAAACTCGCTGCCATCGAGTTGATTCGACTCATAGCAACCCCTCCTTGGGTTTCTGAGGCAGTGTATCTAAGGAGTAGATAGCCCAATCTTCCTTCTGAGGAGTGACTGGTGGATTTGAACCATAGGCTTCTGGTTAGCAGTCAAATGTCGTTGGCACTAGGCCACCAGAGCTCCCAGATTTGAGATTATACTAGGGATATTAATCATGGCCTGCCATGATCACACCACTTCTAATGGGACATGCTGCATCCATTGACTCTGTTGTCCAAGCAGCCATAGTTTGTTCTATATGTCCCATCCTACATACTCCCCCAGGCCTTCCTTGGCTGCAGCCAATGGGACCTGAATAGGCCTCTGATCTAAGGGAAGCCAATCTGTAAATGACTACAGACTTATGACATAGCCTGATGAAAGAGATGAGCTGGGCTAATCAGAATTCCTCCTTCAGTATTTTGTAAAAACTACAGAGATGCCAGGCCAACAAATAGTGAGATTAGTTAGCTGGGATAATGTAATATATATATACATATTATACATATATTGGGCCATGGCAAGCTGAGGCTATTGAAAGCTGAAGAAAGAAGGGGGTGGAAATAATGGGTAAGCCAAGGATGTTGGGTGGCAAAGCAAGAAGAATGGAGAGAAAGATATTAAGAGAGACCAAGAAAGTGAGCATGTGGTCCAAGAAAAATATAAAGGGACTTGCCCATCCTTTGAAGCTGCTTTAGTACATATTGGAGTTCTTATCTCAGTCCATGGTGTGACCTCAAATTAAAAGCTCACTTTTTTTAGGACAATTTGAATGTTCTTTCCTAAACAAAGGAGCTCTGGTGGCATAGTGCCTAAGGTATATGACTGCTAATCAGAAGGCTGGCAGTTCAAACCCACCAACCACTCCTCAGAAGGAAGATTGGGCAATATCGATATC
>NW_006921923.1:1440229-1443573 GCF_000298275.1 Orycteropus afer afer
TTTTGGTAATTGTCACAATATTTCAAATTTTTTCATAATGCTACTGCACTTAATAGACTATAATATAGTGTAAACATAACATTTATATGTACTGGGAAAGCAAAAAACTTGGGTGACTTGCTTTATTGCAATACTCACTTTATTGTGGTGGTCTGGAACTGGATCCACAATATCTCTGAGGTATGCCTGTACCTTATGGTCCAGCTATCCCATTCCTAGATATATATCCTGGATATATAAGAGTAATGATACGAATAGACATATATGCACCTGTGTTCATTGCAGGATTAGTCACAATAGCAAAAAGATGGAAACAATCAAAGTGCCCATCAGTGGATGAATGGATAAACAAATTGTGGTACATACATGCATTGGAATGCTAAGTAACTATAAAGAATAATGATGAGTCCTTGAAACATAACATGAATGAATCTGGAGGACATTATAATGAATGAAATAAGTAAATCACAAAATGATTAATATTGTATGGTCTCATTTTTATAAAACATCAAAAATAGATATACACACAGAAAGCCATGTTTTTATGTCACTATGAGTTGGAGCCGACTCGATGGCACCTAACAACAACAACAACAACAACAGATGGGAGAGGGAGGGAGGGGAAATTACTTCTGAGACAGTAGACACTTGCTATTTTTGGTGACAGAAAAGGCAATATCCAATATGGGTGAAGTGTGTACAACTAAACCAAGGCAAATGTAGACACTAGAAGTACACAAGAATAGGGGACAATTTCAGTAAATGCTATAACATATAATTTTACAACAATAGTAAGAACTACCAAAAAATATCTGTGTGGTTACAGAGGTAGATACATATTCATAAGAAGGCATATGTGAGTACTTACATACATGTGTATGTATAGATGTATCTGTAGGCATATGTATATATATGTTTGAGTGTGCTGAATATTTATTTACATATATAATAAAGCACATGGGGGTTATCTTAGGCTGGGTTCTCTAGAGGACCAAAACCAGTGAAGATATATGTATATCTTCACTTGTCACTTTATATATATATATATATATGTTGTTGTTGTTGTTTGTTGTTATGTGCCATCGAGTCGACCCCTCTGCTCAGTTGTCAATAAGATTGTAACAATGCTGTAATTCACTGTAGAGAGATTTTACAAAATAATTTTGTTTTTAATATTCAAATAATCTAAGAAATAAAACATTTAAGCAATTTATATTTATCACATATCATTCTATGATTGAAATTGATAATAAACATTACCAAGGATTCTGTATGGTCTGGTATGGGAGCAGGTCCATGGTGGGGGGTAACACGATGGGTTACCACAGTGGGTAACAACAACCCTAGTGGAACCACTCATGTGGAGACAGAAAATGTAGAATACACTTCTGAGAAAATTAGATGAGAGGAAATGAGACTGAATAGTACTAGAGTAGATCAAAGGCCAAAAGAGCCTTTGGTTTTTATTTATTTATTTATTTTTTTGGTTTTTATTAGAGAGGCTTGGATTTTTAGGCTGATAGGAAGACTCAATTGAGAGAGAGTTATAGAGGACAAGGGAGAGAGGTGTCATCTGACAGAGTAAGGTTGTGGAGGAAGCAGGAGAGATAGGTCCAGGTGTTGATCTTAAACAAGAAGAGGGACACCTCATCCTCTGAAACTGGAGGGGAATTGAGGATGGGTGGATGTGGATGGAGATGAGATTGTAGTTGGTAAGAGATGGAAATTAGAGAGATTCATTCTGATGGCCTTGATTTTGAGCAAAGTGTTCTGGCAAGAGTGAGGAAATCAAGGTCAAGTAAGGGACTTGAGGAGAGTAGTAAAAAATTTTGAAAACTCATTGAGGGGAGTGTGAGAGGGATTGGAGCAAGAACAAATGAGAGGATTGATTAGTAGGGTTTCAAGCACAGCTGAGGTTGGAGATTGGAAATTTATAGAATGGTCTCCACAGTTGTGAGATGTGCCTCCAGACACCCTTAGTTGCTCAAATAGAACAGAGAAAATACAGTATTGTTCTACAGTTGGGATTTGGTTAGGTGGATGTGGCAGGAGGATAGGGGTTCCAGCAAAGGGGAAGCTGAGAGAGGGGTTCAGGTGCATGCCTAGGGCCCTGCTTGACAGGCTGGGAAAAGAGGGATCATGACACTAAAGATCTCCATGAGGTAGAAGACTAGGTATGAGAGGGCTTAGGGGTGTTGTCTTCATTTCCTAGTGTTGCAGTACTATAAGATCCCAAGTGAGCAGCTTTAAAGAACAGAAATTTATTTTCTCACAGTTCTGAAGGCTCAATCAGACACATTGATTCCTTCCTTGTCAGTTGCCCCTGGCATTCCCTTGTTCTTTGGCTTGTAGACAATCCTCACATGGCATCTATCTTCCCCAGTTTGTGTTTGCCTACTTTCTGTTTCTCTGCTGCTCTTTATATAACTAAGAAGTGATTAGGTTTAGGACACACCCTACAGTGTATGACCTCAACTTTACACTACATTAGATTACGTTGTGGAAGGTGATTATATTACATCAGATTAGATTACACACAAAGGTATGTTGTCGTTGTGTGTCATTGGTTGATTCTGACTCATAGTGACCCTATAGGAGCTCTGGTGGCATAGTACTTAAGGCATCTGACTGCTAACCAGAAGGCTGGTAGTTCAAACCCACCAGCCACTCCTTGGAAGGAAGATTGGACAGTCACTTACATAGAGATACTGCCTTGGACACCCAAGGAGGGGTCGCTATGAGTCGAATAGACTCGACAGCAGTGAGTTTGGTTTTGGTTTTAGTGACCCTACAGAGCAGAGTAGAATTACCCCATAGGGTTTTCAAGGCTGTAATCTTTATGGGAGCAGACTGCTAGATCTTTCTCCCATGGGGCTGCTGGCTGATTTCAAACCACCAACTTTTCGGTTAGCAGCCAAGCACTTAACCATTCAGGAGAACACAATTCAATCCTTAATAGGTGTGCAACAGCCTGACATGTCTTGGGGACTGTTCATAGTACACTTGTGGAGGTCCAAAGAGAAGAGAAAACAGAGGTAATTAGAGCACCATGCAAAGAGACCTCATGAGCCACCTTTGAGGTGGCTGCTACCGGAGAGGCAGATGCAAGGCAAGTTAATAGAGGCAACATTACAAAATGAGTTATGGAATGAAGTAAGACCTTTAAGAGTCCTGCTGCATCTCTCCCTAATTTCTTGTACTTTCTTCTGATGATTTGTAAGATTACTTTCCAACTTTAAAAGTCTACGACAAATATTGGTGAGGTTGTAGGAAGAAAGGAACTCTTAATACATTGCTGGTAGGATTGTAAAATGGTACTGCCTCAAAAAGCTAGAAATAGAAAT
>NW_006921923.1:1443673-1444460 GCF_000298275.1 Orycteropus afer afer
TAAGCTCAAGTATAGCAGGGATTGAGGGGCTGGCACGGGATTGGGCAGTGTTTCGTTCTGCTGTGCATGGGGTGGCTATGAGTCGGAAACGACTCCACGGCACTTAACAACAACAACAACAACAGATTGAATAAGTACAGTGAAAAGATACAGTCCTGATTCACTCCCTTCCTGATTTTAAACCATGCAGTATCCTCTTGTTCTGTTCAAATGACAGCCTCCTGGTCTATGTACAGGTTCTTCATGAGCACAATTAAGAGTTCTGGAATTCCCATTCTTCTCAATGTTATCCATAATTTGTTATGATCCACACTGTCAAATTCTTTTGCATTGTCAATAAAACACAAGTAAATATCTTTCTGACATTCTTTGCTTTCAGCCAAGATCCATCTGACATCAGCAATGATATGCCTAGTTCCATGTCCTCTTCTGAATCCAGCTTGCATTTCTGGGAAGTTCCCTGTCAATATACTGCTGCAACTGTTTTTGAATAATCTTCAGCAAGATTTTACCTGGATGCGATATTAATGTTATTGCTCTATAATTTCCACAATTTGTTGGAACCCCTTGGTTTGGAATGGGTATAAATATGGATCTCGTCCAGGCAGTTGGCCAGGTAACTGTCTTCCAAATCTCTTGTCATAGATGAGTAAGTGCCTCGAGCACTGCATCTGTTTGTTGAAACATCTCACTGGGTATTCCTTCAATTCCTGGAGCCTTGTTTTTGTCCAATTTCTTCAATGCAGCTTTTACTTCTTCCTTCAGTACCATTGGTTCTTGATCATAT
>NW_006921923.1:1446540-1450203 GCF_000298275.1 Orycteropus afer afer
TACCGGTGATTCTTCTTTGTTTCCAACTTTTGCATTCCAGTCACCAGTGAGAATTAACACATCCTGATTGCATGTTTGGTCAATTTCAGACTGTAGAAGTTATTAAAAAAACTTCAATTTCCTTGTCTTTGGCTTTGGTGGTTGGTGCATAAATTCGAATAATATATATGGAGAGAGAGAGATCTCAAGGAAATGGCTCACACAGTTGTAGAGGCTAGCAAGTCCCAAGTCCATCTGTCAGACATCAGGCTGGAAGCTTCTCCTGACTTACATAGCTGTAAGGGCTGATGAACCCAAGATCAGCAGGTCAGATGGCAGGCTTCTGGCTGTGCAGGCTGATGAATCCAAGATCAACAGGTAAGACAGCAGGATACTGGCTCATAGGCTGTGGAGGCTAACAAATCCCAAGATTAGAAGGCAATATGGCAGGCTACTGGCTGAAGTCCAAAGAACTGGAGGTTAAATGATGACGAGCCAGATGCAGGGTCCAGATGGAACAGAAAGCCAGAGAGCTTTGCCAGAATGTCCATATATATTGGATGCAGGCCACATTCCTGAGGAAACTCCCTTTCAACTAACTGGCTGCTCATAGAAGATCTCATCATGGGGGTAATTACATTATATCATATCTCATCAGTGGGGTGACTAAATCATTTACATAACTGCCAGACTGCATCATAACTGCCAAACTACTGAGATTCATGGCCCAGTCAAGCTGACACACAACCTTCACCATCAAAAGGGCACAGTTACAGAGAGTTTCTAGGCATATCCAAACACCTGGTGGGCTTCCTAGACATATTCAAAACCTGGTAGGCTTCCTAGACATATTCAAAAACCTGGTGGGATTAGTTTACTAGATTAAAAGGCTTAGGACCGTAGTCTCATGGAACAACTCAGTCAATTGGCATAACGTAGTTCATAAAGATAATCTTCTACATCCTAGTTTGGTGAGTAGTTTCTGGGATCTTAAAAGCTTGAAAATAGCCATCTAATATACAACTATTTGTCTCTAATCATCTGGAACAAATGAGAGTGAAGGAAACCAAAGACTCAAAGAAGAAACTAGTCCCACAGGACTAATAGGCCACACAAACCACAACCTCATCTAGCTTGAGACCAGAAGAACTAGATGGTGCCCAGCTACCACTACCAACTCTTCTCACCAAGACACAGTAGAAGGTCCCAGATAGAATGGGAAACACTGTAGAACAAAACTCAAATTCCTAAAAAAAAGGCCAGACTTACTGGACCAGTAAAGATTAGAAGAACCTCTGAGACTATTGCCCAAAGATACCATTTGAACTTAGAACTGAAGCCACACCCAGAAGTCCCCTGTCATCCAAATAATAAATTGGCTTATTAAATAAATAATATCAACTGTGAGTACTGTGCTCCTCTAAATAATCAACTATATGAGACCAAACAGTCAACATTTACCCTAAAGCAAAGATGGAAAAAGGAAAGGAGGGACAGGGAAGCTAGATTAATGGAAACAAAACAAACAGAAAGGAAATAATAAATAATGAGAATGGTGACCTATTGTGAAAAAATGCAACCAATGTCATGGAATAATTTGTATAAAAATTGTTAAATGGGAACTTAATTTTCTGTGTATACTTTCACCTAAAACACAATAAAAAATATTTTTAGGTCTATGGTGCAAATCCTCCCTTCCTTATTATATAAAATGTAGGTGGCAAAAGAGCCCTGACTTTGGAGTATGAAGCTCTGGATTCTAGCCCCATGTCTACCAGCAATTAATTGTTTGGTTTTACACATGTCTATCTCCCTGTAATTCTTTTTCCTTATCTCTAATGTTGTTGTTGCAGGAGCTCTGGTGGCATAATGAATAAGGCACTTGACTACTAACCAGTAGGTCAGTGGTTCAAACCCACCAACTGCTCCATGGAAGGAAGACAGGGCAATCTGCTTCCATAAAGATTTATAGCCTCGGAAACCCATTGGGGATCACTATGAGTCAGAAACTACTTGATGGCAGTGAGTTTGGTTTTTTTGAATGTTGTTAATTGCCATCAAGTAGAATTTGACTCATGGCAGCCACCTATACAACAGAATGAAACAGTGCCCAGTCCTGCACCATCTTCATGATCAGTGGTATGCTTGAGTCCGTTGTTACGGCCATTGTGTATTTTGAATGTCTTCCAACCTAAGGGGCTCATCTTCCAACATTATTTCAGACAGTATTCTGTTGTGATCCACAGGGTTTTCGTTGGCTAATTTTCAGAAGTAGATCACCAGGCCTTTCTTCCTAGTCTGTCTTAGTCTGGAAGCTCCATCCAAAGTTGTCCACCATGGATAACCCTGCTGGTATTTGAAATACTAGTGGCATAGTTTTCAGCATCATAGTAGCACACAAGCCCACCATAACATGACAAATTGACAGACGGGTTGTGGCCAACTCTCATAAGGAGAACACATTACCTGCCTGCCTATTTCTTAAGGTTGGCATGAGGGTGAGATGAGGTAGTAGGTGTAAATGTGCTCTGCAAAGTTGAAACCATACAGTTAGCAGCATGGATGGTTATTACTAGGATTTGGCTTGGTTAACCTTGTATCCTTCTTCATCTCTTCATGACATAAGGGTCTACTTCTTACTTTCTTCTCCCATTCCCTATTCCATACATTCTTGTCAGTTCCCCAGAAGACAGGCTGGTGCCAGTAGGAGCCAAAGGAACAGTTTCAGTAGCTCTGTCTGGGATGATGAGCTGGGAAATCAAAGGCTCTTTCTTTGCCAAGGAAAGGGTTTTCTTTGCTTTCTTCCTCCTCTCCAATAAATCTGTCTGACTCCCCTGTTCCATGACAAGGCTGATTGGCCTTGCCCTTGGGACGTGCCAGCTCAGCATGGGAGAGGGAGATGCTGCAAGATTTGATGCCTCCCTTTTCGATACATGTTTAATTCATTGTTGCAAAGACTTGGATAAGTAAAACACTAACCTCCCTCTGACTGGGCTTCCTGGAGAGAAGGATTCCAACAGCTTTTAAAGGAAATGTCAAACTGTTAAGAGTTCAGGCTTCAAGCAGCTTAATGCTTTATAATGTTTTGGAGTGAATGTCTCATGGATTCTTAATGCCTGGATTATTTAGAATTGAAAATAACTGATGGGCTAGTCAATTTGACAAATGTGAGACAACCACAGTAAACTCTGGAGAAAGATGAATCCATATTACTCATTACTTTATACCTTCTCCACCAAACATTTTGGTCAAGTCACTAATCAGTCAATTGGTGTGAATTAGGTACCAACTATATGCTCAGCTATGTACAGATATAGCTGGTGGTATAGTGGTTAAGGCATTTGGCTGCTAATCAGAAGGTCGGTGGTTTGAACTCACCAGCCGCTCCATGGAAGAAAGATGGGGCAGTCTGCTTCTGGAAAGACATCCTTGGAAACCCAATGGAGGTCACTATAAGTAGGAGTGGACTCGATGGCAATGAGTTTAGCTTTATATATAAATATGTGTGTGTGTGTGTGTGTGTACATAAAGTCACACTGCATACTCCTGTAGAGCTTATCGTAAGATTTTAAAAAAATGTGTAACCCTTTACTTAGGAGCTCTGGTAGCGTAGTGCCTAAGGCACTTGACTATTAGCCAGAAGGCTGGCAGTTCAAACCCACCAGCCACTCCTCGGAAGGAAGG
>NW_006921923.1:1450703-1451620 GCF_000298275.1 Orycteropus afer afer
TAAGGTGTCAAATAAAAATGCAAATTCAAGGACCTTATATTTGATAATTCATGTTCAACAGGTCTAGGCAGGGCCTAGAAATCTGCATTTGAAATTATTTGTGAGATATACTACAAAAGAGTTCATATATAGTACACATAGATAATTTAAAGAATAGTAATAAAATGAACAAGGAACCCTGGTTGTGCAGTAGTTAAGCACTCGGCTGCTAGCCAAAATGTTGGCAAGTTGAATCCACGAGCTGCTCATGGAAGAAAGATGTGGCGGTTTGCTTCTATAAATATTATCTGTTGCCATCGAGTCAACTCCAACTCACAGTAACCTTATAAGGCAGAGTGGAACTGCCCCTTTGGGTTTCCAAGGTTGTCAATCTTTTATGGAAAACAGTTGCCACAACTTTCTCCCACAGAGTGACTGCTGGGTCCAAATGGCCTATCTGAATGGCTGACCCTTAAGTTAGTAGCCAAACACTTAAACCACTGCACAACCAGGGCTCCTTCCATTAGGATTACACTCTTGGAAACCCTATGGGGCAATTCGATCCTGTCCTATAAGGTTGCTATGGGATGGAATCAACTTGATGGCAATGGGTTTTAAAAAATGAACACCTGTTCTGGCAAGATGGCAGACTAGGCAGAAAGACTGCACAGACCCTCTTCAACAAAGAAAAGGGAAACCAATTAACACGGACACAGAAGATAATCCTAGACCCCTGAGCATTGAAGGGAAGGATATGGAAGTGGACTAAACCCCAACTAGCAGAAGAATTTGTGTGAAAATACCAAAAAAGGAGACATACGGAGCTGCGATCTGGCAGCAATCCTGAGCGATCCTGATGGCACAGACAGCTTGGAGATTCCCGAGTGGTGGTAGGACTTAAGAATTAACCTAAAAATCACCCTGCTAGCCAGGGACTG
>NW_006921923.1:1475717-1479248 GCF_000298275.1 Orycteropus afer afer
TGGGTCTATGTACAGATTCATCATGAGCAGTGTTAAGTATTCTGGAATTCCCATTCTTTACAATGTTATCCATAATTTGTTATGATTGCATACTCAATAAAACAAATCTGTTTCCATGTCCTTAAAGAATGTTAATGAAATCTGGATCTGGATTGCATTGAATTTAGAGTTTGCTTTGGGTAGTATTGACATTTTCACTATGTTAAGTCTTCCTATACATGAGTGTGGCATGTTCTTCTATTTATGTAGATCTTTTATAGTTTCTTGTAGTAGTTTTTTGTTGTTGTGTTTGTATAGGTCTTTTGTGTCTTGGTAAGATTTATTCCTAAGTATTTTATCTTCTTGGTAGCTGTTGTAAATGGTATTCTTTTCTTTATTTCCTTTTCAGAGTTCTCTTGGTTGGACTAGAGGAATTCGACTGATTTTTGTATGTTGACCTTGTATCCTGCCACATTGTTGTATCTTTCAATTAGTTCCAGTAGTTTTCTTGCTTAGTCTCTTGGGATTTCTATGTATATATAGGATCATATCATCTACAAATATAGGTAGTTTTATTTCTTTGCCAATTAGAATGCATTTTACTTCTCTTCCTTGCCCTATTGCCTTGGTTAGGACTTCCAATACAGTCTTGAATGGAGTGGTGATAGAGCACATCCTTGCCTGGTTCCCACTCGCAAGGGAAATACTTTGTCTCTCTCTGTTGAGAATAATGTTGCCTCTTGGTTTTGCGTACATTCCCATAATTATGTTGAGAAATTTCCCTCGTATTCCTATTTTGTTGACTAGTAATTTGTGTTAGATTTTATCAAATACTTTTTCTGCTTTGATCGTCAGGATCATATGGTTCTTTTCCTTTTTTTAATTTATGTAATGGTTTTTTTTTGTTGTTGTTGTTCAGTGCCATCGAGTCATCTTGGACTCATAGCGACCTCATAGACAACAGAACAAAACACTACCTGGTCCTGTGCCAGCCTCACGGTCCCTGCTATACCTGAGACTGTCATTGTAACCACTGTGTCAATCTGTCACATTGAGGGCCTTCCCTTTTTTTGTTGACCCTGTACTTTACCAAGCATGATATCCAGGGAATGGTCCTTTCTGACAACATGATCAAAGTAGATGAGACAAAGTCTGGCCATTCTTGCCTTCAAGGAGCATTCTGGCTGCACTTCCTCCAGGACAGATTCGTTAGTTCTTCTGGCAGTCCATGGTACTTTCCGTATTCTTTGCCAACACCACAACTCAGAAGCATTGATTCTTCTTCAGTTTTCCTTATTAACTGTCCAGCTTTCACTTGCATATGAGGCGATTGGAAATACCATGACTTGGGTTAGGCTCACCTTAGTCTTCAAAGAGATATCTTTGCTCTTCATTGCTGGAAAGAGGTCTTTTGCAGCACATTTGCTGCAAATACATCGCCTGATGTCTTGACTGCTGCTTCCATTGGTGTTTATTGTAGAACCAATATGAAATCCTTGACAACTTCAATCTTTTCTCCATCCACTGTGAAGATGTTTATTGGACCATTCATGAGGATTTTTGTTATTTTTATGTTGAAGTGTAATCCATACTGCAGACTATAGTCTTTCATCTTCATCAGTAAGTGCTTCACTTTCAGCAAGCAAAGTTGTGTCATCTGCATATTGCATATTCCTTCAATCCACATGCCATATAAACTTCATATAATGCAGCTTCTCGGATTATTTGCTCAGCATACAAATTGAATAAGTACAGGGAAAGATACAATCTTGATGCACTCCCTTCTTGATTTTGAACCATGCAGTATCCCCTTGTTCTGTTTGAACAACAGCCTCGTGATCTATGTACAGGTTCCTCATGAGTACAATCTTTCTTTGGAATGGGTACAAATATGGATCTCTTCCAGTCAATTGGCTAGGTAGTTGCCTTCCAAATCTCTTGGCATAGCTGAGTGAGTGCCTCCAGTGCAGCATCCATTTGCTGAAGCATCTCAGTGGGTATTCTGTCCAATTCCTGAAGCCTGGTTTTTCACCAATTCCTTCAGTGCAGCTTTGACTTCTTCCTTCCACACCATTCATTCTTGATCATATGCCACTTCCTGGAATGGATGAACATCACCCAATTCTTTTTGGTACAGTGACTCTGTGTATTCCTCCCATCTTCTTTTGATGTTTCCTGCATCATTCAATATATTGCCCACAGAATCTTTCAATATTGTAACTCAAGGCTTACATTTTTCCTCAGTTCTTTCAGTTTGAGAAATTGCATAACTCACCTGGCCTGCTCCCAGGCGCTCCAAGAGCCCCTGTAATAGATTACACTGATTATTCTTCTAATGTCAAACTGTCCTTGCCTAGCTGGTATGAATCCCACTTGGTCATGATGTATTATTTTTTATATAGAGAGTGTTGGATTCCATTGGCTTGAATTTTGTGGCATTTTTGTATCTATATTCATGAGGATATTGGTGTGTAATTTTCCTTTTTGTGGTTTCTCTCTCTGGCTATAGTATCAGGTTATGCAATTTCTTTCATTATGGATCTTTTCAAATTATCTACCTCAGTCTGTGTTAATTTATGTAAGTAATGTGTTTCTAGAATCTGCCCATTTCTTCTATGTTTTCAAATTTGTTGTAATTCTTCATAGTATCATGATAGTTCTATTATGACATTGCACATTTTATTTCATATCCATGTTATTTGCATCTTCTCCTTCCTTTACTTTGTTAAATTTGCTAGTGGTTTGTCAATTTTATTAATCTTTTCAAACCACCAACTTCAAGTCTTGTTGATTCTTTCTATTGTTTTTCTGTTTCATTTATTTCTGCTTTAATCTTTAATATTTCTTTTCTTCTGGTTCCTGTAGGCTTTTTTGCTACCCGTTTTCTAATTGTTGGATATGTTGGGTTAAGGTGTTGAATTGGGCTTTTTCTTCTCTTTTGATGTATGCATTGGTATAAATTGACCTCTGAGCACTGCTTTTGCTGTGTCCCAAACATTTTGGTATGCTGTGCTTTTATTCTCATTTTATTCAAGGAATTATTTTATTTTTTATTTCTTCTATATCCAGTTGTTTTTAAGGAAGGTGTTGTTCTGTTTCCAAGTGTTTGCTTTTTTCCCTTGATTTTCCTATAGTTAATTTCTAACTTTATAGAAAATATCTAAGAAGATATTTTGCAGTATTTTGATGTTCTTAAATTTATTGAAGCTTGCTTTATGGCCTAACATATCATCTTTTCTGGAGAATGTTCCATGTAAGCTGGAAAAATAATGTATATTATTTGTCATGTTTTTGGGTGAAGTGCTCTATATATGTTTGTAAGGTCAGGTTGGTCTAATGTAGTGTTTAGTTCTGTGTTTTTGTTAAGCTTATTTCTAGCTGTTCTAGTTATCCTTCTTTGAAAGCAATGTATTAAAATCTCCTACTATTATTGTGGGGAGCTCTGGTAGCATAGTGGCTAAGGCACTTGACTGCTCACCAGATGGCTGGCGGTTCAAACCCATCAGCCACTCCTCGGAAGGAAGGTTGGGCAATCCTACTTCCGTAGTGATA
>NW_006921923.1:1480563-1484510 GCF_000298275.1 Orycteropus afer afer
CTGAATCCGGCTTGAACCTCTGGAAGTTCTCTGCCAATATACTGCTGCAAACGTTTCTGAATTATCTTCAGTAAGATCTTACTTGCATGCGATATTAATGATTTGTTCTATAATTTCCACATTCTGTGGGATCACCTTTCTTTGGAATGGACACAAATTTTGTTCCACATTATTTCTCCCAATATATCCAGGATCTCTAATTTTAATCTCTTTCTGAGTGGTTGGCATTGTTAACCAGGCACCATCTACTTCTTCTGGTCTCAAGGTCTTATAGGCTGAAGTTCTCATGGTCCATTAGTCCTTTGGACTAATTGTTTCCATGTGTCTGATTTTCTTCTCTCTTATTTGCCCCAGATGAGGAGAGACCAATAGTTGCAACCTTTAAAGAACCCAGTCGCTACTCACCAAAGTAGGATGTAGAGCAAATTTCATTATTATTGTTATTATTGATTTGGGTGAAAGTTTATACAGCAAATTCATTTTCCATACAACAGCTCATACACATTTTGTTTCATGACACTGACTGCAATCCCCATAATGCAACATCTCTCTTCCCACTTCCTCCTTGTCCTTACCTTTTCCCTCTGTCCATCTTTCCTATGCATTTCTGCCCCCTGAGGTATCTCCCTGCCCTTCTGATCTCCCATGGTTGATTGTTCTAAGGAGTGTGCCTACCTGGTGTAAATGTTCACCTTGTATGCTTATCTATTGTCTGGCTGGAAGCCATAGGAATGAGTTCAATTCCAGGCCCAAAAGGTCACTAGGGGCCATAGTCTTGGAGTTTCACCAGTCTCTATTAGACCAGTAAGTTTTTTTGTTTTGTTTTTTAATAATTTTGAGTTGTTCCACATTTTCGTCCACTCTGTCCAGGATCTCCTACACTGATCCATTTTTGAGTGGCTGACAGTGGTAGCTGGGCACCATCTAATTCTCCTGGGCTCAGCGTCATGTAGGCTGAGGTTCACATGGTCCATAAGTGCCTTGGACTCATTGCTTCTATGCATCTTTGGTTTTCTTCATTCTTTTTTGCTCTGGATGAGAAGAGACCAATGGTTGCATCTTAGATGGCTGCTTGCAATCTTTTAAGAACCTTGCTACTACTCACCAAAGTAGGATGTAGAGCAATGTTTTTGTGTAGTGTGTTATGCTTGATGTCCCCCATGATCATGGTCCCAAGCCCGTAGGCCCAGCAACTCACTCCCTCAAGGTGCTTGGTTGTGGCTAGGAAGTCATCCCAATTTTGTCCTCTGATAATTCTGTAGTGTATGTGGACATTTTTATAGCACATACAAATACATATGTGGGAATGTCATCTGCCAAACCAAATGAGTATATTCCCATTCGCCTATCCATACTCGATATTCTTACCCGTCTACCTATGTATACATCTATAGATTAGTGTTGGTAATCACAGATAGTGCAGTATTGCATAGGTAATAGTATTTACCTTTGTCGTCTGTACCTCTTGTGCATCTCTCTGTCTACCTTATCCTTAGTGATATTGGGCTAGAGCTCTGGTAGTGCAGTTCCTAAGGCATTTGCCTGCTAACCAGAAGATTAGTGGTCCAAACCCACCAGCTACTCCACAGAAGTAAGATGGGGCAATCTACTTCCATAAAGATTTACTGCCTCAGAAACCCAATGGGAGTTGCTAGGTGGCAAAATCAACTAGATGTTAGTGAGTTTGGTTTTATTTTTGAGTTTTATTGTACTGGTCACTGGCTTTTTTTATATTGCATTTATCTTCATCCAAATCAACACATGAGTCTTACCTAGGCAACAATTTTCCCTCTTCTCCCCTCTCATCCCTGGTAACCAACTAAGATCCTTTCTTTCCCTGTGTAAACCTTTCCTTGACTTTTTATAATAATGGATTCATACAATATTTGTCCTTTTGTCATTGACTTATTTCATTCAGCACGATGTCCTCCAAGTTCATCCACGTTATGAGGTAATTCACAGATTCTTAATTAATCTTTACTGTTGCCTAGTATTCCATTGTGTGTATATACCATAGTTTGGTTATCCATTCATCTGTTGATGGGTAACTTAGGCTGTTTCCATCTCTTTGCTATTATAAATAGTGCTGCAATGAACACGGGTTTGCAATGTATCTATTCATGTCCCAGATCTCACTTCTTTAGGATATATTCCTAGTAGTGGGATTGCTGGATCAAATGGTATTTCTACTTCCAACCTTTTAAGGAAATGCCATACTATTTTTCCATAGTAGTTGTACCATTTTACAGTCTCACCAGCAGTGTATGAACATTCCAGTCTCTCCACACTTTTGCCAGCATTTGTTTTCTGTTTTGTTGAACATTGCTATTATTTCTTGGTTGAGATGATACCTCATTGTTGTTTTGGTTTGCATCTCTCTAATGGCTAATGATTGTGATTATTTCTTCATGTGTTTGTTGGCTTCCTGAATATCTTCTTTGGTGAAGTGTCTGCTCATGTCCTTTGCCCATTTTTTAAATTGGTTTGTTTGCCTTTTTTATATTGAAGTGCTCTTTTTTGATTACCATTTGCTTGATACATTCTTTTCAAATCTGTTTTTTAATCTATGTTTATTTTTGTGTGTAAGGTATGTCTTTTATAGATAGCATATTGATAGGTCATGTTTCTTATCCATTCTGCAACTCTGTCTATTGATTGGTGCATTTAATCCATTTACATTCAGTGTAATTATTAATAAGTTTGAATTATTGCTGTCATTTTGCTATGTGTTTTTGTGATGTTGCTGATTTCTTCATTCCATATCATTTTCTGTGCTGAGCTTGCTTTATTTATGATTTTTTAAAACTCATTTCCTTCCTTGTTTTTGTTTTAGTATTTGCTAAATTTGTGACTTTACTTTTTTTTATTTTCATGAGAGGTTTATCAGCTTTCTTTGAAGTTACCCTGTGATTTATTATTTTATTCCCAATTTTAAAACAGCCCATTCTATCTCAAAATAGTCATGACTCCCTCTCTATTTGAAAGTCCTGAATCTACACTATTTATTCCTTCTTTTTGCTTTTTAGTTGTCCTCATTTACAAATTGATGTCTTTGATTCTCTGTTTACAGTGATGTAAATTAATTTTACTCTGGATACTTCTAGATCTGGCTTGATTTCTGGGTTATATCATCCTGTGTGTTGCATACTGTTGTTGCTTCTCTGTTCAAAGGACTCACTTTAGCATCTCTTGCAAGATTGGTCTGGTTTTTACACATTACCTTATTTTATGTTTATCTGGAAATATCCTAATTTCACCATCATATTTGAGGGACAATTTTTCTGGGTATATTATACTTGGTTGGCAATGTTTTTCTTTCATGGTTTTATATATGTCATCCCATTTCCTTTTGCCTACAAGATTTCTGCTGAGAAGTCAGAGCTTAGTTTTATTGGTTGGCCTTTGTAGGTAACTTTTCATTTTTTCCTTGCTGCTTTCAGGATTCTTTCTTTGTCTTTGCTTTTGGAAAGTTTAGTTATGGTATGTCTTGGTGATTTTCTTTTGAAGTCTGTCCTGTTTGATGTTTGTGGAACTTCTTGAATGCATGTCTTCTTATCTTTCATCATATTAGGGAAGTTCTCCTCCAACAAATCTTCGACAGTTTTCTTTGTGGTTTAGTCTCTTTCTGTTCTGGAATTCCAATCACACATAAGTTAATCCTCTTGATGGTGTCTCACGTAAATCTTATGCTTTCTTAATTATTTTTTGTTGTTATTCTTTTTTCTGATTGTTCCCTTAACAAAGTAGTGTTGAGAAACTTCTTTTCAATTTCACTAATTTTGTCTTCCATTGATTTGATTCTAATCCTTTGCCCTTTCAATGTGTTATCTGCTTGTGAAATTTTAGTATTAATCTTCTGTATTTCTATTTGCTACTTTTGAATGGAGGAGCTCTGGTAGCATAGTGGCTAAGGCACTTGACTGCTAACTAGAAGGCTGGCAGTTCAA
>NW_006921923.1:1485417-1492175 GCF_000298275.1 Orycteropus afer afer
TGCCACTTCTTCCTCAGATAGGTTTTCTGGCTCTGTATTCTGGTCCCTTGTTTGTACTACTTTATCTTCCTTCTTGATTTGAACTGGGATTGTCCCTTGTCTGAGACATTGTGATGTCATTGTATTTATATGTAATTGGTGATTGTATATTGGTGTGATTTGCCCAGGCTTACTATTATTATTTGCTTTATTTTGTGTTGATATATCTGAGCAGACAGGGCTGGTGTACTACTCTATTCCCTTTGTTTGACAGCACTTCGGCACTCACCACTTGTCTCCTAGGGGATGTGATAGGGGATGAGGATGTGTGCATAGATCTTTGTTTGCTGTTTATGTAGAGCAGTTGAGGGCAGGTGGGGCTGCTATTGGCCTCCATCTATTGTTGATCAGTTGGTGCAGAAGCAGGTGGTGGCCCTCACCCAGTGGGTGGAGCTGCAGGAGATATGGATGTGGTGGGGTCCTGTGGCATGGCTATTTTCTGACCACCAGCCACCATTGTGGTTGCCTGTGTAACCCATCAAGTGGAGCTGATTATCTGGTTGCTGCCCGGGTCAGAACACCACTAGAAAATGTTCTAAATTGCCACACCATCAGGCCAGTCAACAGTCCACAGCTGTTTGTCTCCTTATTCACTGTTTTCATTCAGTTTCTTCTACTAGTCAGTATTTAACCCCTCTCTTTATCCTTCCCTTTGAAGCTCAGGGTTCCAGGATTATCCTCTGTACCTGTTTCAATTGGTTTCTCATTTCTTTGGTGTAGAGGGTCTGGGTGGCTTGTCTGCCTATTCTGCCATCTTGCTGGAAGTCCTCACACCCTATTTCTTTAGAACTTTTCCTCTCTTAATTTTGTTAACACTACACTTTTACCAATCTTGTCACTCCTTAGTATTCTCTACCTGAACTCTAAATATTGAAGTTACCCATACTTGCTCCTGAGCCTTCTCCTGTGCTCTTTATCAAGGCACTCCATCGGTAGTTTCATGCATTTCTATGGCTTTAGATGCCATCTTTATGTTGATGAATTCCATGTGAAGACCATAAAAGGAATCTAAAATTCAGATCCATATATCTGCCTGCCCATTTAAAATCTCCACTTGGATATCTATTAGACATCTCTAACGTAATACATGGGAGCTCTGGTAGCATAGTGGCTAAGGCACTTGACTGCTAACCAGAAGGCTGGCGGTTCAAACCCACCAGCCACTCCTCGGAAGGAAGGTTGGGCAATCCTACTTCCATAGTGATACTGCCTTGGAAACCCAAGGAGGGGTCGCTATGAGTCAGGGCTGACTCAACGGCACATAACAACAACAACAACAACAACGTAATACATACAAAACAGAACTCTTGACATCCTTTCCCCACCCAATCTGTCCTTGCTTCATCTTCCCCATCTTAGAAAATGACAGTAATATACATCAGAAGTCAGGGAGTCATCATTAATTCCTTCTCTCTCACTCTCCAAATTCAATCTATGAGCAACTCCTGACCAATCAACATCCAATATAAATTCCAAATCCATCCACTTCTACTATCTCCACTACTCCTACTCTAGTCCAAGGGACCCACATGTCTTGATCAGACTACTGTAAGGTAAGGTAATTTTTAATAAATAGATATCAAGTCATGTCATCCCCTGATCAAAGCTCTTTCAATTTCACTTTAAATAAAATCCAAACTTCTCACTCTGCTTTGCAAATCTCTACATTATCTGGCCCCATAGTCTGGATGACCACTGGTCCATTCTTATTTCTCGTACTCTTCTCCTCTCACTTATTATGCTGCATCCATACTGGCCTTATGTATTTGCTTTATGTGTCAAGCTCTTTCTGGGCTTTCACTTGTAGTTCTTCTGCCTGAAATGCTTTTCCATTGGGTTCTTCATACGTCTGGTTTATTTTCAATTTTCAAGTCTTAGATTAAAGTTCTTTGCTGATAGAAGTGTTCCATGACTACCTGATCTAAATTGGTTCATTCTTATTGTTTTCCATCAGGTTTTCTTCAATGGTATTGTCACAATGTGCAAGTTCATTAGGTCATGGATCTTGTCTTTCTTATTTACCATTGTATCCCTGTACCTAACAGAGTTCCTGTCAATGTGCATGTCACCAAGCTCAATAGATACTCAATAACCATTTGTTGAAAACGTTACTCAAAGAATAGTTGTCTGAATCCTCCTTTAGTTATTGAGAAGGGAGAAAGAAAGCACTGGAAGGAGTTAAGCTGGGTGGGCAGAGCATGACTTTCAGGCCAAGGCTAAAGGCAGAGTTGAGGTTCTAAAGGGACATCTAGAGAAAATGCTATAGATACACATGGCAGCCGAAACTTTGAGGAAGAGTGAAACCACTAGGCTAAAGGTAGATAGCAAAATAGTACAAAGCCAATAGTCAGAAACAATATGGAAAACCAGTTTGGAAGGGAGGGAATAGGTGGAGAACAAATAAGAATGGTCCTACGCAAATGCCAAGAGCATTACTGGAAAAAGATTAAGTAAAAAAAAGAGTGACCAAGAGATGAGGTTTTAACTGAGACTGAAGATCATGTCAACAATCTGCAAGCTTGAGTGATCTTCTCAGCTCACTTTTCTGCCCTCAGGAGCAGAAGAGGTGCATTACAAGACTGTGGGTGGAGGCTCATAGGGCAGGTGCAGCAAGGTCTAAGAACAAATGTTAAAAGAGTAAGAGAGCTGTCAAGATGGAATCTTATAGTCAAAGAATGAGATATTGGAGTTTAGAATTTCAGAAGTAGAAGAGTTCTGAGTGATAATGAAGGCCACAGTATGTTCAAGGCAATGGATGGCTGAAATGGAGGAGATGTGAAGGTAATTTGAAATGAGGTCAAGAAACTGAGGGGGCAAGGGGAGATTGGAACTTCCATATGGGACCCTCTGACTAATGACAGGATTTGGGATGGAGGGAAGCCCCAGAGTCACCCATGGAAGTGGGATAGTAACCAGGATGCCAATAAATGATTGACAGTGAGGAGACATAGAGGGTAAATGTGAGCATCAAAGAAGGAAGGACTATTGCATGAGGGTAAAAGAAGGGTGCTAGAAAAATGCTGGAGGTGTCTCTTGCTCTCAGGCTAAGGGAGCAGGAACAGTTCCCACAGGAGAGGGCTCCAGGGAAAATGTTTTAGTTTGGATGCCCCAGAAGCATATTCTGAGATAAGGATTCTACCATAAGTAGTTTGTTTGGGAGGTGATTCTGAGATAAGGATTCTACCATAAGTAGTTTGTTTGGGAGGTGATTGGAGGAAACACCCATAAAGGTGTGGGCAACTGAGGTGGGGAGAGAAAAAGTCAATAAAAGGACATGTTATAAAGCAAGTTACCACTGTGGGCAACTGGAGCTTAATCATACTGCAGAATTCTAGGAAGCAGTGAAGAGCATGCATCTCAGCATTATCCCACCTGAGGGATAACCGACTTCTGTCAATCATTGCATCAAAGCCATCCTACATAAACTGTTAATCCCCTGGCACATCTGGCTTGCTATGTGTGCAGGCAGAGAGGGCTCTGGAGGCCAGAGAAAAGCCCTCAGGCAAAGAAATGCAGAGACTGGCAATTGGAAGTCGGGCTGGCATGGGCAGAAGTGGTAAGGCCAAGGAAATATGGATAAAGCAGTAACAGTGTCTGCGGCCTGAAGCAATGAACAAGGAAAGAGCCAAGTTTCAGTCAGATGGTTCAGAGACCATTCCACAAAAAGATGAGAGTGAGGGATATAATTAACTGCGGAATGAACACTTTTTTAAAATATCATTTTATTCATTCTTAACTGTATTGTACATCTTTTAAAAATAAGAACATTTTCCTACTTAGTCAAAATAATGTTATACTTAACAAAATTAATAATCCCTTAATACCTTATAATACCCAAGCCATATTCAACTTTCCCCAATTGTTTCAGAAATGTCCTTTATAGCTGGTTTGTCCAAACTAGGATCTAGTTCAAAATCACGCATTCATTTGTTTATGTCCTTAAATATTTTGAACTCAACAACACTCCTCTTGTATTTTGCATTATATTAATTTTTTGAAAAACTCAGGTCAGTTGTGCTGCAATATCCCACCATCTGGATTTGTCTAAGTGGTTATATGTGGTATTTAGCTTGTTCCTCAATATCCTGTATTTCCTTAAACTGGACATTAGATTTAAAGGCTTGATAACATTCACGTCAAATATTTTTGGCTAGAATACCTCATATGTGGCATTGTATCACATATTACTGAACATCATAAGACACTTGACATCTGGTTGCCCCACTGGTAGTGATGCTATCGTTGACCACTGGATTGGTATGATGGCAGCTGGATCCAATATACAGTTTAAGTTTTCTCCCTGATGCCCAGAATATAGTCTGTGTGCTATTACTTTGAAACCATAAGAATGTTCTACTTCCTATCAAAGATTTATCTAATAATCTTAATCTCATTCAATAATTTTTGCCTGAATCAATGAATTTATGATAGGCTGAAAACTGATTTTCTGATTCTATCATTCATCTATATTTATTAGCCAGCACTCTTCAGGAAAGTAAAACTTTCCTTATTCAACCAGGGCAGTCTAGTGGCAATGAGTAAAGGCATGAACTTTGGAGCTAGACTATCTGGATTCAAATCCTGGTTCTACCACCTACTAGTTGTGTGACTATGTCACTTAACCTCTCTGTGCTTCAATTTCCTTATCTATAAATTATTATTGCTATGAGAATTAAATGAGGTAATGTTAGTAAGGTAATTAAAATAAGGCTTGGTACGTGACAAATGCTATGGAAGTGTTAATTTAAAAAAAAAAAAACCTATGGCTATTTGATTATACTGAAATATAGTTCCTACTGGAAAGACAGGATAAATGCTTAATTCTTTCCCTTTAATTACCAATTCTCAAAGTAAGGATTTGGTTTAATAGCTGCCACAAGGGGTGACAAATGAATGGAATGAACATTAAAGAGCTCAGGGAAAGATTTGTAAGGGAGGGGAGCTGGGAGAAGAGCCCAGAATGAGGATATGTAGAACAGTATAAGGCTGGAAGAGAGCTCTGGAAATAGCCTTCCCTATCTTCTTCCTCCATTTTAGAGCCTCGAAGTCAAAATCATACAGGGCCAGGACGATTAAAGGAAATAGGAAACAGAGCTCCTTTTGGAAGTATAGGTGCAAGGCCATTTACACAAATCTGCAAAACACATTCATGCTTTCTCTTCATTTTGCTATTATGATAATACTATTGCATTGTTACAGAAGTTTGAAAATATACAAAATAAAAAGCAGAATCTTTATGGGAAGGAGTCCTGTTTGCACAAAGGTTAAGCACTGGGCTGCTAAGTAAAAGGTCAGCGTTTGAATCTACCGGCAGCTCTGCTGGAGAAAAGACCAGGTAATATGCTTCTGTATACCCTAGGAAACCCTATGGGGCAGTTCTACTCTATCCTTGGGGTTGCTACGAGTTGGAAGCGACTCGATAGCACACAACGACTATCTTTGCTGGGAGCAGATCACCAGGACCCTTCTCCCATAGAGCGGCTGGTGGTCTCAAAACCACTGACCTTTGTTGTTATTGTTATGTGCCATTGAGTCGATCCGACTCATAGCAACCCCTCGGGTTTCTGAGGCAGTATCACTACGGGAGAAGATTGCCCCATCTTCCTTCTGAGGAGTGGCTGGTGGGTTTGAACTGCCAGCCTTCTGGTTAACAGTCAAGTGCCTTAGGCACTACGCTACCAGAACTCCCAGCAAATTAGGTAGCTGATCCTATTCCTAGGGCCCTTCTGGGCCCCAGTCCCTAAACCCAAGCTAGCCCACCAGCCTGCACCCTGCAGTGTCGAGGTAGGCAGTTAACCCTTTGCATTTCTAAGCTCTCATCTTTGACGCTTTGGCTGCTCAAAGCCATACTCTTCTTCCTGGCAGCTTTTTGATTTGGTTGCCTTTCCCCTCCTGGGGTTCTTCTTCCTCCTCAGAACCATTGATGAAATGCATTTCTCTGTGGGTGGTGCTCCCCCACTCCCCTCCTCATGAACATACTTTCACCAAAGCTGTTAGGATTGTCTGTCATATCCTCCTCCCCTTCAGTCTGAGCATTCTCTGTATTGCTTGTTGCTTGTTACTAAAATAAGACACATGGTCAAAAAAAAAAAAAGAAGAAGAAGAAGAAAAGAAAAGAACCTGCCCAGGCTAACCAGGCTCCACCAGACAAACATTTCACCAGTATGTGGGCTAGCTCAGCTCTGAGGCTCTGGAGTAGGTGAATAAAGGTGGGAGCTGGGTTGGAGGAGAAGAGAAGCAAAAAGAGGAAGGTCTGAAAAGGATTAGCTTACCCAGTTTCTCTCCCTGTCTCTCTGTAGAGCTATGCCTTATGCCAGACAGATGAAGGCTAATTTTTAAAGAGCTCCAGGAAAGGCCACTTCATGGAGTTTTTAATTATAAAAGATTTTAAATATTCTGCCCATTTACAGTTCATTTCCTGTCACCAAACATCTTCTCACAAATGATCAATATTACTCTTCAACACACTCAACTCTGATCTTCATCTTTTGTCTATTGTCATCCCAGCCCTTATTTAATATATGCTTATCTCTGCTCCGACTCTTTGCTGTACCTACATGCATCAGCATTCTCTTATTCAGATGAGCCTTTATTTCGAAGATCACGCCTTTTTGCCCTTCCTCTGTTGGTTCACTCTCTTTCCTTTCTGTGAGAGCAAAGACATTAGGGCTGGTATTACTCCTAATAGTAGATATTGTTTGTTTGTTTTTAAGTAAGGA
>NW_006921923.1:1497611-1499438 GCF_000298275.1 Orycteropus afer afer
TCTGGTTTTAACAAATTCCCTTAGTTTCTGCTTATCTGGAAATCCCGGAAACATCTTAAAGATCTTTTTAATGTCCTTATTTCCTCCTCCACCAATTTCTGTTTTATGGGCCTAGCTCTATGTTATGGATTGAACTGTGTCCCCTAAATGTGCTGTAAATCCTAATGCCTATACCTGTGGTTAGAGGAGCTCTGGTGGCGCTGTGGTTAAAGCATTGGGCCAAAGTTCGGCAGTTCGAACCCACCAGCTGCTCCGCAGGAGAAAGATGAGTCAGTCTGCTTCAGTAAAGATTCACAACCTTGGAAACCTATTGGGCAGTTCTACCCTGCCCCTAAAGGGTCACTATAAATTGGAATTATCTCTATGTCAGTGAGTTTTTACCAGTGGTTACAATCCCAGTAGGGAGTGGCTTCCTTTGTTATGTTAATCAAGCAGCATGAGTGTAGGGCGTGTTTATATCTTTTGAGATATAAAGAGCAGATCAGGCAAGAACAAATTGAGGAGACATGCTATCTGAGTGCCAAGGAACCTAGGAACAGAGGCTGAAAAGAGACAAGATCTTTCCCCTAGAGCTGACAGAGAGAAAACTGTCTCCAAGAGCCACACCCTGAATTCAGACTGTTAGCTTCCTGAACTGTGACAAAATAAATTTCTGTTTGTTAAAGCCACCCACTTGTGGCATTTCCATTATAGCAGCACTAGATTACTAAGACACTCCCCTTTGATATTTCTCTGTACATCACTTTCCTGGCTTTCCCTTTTAAGTCTTTGGCTTTTCGCTTCCCCACTATTTCTTTGCCATACCCTTTCCACAGGTCACCCTTTCTCAGTCAGTACTGCATATCTTGCTTCCCAGTGACACTAGCTCCTCTTAGTAGATTTTCAGTGCTGGCAGAAAGAATCCAAAGCCTGTGCCCCAATTGTCCTCTTCTGGTATCTTACTTTGAAACACAACAGCATTAAATTGTAAATCAATTCTGCATTGATCAACACTGGCTACCCTCCCCATTGTTTGGCTCTGACCTCTCAATGTTGAACCTCTGAGTTTTCTTCTGCATTCACTCTATTGTTCCACAAGGCTGAGAAAAGGCCTCCATTGTAGGAGTCAGTTAGAAAATCTGGCAGCCAAAATTTGCTCAGTTTTATCTTCTGGTTTTTTTTTTTTTCCAATGATAACTTTAACTTCTCTAACTTGCTTCCTTTTTAGTTTTCCTATTCCTATTATGTGAGGAGCTCTAGTGGTGCTAGGGTTAAGGCATTTGGCTAATAACCAAAAAGGTTGGTGGTTCAAACCCATCTGGTGCTCTGCAGAAGGAAGATGAGACAGTCTGCTTCCATAAAGATTTATAGCCTTAGAAACCCAATGGGGTCGCTATGAGTAAGAATCGACCCAATGGCAGTGAGTTTGGGATTTTGGGATTCCTATTGCATGTTATTCTTCTCCCAAATGCAGCCTTAGAATTATTTTTCCCCTCACATTTACATGTTTTCTCTCCTTTCCTCTTTTTTTTTTTTTAAGTTGTTAGTCCCTGCCCTCAAGGAGTTCAGTATTTCAATGTACTTTAAATACTTGTATAACCCCAGAGTGATATAGAGAGGGTGTTTAAACAATCTGTTAGTTGATTACCCATATATAAGAAAGTCCAAAAAAATGTACAAAATGTCCTTTATTCCCAGGCTAAATCATATTGTTGTTGTTGTTATATGCCATCCAGTCGGCCCTGACTCATAGCGACCCCCTCCTTGGGTTTCTGAGGCAGTATCACTACGGAAGTAGGATTGCCCAAACTTCCTTCCGAGGAGTGGCTGGTGGGTTTGAACCGCCAG
>NW_006921923.1:1499993-1508467 GCF_000298275.1 Orycteropus afer afer
AACTAATATGGATTCAATACAGCATGTATAGTTTTAAGTGGCCCCGTACTATTTCACTCATCCTCATTTTCTCAGCGGGCACAAGACCTTTGTTCTAGACTCTCTGGAGCACTTGTTTCCTTCTTATAGTCAGTGGGGAAACCTTCTCGGCCTCTTCTCCCTCTTCCCCATGCCCTTCAGAAGCTTCCTTTATTTAGGTAGATCCCTAAGTTGAAATAGGAGTCCCTCAGTGAAGCAAACGGTTAATCACTCAACTACCAACTGAAAGGTTGATGGTTGGAACCCACCAGAGGTGCCTCAAAAGACAGGCCTTGATGATCTGTTTCCAAAATGTCACAGCCTTGAGAAGCCTGTGGAGTAGTTATATTCTGCACCCATGGGGTTACCATGAGTTAGAAGCAACTCAACGGCAACTTTTTTCTTTTGTAGATTGGATGTCAGTTATTCAGTTCCATCCAGGAGCATGGAGATGTGAGAATCCCTCCAATCTTGTGAGTAGAAGACTCAGGGATAGAAAAGGTTCTCACCAAATTCTGGCCTCAAAGTGGACTATCAAAGTTGGCCATTCCCTACTGCTAATATTAACATTCTCTTAACATGCCTTACATGGATTATCATGCTAAAAGTGTCTCTATCCCTTTACCTAACTTTTTTTTTAATTTATTCCCCTTTACCTAACTTGATGTACAGTAACAAAACCCCTCTCCTATTAATATAGATTGAGTTTTTGCCAGGGCCTGGTTGAGGGAAATAGTGAGAAGAGAAAAATCTATTTGCTCTCTTTCAATTATTGACAGTGTGACATGGTCTGCGTGGGTGTGATTGGGATTCTCCTTGCTTTTCAGGATCCCCCTTTTCATCACAATACTTTACATCCCTTTGTTTGATTTTTATTTACTTTTTCTTGACTTCTGGACATCTCCACTTAGATGTTAATAAGCAGCTCAAACCTAACATGTCCCCAAATAAACTTGATTTTAATTGGCTCCAAATCTGTTTCTCTCCCATTCATCTTTATTCCATCTCAGTAAATGACATCTCAATTCACCTAGTTGCTCAGCCAAAACACTTGGAATCCTCCTTGACTTTCTCTCAAAGCCCACATCCAATCTATCAGCAAATTTTATTAGCATCAACTGACTTTACCTTTAAAATATTTACTGAATCCAACTCTTTTTTGTGGCCTCCACTGCTACCATCCTCGATGACACCATCATCATCTCTCACTTGGATAAATGCAACAGTCTCATGTCTGGTCTGCTGGCTTCCACTCTTACCCCCAAACGTCAATTCTCTATATAGCAGTGAGAAGGATGTTTTTAAAAGGTAAATCTGATACAGTCAATCCCCAGATCAAAACACTGTAATAGTTTCCCATCACAATTAGAATAAAAAGTTCTCACCCCAACCTCTAAAGCCTTCCACTGTATGGCCCTTGCTACCTCTCTGGCCTAATTTTCTACTATTCTTCCTTTTGCTCACCTCACTTCAGCAACACTGGACTCCTTGTTATTTTCAAATATGCCAAGCATCTCAGAGCCTTTGTACTTTTAAAGGTCCCCATAGCCTATAATTCTTATTCCTCTAATCCACATGACTCATATCTTCATTTCACTTAGGTCTGTGCACTCCTCAGAAGGCCTTTCCAGACCTCATTGCCTAAAATAGAATCTGTACCCCATCAGTTTTTATAATATTGACCTGTTCTATTTTTCTTCATAATACTTATGAGATTTTTATATATGTAATCATTTATTATCTATTTCTCATTAGAATGCAAGCATCATGAGGGCAGAAGTGTTATCAGTTCCATTACTTCTATTCTTAGCTTCTATAATGGTGTCTGGCACATAGTAAGAGCTCGATATATATTTGCTAAATGAGTGAATATGGGAGGGGCCCAAAATGGGCAGCCTAAACTTGAATTACCCTAGAATTCACATAAGTCTTATGTCTGTCTAGAGGGTCTAGGAAGTGGATCCACCCAAGAATTGTTTGTTTAGAAGCCCAAGGAGTGGTTCAGGAGAGAACTCATCCTAATGGAATAAAGAATGGACATATCAAGTTCTTCCTAGACCTCAAGGTTGAAAGGGAGAGACAATTTTGAATATAACTCTCAAGTTGTAATTACTCAGCATTCTTCTTATAAGTAGTGACAGAAAGCTAACCCATCACAGCTTAAGAAAAAGAGAGAGAGAGAACTTTTGTCTTCTAGAGTCCATGGATCTAGAAGGGATACTAGGGAATAATTTTGACTGATCTTTCTTGGTCATGTGTCCATAAAAATTATAGATGCCCAATCACTGCTGCTAGTACTATGGATGGTCTGTGATTGGTCAGACATAGTTCACATACTTACTGATGAAGCTAGGGGTAGAGTCTATAACCAGTTGAAGGGGAATGGGAAGGCTTGTTCAGCAGACTAAAAACCCAGACAACAACAACAACCAAATAATACCCTGGTTATATTCTGGTTCAGCTCTCATGACTCATGCCCGAATCCTAAGTAGAGAGGGCTCTTTAAGAGTAAATATCAATTTAAAGGGCTGTTTTGCTATAATTTCTGTGGGGTATTGACTACACAAGACTACATCAGAAGCATTGGCTTTAGTAGTTTCAGTTGGGTGGAAGGCAGCTTTGTGCTAGTACCAGCAGCAGCCACCTCAATGCATCAATGCCTTTGTTACGGGCATCAGAAGCTTTGGAAAAGATTATCATCCCTGGGAGCTAGAGAAGTAAAGGATGAAATGGTGGAAGCCTCTGAGGAGGTGAGAGGATTCTGTTAATGAACCTCTGTGACAGACCTCTGGGACATTCACAGAAATAGTTGGGTTGGTGGAAGGCTTTGAAGAGGAGCAAATGCAGGAGGGGCAAAGTAAGAGAAATTCCTTTTTGTGATTATATTATGAACTTGACTGTACTTCCAGCCTGTTTCCCAAGTCACAAGAACATCCACTGATCACGGGAATGTAAGGAGGAGAGACAGCAGATCACCCAGTGGTGCACCATTCCTCAGAGGGTCTTTCCTTGTTCTGAAATCATGAGAAGCTATAAAACCCTGCCTCTCCTTGGAAACCTTCAAAATAAGGCAGAAGGTAGATGGGTTCATCCACTGGCACACCCTGCTTGAGCTTTGGTGTGGACCCATTAAACTGCTCTGACTCAGAAGATAATTTTCCCACTCTGATGTTACCTATTTTCCTCTTCCCGGCTTGAAGCTCAGCCACAGACAAATACCACCATTAGACCATCAGCCAGTGAAACCTCTGTGGGGCACAGTTCTACTCTGACATGCATGGGGTAACCACGAGTCAGAATCAACTCCATAATTAGTTGGTTTGGGTTTTTCCTGACACTGCCTTCAGCCTGACTTGGACTTCTTCATATGACTCTTGCCTATCCATTCAGACTCCAGACTTTGTCTGTGTCCTCCAGGTTGGCTTTACACCTTGGATTAAGACTTTGACTTCATGCTTATAACTCACTGTAACTAGCTCCCTGGTCACTCTTTCTAGCTTTCCTATCTACCTGCTGGCCTAGCCTGGCTGTAAGTCCTCGCTTGCTTTGTGTGGCAGCCATACATGACCTAGCATCGACAGCATCCTTCTGCCTTACTCCCCTTGTCACTTGAATTGCTTGCTACACCCACCTTTAGAGTACAAAGATGCTGCTCATGTTAATACCTAATGTCTTCATATTTCAGCAGCTTGTCTGGCTGAAGGAACCTTCATAACATTTCTAGCAATCCATTCCACTGTCTAATCGCTTTGATAGTCAAAGTTCCCCTTTCTGTCATACCATTTAGTTGGAGTCTAAGGGCTGTTGAACAATAATCATTCTAAATGTCACCTATACCTAGGAGAGATGAGAACAGTGATCCTCAGGGTATGCATTACTTGGAATGTGCCTAGAATGTAGAGACACCTGTTTGGGATGGAGACAGTGGATTCCCCAAGCATATATCATTGATGGCCCAGGGAATGATAAAAATCATTCCCAGAGCACACTGGGATAAAATGAGGAACCAACAGGGGAACTTTGTCGCTCCTGGGCAATTGAAGTTCTTGAGGAGAAAACCTCAAACTGGAGATGGAGGAAGGCAATTTTCCATGGCCAGATGGAAACAATGAGATTGATAAGTACAGAGAGCTCTGGTGGCCTGGTGGTTCAAACCCACCAGCCACTTCTCAGAAGGAAGATTGGGCAATCTACCTCTGTAGAGATACCACCTTAGAAACCCAAGGAGAGGTTGCAATGAATCAAGTCCAGCCTAGTGCCTGGCAAAATAGGTCTCCATTCATTTCTTTACTTAAAATGTAAATCTGATCATGTCACTCTCTTGTTTAAAATCCTTCAAAAGCTTTCCATTTCACTCAAAGTAAAATCCAAACTCCTTACGATGGCCTATAAGGTTCTATAGGATCTGGCCCCGGCCCATCTCTCAGGCCTCCTCTGAGGCTTCTGTACCCTTTGCTCACTATGCTCCACACATACTGGTTTTATTCAATTTCCTCATCCATGCTGAGCTCTGCCTTGTTTTGAGAGTCTTTGCCCACGTGGTTCCCTCTGCCTGAATGCTCTTCCCCAGGCTTTTAAGGCTGGCTCCTTGAGCGTGTTTTGTTCTCAGCTAAAATAGCACCTCCTTAGAGAGACTTTCCCTGCCTACCCTTGCTAACAAAGTTCTTCCTTATCATAGCATATTATTTCTTTATTTAGCACTTACCACAATTGCAATTGTTTGATATGTCTATTCAATGTTGATATTCTTCAAAGGAATGTAAGTTTCAAGAGGGCAGCCATACAACCTCAATATATGTCAAATTAATGTTTTTTAGTACTAAGTACTTGAAATAAAACTTTCTTGGACACCAACTGAAATGATAACCCTGACCATAAGAATTAGCACAAAGCTGGGGCCTATGAAGCAGAGGTCAAATATATCCCAGTTCCCCAGATTCTCCACCATTTCTGATGGCAGCCATCTCCCCCACAGCACTCTTTCTCTATTGGGTTCAATAATGCATTGGAACAGTCACAGAAAACTCATGGAAACAACATAACAGCAAAAACAACTTTAATAATAATAATAATAAACCCAAACTCACTGCCCTCGAGTCGGATCTGACTCATAGCAACCCCTCCTTGGGTTTCTGAGGCAGTATCACTATGGAAGTAGATTACCCAACCTTCCTTCCGAGGAGTGGCTGGTGGGTTTGAACCGCCAGCCTTCTGGTTAGCAGTCTCTTCGTGGGTTTGGCTATTGGTTGCTCCTTTCAGCTGGGGTTGTCTTTACCCTCTGCTACCACCATCTGGGTCTTCTCTTTGTCTTGGCTTCTTCTGGTACCCTTGCAGTTGCTGCCTCTGTCTGTCACTTATCAAAAGGACACACTCTTCTCCAGGTTCTTATGGATCAGGAAGCCCCATCTGAGCCTCCATGTTCTAGGGTTTATCAGTTACCAGGCAGGTTCCAAGTTAATCCCTGTAAGGGTCAACTACTGGGTGGAGGGAAACAGCCAATCTATATAAAGGTCAATACCAGGCAGGACCCACTAGCCAATCTTGATAAAAGTCAATGACTGGGTGGGGCACCCACCCAGTCAATCCAGATAAGAGTTAGTCTGGGTGAGGCTCTACAGCCAACCTAGTTAAGGTTGGTTATTGGACAGGGCACTTAGCCAATTCAAGTAAAGTTCAACTCTGGCTGTGCTCAGAAACCAGGACCAAAAGACCAAATTGCTTTTCCATAAGGTAATGCCACACTTCACTGTACTCAATATATATTTTTGAGTTTAAATGAGTAAATTAAAATTGGAGGGGATGTATGGGAAACTGTTTTGGAAGGTACAAGTGAGGCAACAGAAGCATGGTAAAGAGACCTTAATGGTTAAAAGGGACAATTAGGCTTTGAAAGAACTGCAAAAGTTCTCTTCTCTCTATAACCTGCAGCACATGCTTGAATCTGCCACCGATCTTAGTGACTAAGTCCTACTGGGACAATCTCAGACAGGCACAGGAATCCTACCAGTCCCAGCTTCCCCTCCTCCTCCTCTTGCAGTCCCACTAAAATGTTATCTAATATTTTGACTCAGTCTATTGGAAGAATTTCTCCTCATATCTGGGAAGATTTCAATCCCAGAAAGCAACCGAAATCATACCCACTGCTTTGGAGTCGATTCTGACTCATAGCCACCCTATAGGACAGAGTAGAACTGCCCCATAGGGTTTCCAAGGCTGTAAATCTTTATGAAAGCATACTGCCATGTCTTTCTTCTATGGAGTGACCGGTGAGTTCAAACCACTTACCTCTCAGTTATCAGCCAACACTTACCACTGTGCAACCAGGACTCCTTCCTAAGCAGGGTTGAAATCAAGACTTACTTTGTGCTGTGCTACCTGCCAGGGTTGCAGACCAAGGGCCAGATTAGTTTCAGCCCCTGGAGTGTTGTTGAATCTAGAATCAATGTTTCTCATATCATGGAGGATTATCTCATTAAAATGCAGATTCTTGGGTTCCACCCCAGACCTAATGAATCAGAGTGGGAGGTGGAATCTGCATTTAAAACAAGCTTCCCATGTGGTTCTGATGCTGGGATTGCAAAACTGGTAGATTCTACTAGGAGAGAGGTGGCTGAGCAAGCTGTTTATTTAACAGGCACTAATAATGAAATTTGGTACTTCAAGTTTGAGGAAGACTCTAAGAGTGAAAGTTAAGCTGTTGGTTTACAAGGGCAGTGGGGATAGGAATCCAAGCTGGTCAAGCTCTTGGCCTTCTCCATCAACTCTAAGTCCGGTCTGGCTGAAAACACCGACAACACCCAGAGGTTTGCTAAGTGACCAAAAGAACCTGAGTGTCCCTTTTTTTCTGAGCCTTATCCTGTTTTGGCTGTCAGGATATGAAATACTGCCATCGAGTCAGTTCCAACTCCTAGCCATCCCTCCTTGGGTTTCTGAGGTAGTATCACTACGGAAGTAGATTGCCCAACCTTCCTTCCTAGGAGTGGCTGCGGCTGGTGGATTTGAATCACCAGCCTTCTGGTTAGCAGTCAATGCCTTAGGCACTATGCCACCAGAGCTCCCATGAGTCCTCCCTCCATACTATAAACCCAAAACAAAATTCACTGCCGTTGAGTCATATCTGACTCATAACAACCCCTCCTTGGGTTTCTGAGGTGGCATCACTACAGAAGTAGATTGCCCAGTCTTCCTTCAGAGGAGTGGTTGGTGGGTTTATCACTTTTATAAACAGTTGGTATCCTATCTATCTCCCCTCCAACCCAGTCCTCTTTTCTCTTTTTTTCCAAGCAAAATCCTGGCAAACTTGCCAATTGGCGAGGATCCCTTCTCCTGTACAGACACCCTCCCCTGTATGTTAGCAGGAGACTTGATTCTGGGACCTGCTTGGGGAGAATTTCTTGTGAAGCCATTGCTTCTACCTGGGCTAATGCCTCCAGCTCTTGCCCCTCAGCCCCCAAGTGATGACATTTCAGTGTTAGAAGACACAGTCCCTGTCTAATTACACTCAGATTTTGAAGTCTGTAAAGTGGTGTGGACTCCCTCAGGCTGAAAAACAGTTCATAAATATAAGATATTATTATCTCACTATTAAGTAAAGAGTAAAACGATTAAGTTTTATTTGAAAAAATGAATCAGCTTCCTTAACATTGCTGGAAGTTCTCAAATGAGGTACCAAACTTCATTTTTAGTGCCTGTTGAATAAACAGCTCACTCAGCTGCCTTCGCCTAGGAGACTCTTTCAGCTTTGCAATTCCAGTAACCTCTTCAATTCTTATGGGGCCTAAGCAGCCAAAAGCAGTCAACCTCTTTCTCCTGCCTGACATAGACTTAAAGCACAGGAGTTTCATTGCCAGTTCCTAAGTCACAGGCTACTTCATCAACTCATGCTTCACCAGTCAACTCACAACTCATGGTGACCCCATGTGTGTCAGTACAGAATTGTGCTCCATAAGTTTTTTTCAGGAGCTGATCTTTCAGAGGTAGATCTCCAGACCTTTCTTCCAAGGTGCCTCTGGGTGGACTCAACCTCCAAATTTTCAGTTAGCAGCCAAGTGCATTAACCATTTGCACCACCCAGGTTAACATAGTCCTACATTATTCTAGGTAGGAATACTGGAGCAAAACAAATGCTTTCTGGATTAGCTTCACAGTCTCTTCAGCCCAGGATTCTTGACTCTAATGGTCAGGGCTGCTCTGTAGATTTGGGTAAGTTGTTTCATGCATGACACTCAGCTGAGGAAGCAAGTGGGAGCTGAAACCTAACCCAAGCTCTGCTTGCCAAGCCAAGCTCTCTGCGAGGGTTTGCATCTGCCTGGGGAAAGAGATGCCCTTTTTCTCATTCACAAAAAGAAATATTTTTCATTCCATTTAATGAAATCTATTTAATTCTGGTGCTGCAGTGCCTAAGGCATTTGACTGCTAACCCCAAGGGTGGCAGTTCAAACCCATGAGCCTCTCTG
>NW_006921923.1:1508638-1509617 GCF_000298275.1 Orycteropus afer afer
TAATTCTAATATGTGTTGGCTAACTGTGGCCTTGAAGATGGGAGTCCCTAGGCATGTGTTATGAAAGGACCAGGCTGCCTCTGATGGATATCTCAACCTCTATGACAAGATAATGTGATTTAGGGAAAGTAGAGACAGACTTAGATGTGAAATAGCTGTGACCCAAGTAATCCACTCATTCACATCTCCAAGCCTCCATTTCCTCATCTGGAAATGAGGAAGTTATTGTAAATGACTTTTTTTTTCTTCTTTCAAATTGTGATTTGAGTGAAAGTTTACAGAGCAAATTCACTTTCCATATAGCAGTTCACATACACTTTGCCTCATGACATTGATTGCAATTTCCCACAATGCAACAGCTCCCCTCCTACCTCCTCCCCATATTATGTCTTCCCTGTGTCCTTCCTTCCCATGCACCCCTGCCTTCTGTGCATACACAGCCCTTCTATTCTCCCATGATTGTTCTCTCCAGAAAGTGTATATAGCTAATGTAAATGTTCAGCTCATATGCCTGTCTTTTGCTTGTCTAGAAGCCACCAGAGTGGGTTCAATTCCAGACGTGAAGGGCAACTAGAGGCCATAGTCTCAGGGGGTTCCATCAGGCTATATCAGACCAGCAAAGCTGCCCCCCCTTTTGTAAATGATTTTGAGTTTTTTTCCATGTTGTTCTCCCACTTTATCCAGGATCTCCTACATAGATCCCCTTCCAAGTGGTTGACAGTAGTAGCAGGGCACCATCTAGTTCTTCTGGACACATAGTCATATAGGCTGAGGACTGCATGGTGTACCAGTCGCTTGGACTAACTGTTTCCATGAATCTTTGGTTTTCTTCATTCTTCTTTGCTCTGGATCAGGAGAGACCCATCGTTGCATCTAGATGGCCACTTGCAAGTTTTTAAGATCCCAGTTGCTACTCACCAAAGTAGGAGGTGGAACAATGTTTTGTATAGTATGTTATGCCAATTGAGCTTGATGTCCC
>NW_006921923.1:1510372-1519887 GCF_000298275.1 Orycteropus afer afer
CCATATAAAGTTAGTGATTGGTTTTTCCATATCCTTAAAGAATGTTGATGGGATCTGGATTGGGATTGCATTGAATGTATAAATTGCTTTGGGTAGAAATGACATTTTCACAATTTTCAATCTTCCTATCCACGAGCATGGGATGTTCTTCCATGTAAATAACTTTGAGTAGGGCTGCTGAGATGCACATGTCTAGGGAGCATCATTCACATTGTTCCTGACAAACCTTGAACTCTAAACTGACTGTCTAGACCTGACTGGATGATGTGAGAGCTAATTGTTCCCCCGTAATATGTTTAAACCAAATGCTACTCCCTCTTCAGAGTCTCTCTCATACCTGGTCGCCAATTTTTCCTGGTGTCCCTTTTTTGTACACAGTACTCATCTCTTTTATAACCCCACCGTATAGCTGTTGGGCTGGCTGTACAAAAACTTCTTATATCTGCTTACTTATCTAGCTCTCTTATTAGACAGTGGTCTCCCCAAGAGCAGCATAGGCTCTTTTCCTTATTCATCTTCACATATTTGGCCCACTCCCCACCCTGTACGCCCCTCACACACAGTGTCTGTGGGGCTCCTCTATGCATAAAACTTCCAGTTAGAGGTTTTTAAGCCTCTTTGATCCCTCCCTCTCACTCTTGAAACCTAACTCTAAAGGAGAAGATTGGGGTAGAGGTGATTACCTGAGAGATGACTAGGAACCACCTGTTATCAGTCTGGTCCCCTTTGGCCCCAGGAGTCCCTCTTCTCATTCCCCTTCACTACCCAGGTGGGAGGGCCTGAGGAGGTAGATACAACTGATAACCAATAGCTCTTCTCTTTCCAGCTTTCTATGAAAACATCCTAGTTGCCCTTAGTAACCAGCTATGCATAAATTTATGAATGCATCTAACCCTTAAAAAAAAAAAAAAGGGTTTCTGATTACACTAACTCTTGAGGATAATGAATTCCGCACATTTGTTCCCAGTTGCATAAAATCACATTTGTGTTTTTCTAAATGTAACTCTTTTGAACCTCAAGTGGACTCTGATAGAGTCTCCTAGATTCCGTGACCACATCTGCATCCACATCTCTATGGACCTTCCCCAGCTCTGTTGTGTCTCCCTACATACAGAATTCTGGGGCAGGTGTTCTTTGTGCCAGGGGAGGAACTGGTCCTTCCTGAGCAGGCCCAGTAATTAGTTAACTCCTTTGAGCACAAGTAGGTAGGTGGTAGGTGGCTACCTAGCTTTTTAAACAAACAAACAAACAAAACCTCTATGGCAGAGTGCTTTCCTCAGTCTTTTGCAATCATCCCTTCCCAACTTCTTCCCTCTCAGCCAGTGTTAAAGTGGGTTTTGAAAAGTGGGAAATACACCCTAAACAAGCTAGACAACTCTCCAGGATCTTGGAAGCATGTTGTGAAGCATGGAACTCCTAGGTAGGTGTTTTCTCCTGCGATCCTAGGAAAGCGTGGAGCTTAGGGGAAAGCAACAAGATCATCTACTATCCTGAAAAAATCTCCATTAGAATATGTATAGTTGGCAAAACTACTACAATGGAAAGAGTAGAGTGCTCTAAATAAAGAACCAGGCTGCTATACACAGGACTGTGCCTGGTGCTGGGCTAGTGTTGGGTTGCTAGGCGGCTCTCCACTAGCTCAGTTTTTCTATCTATTTTATGGCAAAATATGAGAATACATGGCATAGCAAAAAATAAATAGTTGTTTATAAGTCAAACCTCTTTCTAAAGAGAGTGGCTACTGATAATGGAAGAAATGTTCTTAATTTGGTTGAGGCCTTGATGGGTTGATTTTGTCTAATAAAAGGGAAAGAAATTTGGGGAAGGGTAGGAACACAATCTAGGAAATAGGAGGGTGAAAAGAGCAGAGAAAGGAGGAGAGAGAGGGAACGCAGAGGCCTGGCAGAAGGCTCAGGGTCTGTGCTGTGACCCCTCACTGGGACCGTTCAAAACATAAGTAAAGTCTACCTAGACTTGCTGAATAGTGGGTATGAGTAGATCTCTTTGGGAAATCAAAGAAGGGACTAAGGTTGTACCTGGTGACCCAGGGAAAACAAAAACCACACATGCAGATGCAGAAGCCAGGAGCGGAATGGAAAGTGGAGGAAAAGAAGCTCCCAAAATGACAATCTCCCCTTCCATCATAGTGAGCTGTCTTTTGGGGATTTTGTGTCATTTCCTTTCAAGAGACTGTGGTTAAGCCCATCTGATCCACTTGGTCAGAGTTCTCTAACCTGGAATGTCTTGGAAGAGAGCCTGCATTATCATTCTCTTTCCTTCCAGGAGCCCCCATCACCACCCCCAATGCACATGCCTGGAGCTCTGCTTAAAGATGGGATCTGGAGAGGTATCAGGCAAAAGATCCTGTAACACTCATTCTCTTGCACAAAGGATGCTACTGGACTGAATTAACTAAGGGAAGCCACCCAAGGAATTTAAAAAAAAAAAAAAATTTCAATAATGAAAATCTGTGAGCTGAGGAGACAGGCAGATTTGGCTGCAATAATTTTTAAAATGCTACCTCATAGGCCCTCAGAGCCTGTCATTGAAGCCCATGCTTCAATGCAAAGCTCAAGAGCTCTCAGATCTTGAGACCCTTCTCCCTTGGATCCATTCTTTCACTTACAGATTTGGCTATTACTGGTGTTGAGGGGTGGTGGGAAGGATAGATGAATCAATATTTGTGAGGAGATTCCCATCCTGCTTCTAGTCCCAAACTGGCTATTTGAACAGCAGCCAGAATCTGATGCTGCACTGAGCTGGAGACCAGCATCTAATGATCCTACTAGCCTCTCCTTTTTTGGGTGCTATAAGTCAGGTGCACTGGCAGCATTTCTTCATGCAAGAGCTGAAACATTAAAATTAAGTAGCACGGCTATCCCTGCTGCTGCTGTTGTTGTTGGTATGTGCCGTCGAGTCGGCCCCGACTCATAGCAACCCCTCCTTCGGTTTCCGAGGCAGTATCACTACAGAAGTAGATTGCCCCATCTGAAATGGGAAGGGAAATCCCAGGCAGGAAGATTGCAACAGACTCAGCTGTCCTCCTTCCCCCTCTCAAGCCTTCCACTCTCCCTCTGCCTCTCCTCCACCACCACAGGCTTTCACTTGAATTCTGAACTTAGATGGATACTGCTATCCCCACACCTGGCCTCTGACAACCCACTGCTTCCCTATCTAAGCTGACCAGTTATGGACAAATCCCTTAGTTCAGCAGAGATAAGGTGGAATTAGAAATCAAATGCAAATGCATGGAAATGGAGGAGTTGAGAGCATGGGCATCTTAAGCCAAATCCACACAAATCTTTTCAGAGCTTATAGGCCATCCAGCCCCAGTTTCTTTTCCTAGCTCAAACCTTGTTTTGTCCAAAGGGTGAATGTTAGACCATGCCACTTAGATTTCCAACCCTGAGTTTTCACAGTAGTAATTGCCTGCAGAATAGAGGATGCCCACACAGAGAAGAGGTAAGGACATATACCAATATGATACCTAAACAAATGTATCAAGCACCACCATAAATGAGCCATTGTACCTTGTGACCTTAATGTAATTAATTGAATTGAGAAATATTTTTCATTTTGATAGTTAAAGGCCTAGTTGACTCAACTGGTTTGGTTCTTTCCCCTGTCCAGTGTGCAATCTAATTGGCCTGATGAATGGACAGGCATTCCATCATCAGAGCTCTGTAGCCAAGTTTTGGTTTTCAGCTTTACCTCTGAGGCAGAAAGCTTAATCTGCTCTAAAATGGTTGGGTTTTGGCTTTTGAAAAAGCCAGACTCCTCTCCTCCGGGAATTATGGGTCATTTCAGAAATGGGAGCTTCAAAGAAAGCTCTTATTGGATCTGGACTTGGGCCACTCCTGGAACTGTTTGTTTCATCCGGTCCATTACTCTGCTTGTTGCCACCTACACAGACAGGAAACATCATCTAGGATGGAAATATACAGAATCCTTGCCCATCATCCAAAGTGTTAGATCCTGTCTCCTGGAAGCTGTCTACTGATGATTGCAATATTGAGGCATGCACGTAAGGTGCATACATGCTGTTGACCTACTGAAAATAACCAGTCCAGAGCTCTGGTGTGAGCTTGAAAAAGATAATGGTGTTTACCTGCCAACACCAGGGAAACCTAACATAGAGCCAAAAATGAGCTATGTAGCGCTGAGAGCTGTCGCCAAATTTCAATAGGTTAGCAATTCATAATCACTGAGGAAGAGAGAAGCCAAACTAAGCCTTTTTGGCTTCTCAAAAAAAGTGTGTCTCCTGGGAAACTAGCAGACAGATGTGTCACCAAAATCTACCTTCAGTTTCTCATGTGAATCTGACAATGGCATAACTGGCCAGCAGGAAGATCAGTGTAATATAGGGATTAGAAACTTAGGCTCTGCTGTGAGACTATCTGGGCTCAAAATTCCCTTGTAGCACTTACTAAAATTTCTTTTGGAAATCAAAGAAGGGAGTAAGTATATGCTTCTCTTTGACTTACTTCAACTCTTTGAATCTCCATTTTCTCATTCATAAAATGAGGATAGTAAGAGTACCTATTGGGAGTTTCAAATAAGATAATTCATGTAAATAATTAGCATAATTCCTGGTACATTGTGAGAACTCAATAAACATTACTTGTTATTGTTTACATGGCTTAGGGAACACATGAATCCATACCAGACGTTAGCCCCTGCTTCTAATTCCAAAGAGGGTGACTCTTTAGGCCTCCAGGATCCTAATATAAACTGGTATCTCCTACCATGGAAATACAGTGTCCACTCATTGGGGTACCAGATTTTCAAATCAGATCTGGGGACACATGCAAAACTCTCACTATCCAAGTGTGCTCTCTGAAGCAGTAGCATCATATCCCCGGGGAGCTACTTGAAAATGTAGAATCTCTGGCTCTACCCCAGACCTATATTTTATTAAAATCCTCAGATGATTCACAGGCACATTAAAGTTTGATCAGCCCTGAGCAAAAATATGTAAAGCTGTGCTTCTCAAAGTGTGGTCTTTGAGGAACTGGTAATATTGGCATCATCTGTGAGCTTGTTATAAATGCAGATTTGTGGGCCCTACCTCAACTTGATGGAGTCACAATCTCTGGGGGATGAGGCCTAGGTAACTGCTTTTTAAACAAACATTAATATTTGAGAACCACTGAGTTACAGCATGGAACTTACTAAGCTCCCTTCTCTCAGTCAAATGAGCTGAGAACAAACAATAAGACATTCTTTCAGACCAATGAGTTGGCTCTCTTAAGTGGATGGATTTCACTCCATCATTCTGCTCCTATGTGAGCTTTCTCATGCTCATGATCTTGTTGCTGGTCACTTATTTGGGGGGGGGGGCGGTAATACCAGAAGGCCCTGCTTGGTATCCCAGATAGTCCAACTTCCCACCATTAAGCTTTGCAGATCCTATTCCCACTTCTCAAGAATGACCAGTCTCTACAAGGAATTTCTAAGCTGGCAAAGGGAAGATATTGGAGCCAGTGCTGAATGAAGAAACATGTCTGGTATGAACATTGGGTGGCAGTTGAGAGGGTTCTAACACATTCTAAACCCCCAGCTCAAGATAAACAATGCCCCCCTACACACATACATAGAATAATGGTCTGTCCCCTGAATAGAACTGAATGGGTTGATTGTGATTTCCACCAGCCCACACATACATATCTAGGCATAATCCCATTAGCCAAGTTCATCCTGTCACCTACTTCTTTGAAGAAGAAAGGATCAATTTGAGCAAGCTGGACATGCCTAGAACTGGAATTACCTTTTTATTGGCTCTAGGTACCACAGTTTAGTGGCCACAAACTCAAATACTGGCTGAGCTGCAAGAGATACATAACGTAGCAAGACTGAGAACTTTTCAAGGATTTTATTGTGTGTAAAATATTACTGTTGTTTGTGGGGAGTTACTTAGAAATTACCCTGACATATTTTTGACAACTGTGAGTGTAAATGTGTGTGATTTTCTTTAAGAATATTCATAATTTGCACTGCACAATTTGCTTTTCTTGTTATGCACTCTTTTTAGGCCCTGGGAACTGTGAAAATCAAGCAGTCACCTTAAAGCCACTGCTAGATCCATGGAGGGTCATTAAATAAGTGAGAGAGGGAAAGTGGAGGTAATAGATCCTCAAATTTTATGGCAAGTGTACCAGTTTACTGTGGCGAGATATAAAGGGCTCCAAGTTGTTGTTGTTGTTAGGTGCCGTCGAGTCAGCTGTGATTCACAGTGACTCTGCGCACAACAGAATGAAACACTGCTCAGTCCTGCGCCAGCCTCACAATACTTGCTATAGCAGCCAGTGTGTCAATCCATCTCCTTGAGGGTCTTCTCCTTTTTTGCTGATCTTCCACTTTACCATGCATAATATCCTTCTCCAAGTAATGGTCCCATTTGACAACATGACCAAAGTAGATGAGATGAAGTCTGACCATTCATGCTTCCAAGGAGCATTCCAGCTGCACTTCTTCCAGGACAGAAGGGCTCCAAGAAGCTGGTTAATCCTTTGCTTATAGTTTTTGATTTCTAAAAAAAATGCAAATACTCCTGGGTTTTTACTCTTTAGTTATCAATTACTCATATCTCAGAATGAATATATAAATACATTCATTCAACAAGTATCTATCCAGCTTTGTGCCCAGCACAAGGTTAAACCAGAAGGTGGAAATTCAAGGGGAAAAGGATTAAATGAGAATCCCAGGGAGGAGTTGGAACAAGAAGAAAGGAGAAGTTGAGTTCCTAGGCTTCTTTTTGCCCAGAAAACTCATCCATTCATCACATATTTTAAAATATTTTTTGAGCACATTGTTCAAGGCACTAGGAATAGAGTGATGAACATGAAAAAAAAATTGACAAAAATCCCTCTCCTCATGGATCTTTACATGATAGTGGGGAGAGACAGAGGATGAAGGGTGAAGGTAACACCCTTCATATAACATCATAGTATATGCGATTGTTATAAATGCAATGAGAAAAAAAATTAAGCAGGAGATGAGAATAAGGGGTGTCAGGAGTTACAAGAGAAGGCCTCACTGATAATGTGCCTTTTGCGGTAAGACTTAAAGGAGAGGAAATGAGCCATGTGGGTAACTACGGGAACAACTTCAAAGGCAGCGGGAAAGAGCAAGGACAAAGGTCCTGAGATGGAACTGTGGCTGGCATGTCTGCGAAAAAGCAAGGAAGTCTATGTGACTGGAGCAGTGGGAGGAAAGGCAAGAGTGGCAGGAGGTGGGGTTGGAGAGATAATGGCGGAGCAAGAGGTCAGATCTCGAGGTCCTTGCAGGCCAGTAAAAAGACTTTGGTTTTTACTCAGAGTGAAGTAAGAAGCCGTAGGAGGCTTGTGAACAGTGACAGGATCTGAATTTATCAGATAATTTTCTTAAGTTAAAAAAAGAAAGTTATATATGTATATGATTATTTTTAAAAATCAGTACACAAAAGTGGAATGAAAAACAAAACTCTCCCATCCTTCCTATCCTCACTAGACCCTTTCCCCTAAGATAAACACTATTTCCCATAGTGTTGAGTTGATACTATTCCAACTCATAGCAACTCTGTAGGACAGAGGAGAACTGCCCCATAGGGTTTCCTAGGCTGAAATCTTTACAGGAGCAGACTACCAAGTCTTTTCTCCCACAAAGCAGCTGGTGGGTTCAAACCACCAACCTTTTGGTTAGCAGTCATGTACTTAACCATTGTGCGACCAGGCTCCCTCTCCTTCTCCCTCCTCCCTCCTCCCTCCTTCCCCCTCTCTCTCTCCACATCTATAAAGGAGCTCTGGTGGCACAGTGCCTAAGGCATTTGACTGCTAACCAGAAGGTTGGTGGTTCAAACGCACCAGCAGCTCTGCAGAAGGAAGATGGGGCAATCTACTTCTGTAAAGATTTTCCCCCTTGGAAACCCAGTGGGGGTCTCTATGAGTCAGCATTGACTCAAGAGCAGTGAGTTTGTTTTGTTTTGTTTTCTCTCTCTTTCTATATATATTGTCTCTCTGTGTGTATGGAATGAAATAATACTTTGTATACCATTTTCAACTTAGAAATTTGCCCATATTTGGTCCATAACATGTATCTCATCCCTTTTAATGGCTGCATAGCACTACATTGTTAGTACATCATAATTTATTTAACCAATTCCTCATTGATATTTAGATTATTTCTACGGAGTTTTTGGCTATCATAAATAATACTGCAATAAATATATCAATAAATGCCTCTTGGGGCACATAATAATAACAGCTAACACTTATTGAGTGCTTACTATGTGATAGGTACTGTACTAAGCATTTTAAATGCTTTATCTCATTTTATCCTTACAAGTCTATCAGGTAAATACTATTATTGTTGCCATTTTCAGATAAGGAAACACAGACATCAAGAGATTGAAGAACTTTCCCAAGGTTGCAAAGCTAAACTGTAGAGATATAACTTGAATGCAGGCAGTCTGACTCCTGAGTAAATGCAATTGCTAAAACAGAGGATAGGTATATTAAAAAATTATTGCCTATCCCCATATAATGCTCATAAACACTGGATATTATCCATCTTTTAAAATATTATCCATTACCAGATCAACTTGGTGTCCTCACGCTCTCCCAGGCCGGACCTAAGCTGTGCCAGATGAGGGACAGACATTCATGGCGGATTGGACCACTCTACTGGCTCTGCCCGTGGGCCCCTGACTTCTCTTCCCTGCCAGCTGACACTTCATGGAAGGCAGGGGTATGGAATCTGACCAACTCTTCGCCTGCCTCTTGCTTCATGGTGTAGGCAGCGGCAGGGTCCTCCGACCCTGCGGACATCCTTCACTCATCCTTTTGGTGGTGGGCCCTGTATCTGGCCTTCTGGACCGTGGGGAGGGCCCTCCCGACCGCTGTGCCATGCCCTTTGTGGTGCTCCTGGAGCATTCCTGGTCGTCCCTCAGGGTAGTGATGTTCCAGTTCCCAGCAAGCCCTCGGGCCACGACTTGCGCGTGTAGATGCTTGTACTTAAAGGAAAGAAAAAGGAGTGGGCAAGTCTGTAAGAGAAGGGCACACCGCACGGGAGGGTGCTGCATTGTCCTGTGTGGGTGCTCTTTGGGAAGACGGTCTTTTGCCTAAGAGGCTGCGAGTGCCTAAGTGCCTGCAGAGGCCTGCATGAGGCTTGCGAGAGCAGGATGCGGGGCCACGTGCAATGTCAGTTGGTGCCATGTGAAGTTGCCTTCTGGGGTTCCAACGGAGTAGTCCTGGCAGAGCTGCAGAGATGTATCCTCAGAGGCCATCCTAGAGTGCAGACCATCTAACAGAAAGAGCCCAGAGATGTTGGGTCTCACTGGATGTGGTAGTTATGTTTGTGTGTCAACTATCTGGGCCTGGTTGGGTGGCTGGACAGCTGGTGGTGGTTATTCCCCATGATGAGACTGGCAATCAACTTCATGGTGGGATCTACCACAAGCAGCTGAGTAGCTGCCTTTGGGATGGGGTCTGCTTCCTGTATATAAGGAGAAGCTTTGAGAATGCTCTCTAGCCTATGGC
>NW_006921923.1:1520919-1523375 GCF_000298275.1 Orycteropus afer afer
CATTTGTACTTCTTTTTTTATTTTTTGAACTGCCTATTCACTTCATTTTCTCATTTATCTGAACTGTTGGTGTTTTTCTTATTGATTTGCCTGAGCTCTTTGGAAATTAAGGAAATTAGTCCTTTGACTGACATAAGTGTTTGAAATATCTTGTTACAGGTTGTCATTTGTCTTTTGCCTTTGTTTATGTAATTTTTGCTTTGAAGAAGTTTTAAGTTTTTATGTAGTCATGTTTGTGAATTTTTTTAAAATGCCTTCTGGATTTTTGGACTGCTTAAAAAGGCTTTCTGCTTTCTAGGATTATATGTATTTGTATTTATTCTCCATTTTTTCTTTTCATGTTTTAAGGTTTCATTTTTTGACATTAGAATCTCTGATTCATCTATAATCAAAAGACAAAGAACCCAATAAAAAAATGGGCAAAGGACATGAACAGACACTTCACGGAAGAGGAAATACAAGCCACCAATAAACACATGGAAAGATGCTCAAGATCATTCACCATTATTATTGTTGTTAAGTGCTGTACAGTTGGTTCCTACTCATAGCGACAAAATGAAACACTACTTGGTCCTGCACATTCACAGCTATGCTTGAGACCATTGTTGAAGCCACTGTGTCAATCCATCTTATTTTGGATCTTCCTCTTTTTTGGCTGACCCTCTACTTTACCAAACATGATATCTTTCTCCAGGGACTGGTCGCTCCCAACAACATAAGCAAAGTACAAGAGATGAAGTCTGGCCATTCTTGCTTCTAAGGAGAATTCTGGCTGTACTTCTTTCAAGACAGATATGTTTGTTCTTCTGGCAATCCATGGCATTTTCAATATTCTTCACCAATACCATAATTCAAATGCATCAGTTCATCTGTGGTCTTCCTTATTCATTTTCCAGCTTTCACATGCATATGAGGGCACTGAAAATACAATTGCTTGGGTCAAGCACACCTTAGTACTCAAAGTGACATCTTTGCTCTTTAACACTTTAAAGAGGTCTTTTGCAGCAGATTTGCCAAATGCAACACAATGTTTGATTTCCTGATTGATGCTTCCATGGCCATTTTTTCTGGATCCAAGTAAAATGAAATCCTTGACAACTTCAAACTTTTCTCCATTTATCATGATGTTGCTTATTGGTCCAGTTGTGAGTTTTGTTTTCATTATGTTGAAGTGTAATCCATACTGAAGGCTGTAGTCTTTGGTCTTCATCAGTAAGTGCTTCAAGCTATCTTCACTTTCAGCAACCAAGGTTGTGTCATCTGCATATCTCAGGTTCTTAATGAGTCATCCTCCAATACTGATGCTGTGTTCTTCATATAATCCAACTTCTCAAATTATATGCTCAACATATAGATTGAATAAGTATGGCGAAGGGGTACAACCCTGCCACATACCTTTCTTGGTTTTAAACCATAAAATATCCCCCTGTTCTGTTTGATGAATGCCTCTTGTTCTATGTACAAGTTCCTCATGAGCACAATTAAGTGTTCTGAAATTCTCATTCTTTGCAATGTTATCCATAATTTTTTATTATCCACACAATGGAATGGCTTTGCATAGTCAAGAAAACACAGGTAACATCTGACATCAGCAATGATATCTCTCATTCCACGTCCTCTTCTGAATCCAGCTTGAACTTCTGACAATTCCCTGTTGATGTACTGCTGCAACCATTTTTGAGTGATCTTCAGCAAAATTTTACTCCTATGTGATATTGATGATACTGTTAGCCATTACAGAGATGCAAATCAAAACTACAATGAAATACCATATCATCCTGGCTAAAATGGCAATGATTTAAAACAAAAACAAAACACAGAGAAAAAATTTTGGTGAGAATGTGGGGAAATTGGAATCCTTATCCATTGCTGGTGGGGCTGTAAAATGGTACAACTGCTATGAAAAATGATATGGCTCTTCCTCAAAAAAGATAGAAATAAATCCAATCTTAAAATGGTCAAAGGACATAGGTAGACATTTCACCAAAGAGGATATTAAAATGATCGCCACATACATGAAAAGATGCTCAGCATCATTAGCCATCAAAAAGACGCAAATAAAAACTACAGTGAGATACCATTCTACTCCCACTAGGACAGTGTGGTGGTTAAGTTTGTGTGTCAACTTGGCTGGGCCTGGTTGAGAGGCTGGGCAGCTGGATGTAGTTATTCCTCATGGTGAGACTGGTAATTAACTCCATGGTGGGATCTATTGGAGCAGCTGAGTAGCTGCTTTAGGGATGTGGTCTGCTTCCCATATATAAGAAGTAGCTTTGGGAACAGTCTCCAGCTTATGGCACACTTGAACCCTGCATGTAGCTGTGTTGTTGTTCAGCAGCCTGCCATGCTCTGCCGACCTTGGGACTTTCAATGGACTTGAATTAATGGCTTGTCATGTGGTTTGGTAACATCAGGACTATGCCTTTTTACATGTCAACCTTGGGCATGTCAGTCTC
>NW_006921923.1:1523670-1535245 GCF_000298275.1 Orycteropus afer afer
GGGGACATCAGAACCCTTACCCATTGCTAACAGGAGTACAAAGTGGTACAGGCAGCCATTGTAAAAAACTGGCAATTCCTCAAAAAACTAAAAACAGAACTACCTTATGATCCTACAAGTCCATTTTTGGGTATATAGCCAAAAGATTTTAAAGTAGAGACTCAGAAGTTTGTATACTAATGTTCATTGCAGCACTATTCACAATAATTAAAAAGGTGGAAACAACCTAAATGCCCATCATCAGATGAAAGGATAAACAAAATGTGGCACATATCTACAATGGAATGCTACTCAGCCAGTAGCAGAAATGAAGTCTTGATACATGCTACAACATGGATGGAGTTGAAAGACAGTGTGCTGAGTGAAATAAGTAAATCACAAAAGGACAAATATTGTATGACCTCATTTATATAAAAAGACAAGAAAAGGCAAATGTATGGAGATTAAAATTTATTAATGGTTATCAGAGGTAGGAAAGAGGTAGGAAGGAGGAGCTAACAGTGACAGAAATATCACATCAATTAAGAGTAGGTTTGCACACCTGATTGTTGTAATTGCTGTCAATAAGTTGTACACCTATAAAAAGTAGAATTGGCAAAAGATACTGAGTACACATATTTATAATAACAACAGTAAAAAGAGTGGCTTCTGAGGCTGCTTATGTATAACCAAAAATCTCATGGGATTTGGTTTCTTGGTTTGAAGTTTTAGGGTCATGGTTTCATGAGCTATCCCAGTTAATTAAGTTTAATGTTTCTGTTCTACATCTTAGTTTGATGCATAATGCCTGGGCTCTTAAAAGCTTGCAAGTGGCCATCCAAGGCACAGCTATTGCTCTCTATTCCCATGGGACGATAGAGGAAGAAGGAAAGTCAGGGAGAGGAGGAGGATATGGAATGTGTGGCTGATTACTTTCCATGAACAACTGCCTCCTTTGCCATGAGACAAGAAGAACTGGATGATGCTCAGCTACCATGACTGAACATTTTGATCAAAGATTCCATAGAAGAATCTTCATCAAAAGGGGGAAAATGCAGCACAGAATTTCAAATTCTCATGGAATCCAGACTTCTTGGACTCGTGGCAGCTGGATGAATCCCTGGAATTATTGCCCTGAAGTAATCTTTAAAACATAAACTAAAAATGTCCTCTGAAATATTTTTAGCATCAAGCAATAGTTTAGCTTAAGTAGTACAGAATGTCTGTCTTGAGCTTTATGCTCTTTTAAGATCTGTCTGCATGGGATCAAATTGACAACAGCAACTTGAAAGATTAGATAGGAACCTTGGTGGTGAATTTGTGTTAGCAGGGGAAGAACAACTCAGAAAAGGAGGATGAGATTGTACAACTGGAAGAATGTAATCATTGTCACTAAATTGTACATATAGAAGCTGTTGAATTGGTCTGTGCTTTGCTGTGTATATTCCCAATTACAACAACAAAATAAAATTACCTTAAAAGTAATTTTGTAAACAAATTTTATAATTTTAGAAATAGAACTACCTTATAATCCAGCTATCTCACTCCTTTGTATATGCCCTAGAGACCTAATAGAAGGGACATGAACAGACATATGCACATCCATATTCATTGCAGAATTATTCACAATTGCAAATATATATATATATATATATATATATATATATATATAAAATAATGGAAACAGCCTAAGTGCTCTTCAGCGAATGAATGGATAAGCTAACTGTTGTACACACATACAATGGAATACTACACAAGCATAAAGAACAATGATGAGTCTGCAAAACTGATTATAACATGGATAGATCTGGAGGACATATGCTAAATGAAGTAAGTCAATCACATAAGGACAAATATCATATGATCCCACTTTTTTTTTTTGATCCCACTTTTATAAGAAGACAAAAATAGGTATATACACAGAGACTAATATTCATTGGTGGTAACCAGGAATGGGTGAGGGAGGGGGATTCATTTCCTAGATTGTAGATACTTACTAGTTTGGTGATGGGAAAAGTAGCACACAATGTGGGTGTAATGAGCACTGCTTGCCCAAAGTAAATGATACCACTAAGAAGTGCACGAGTAAAAAGAATGTTTGTCCTAAAGAATATGACATATGTAATTTGGTAACAACACTAATAAAATCCAAATAGAAGTATAGGGTTACATATGTAGCTATATAGGTATATATGTGTATGGGTAGGTATAGGTGAGTACATGTGTGTGGACAGATAGAAACATCTGTGTGTGTGCATGCAGATATGTGTGTAAATGCATAGATAGTCACAGAGAACACAGTTACTATGGTAGTTCAGTTTGTGTGTCAACTTGGTTGGGCCTGGTTGAGTGGCTGGGCAGCTGAATATAGTGTTCCCCATGATGAGACTGGTAATCAACTCCATGGTGAGCAGCTGAGTAACTGCCTTAGGGATGTGGTCTGCTTCCTGTATATGAGGAGAAGCCTTGGGGAATGGTCTCTAGCATATGGCACACTTGAATCCTGCATGTAGCTGTGTTGTTGTTCAGCAGCCTGCCATGTTCTGCCAACCTTGGGACTTTCAATGGACTTGAATTAATGGACTGCTGTGTAGTTTGGTAACATCAGGACTGTGCCTTTTTACTTGTCAACCTTGGGCTTGTCAGCCTCAGCAGCCAGCAGCTCTCTGAGTGAAGAAATGCCTCCAGCTTCAGTGGTCCGGGAGCAGGAGGCAGAGCTGAAGCCCACGGTTGAGGGGCTTTCATCAAGCCCCTAGAGGCTGACACGTTGAACTTGTACTTAAAGCCTTCAAATTGTAAGAGAGTAAGCTCCCATTTGTCAAAGTCATTCCATTTGTAGTATATTCTTGTCAGAGCAGCACTAGGTAACCAGACATTTAAAGATACTTCTCAGACATAACTAAACACCTTGTGAGTATGGTTTTCTGACTTTGAAGGCTTAGGTCCTTATTCTCAAGGGACAACTCAAGTCGCTTGGCACCACAAAATTCACATTCTGCATCCTAGTGAAGTGAGTAGTGTCTGGAGTCTTAAAAGTGTGCAAGTGGCCATCTATGACACATCTATTGGTCTCTAGTCATAAGCAGCAAAAGAGAAAGAAGGAAATCAAAGTCTCAGAGAAAAAAAACAGTCTATAGGGATCAAAGCCTGGATGAACCAAACTCTCATCTACCCTGACAGCAGAAGAACTAGATGGTGCCTGGCTACTACTACCAACCATTCTAATCAGGGCCACAATAGGCCTGGACAGAGTAGAAGAAAAATGCAGAACAGAACTCAAATGTTTAAAAAGTCCAGACTTAGTGAACTAGTTCAGTGTGGAGGACTCCCTGAGACTATAACCCTAAAATACTTTTTAAACCTTGAACACAAACTATATCCCCTCAGGTCATCTTTTAGCAAAATAACAGATTGACATACAAAATAAAGGGCATTACCTAGGAACATGGGGCTCCATTAAAGAAATCTTCTATATGAGACCAACAGATCAACAATTACTCTAAAGCAAAGATAAAGGGAACAAGGAAACTGGAGTACTGGAAACAGAGCACAATTAGTGAGAATGTTGACACATTGTGGAAAATGTAACTAATGTCACTGAGCAATTTGTATAGAAATTGAAAAATGGGAACATAAATTGCTGTGCTAACTTTCACCAAAAACACAATAAAATGTTAGGTAAAAAAAAAAAAAGAATAAGTTAGAAAATTCAGTTTGCCTATTGATCAAATATGATTTTTGAATAATCCATCATTTCCCCATTCATTTAATATGCCATCTTTTAAAGTATACTAATTTCCCATACACACATTGGCTGAAAACAGAGAATACCAGAAACATGTTTACCTGTGTTTTCTTGACTGTGCAAAGGCATTCCAATGTGTGGATCACAACAAATTATGGATAACATTGCAAAGAATGAGAATTCCAGAACACTTAACTGTGCTCATCAGGAACCTGTACATAGGCCAAGGGGCAGTCATTTGACTAACACAAGGGGATAGTTCATGTTTCAACATCAGGATATGTGTGTATCAGGGTTGTATCCTTTCATCATACTTATTCAATCTGTTTGCTAAGCAAATAATTCAAGAATTTGGATTGCCAGAAGAACAAACATATCTGTCTTGAAAGAAGTACAGCCAAAATTCTCCTTAGAAGCGAGAATGGCCGGACTTCGTCTCTTGTACTTTGCTTATGTTGTTGGGAGGGACCAGTCCCTGGAGAAAGATATCATGCTTGGTGAAATAGAGGGTCGGAAGGAGGATGGGGCAATCTACTTCCGTAGTGATACCGCCTCGGAAACCCAAGGAGGGGTCGCTATGAGTCAGGTCTGACTCGACGGCACATAACAACAACAACAGCAAAGTAGGGGGTTAGCAAAAAAGAGGAAGACCCTCAATAAGAAGGATTGACACAGTGGCTTCAACAATGGTCTCAAGCATAGCAACGATTGGGAGGGTGGCACAGAACTGGGCAGGTTTCCTTCTGTTGTACACAGGCTCGCTATTGGTTGGATCTGGCTCGACGGCACTTAACAACAACAATTTCCCACATGTATTTTGGAGTCTTAAAAAGAACCGATCTGTGGTGGTTATGTTTTTGTGTCAACTTGGCTGGGCCTGGTTGAGTGGCTGGGCAGCTGGTGGTAGTTATTCCCCATGATGAGACTGGCAATCACCTCCATGGTGGGATCTACCACAAGCAGCTGCCTTTGGGATGTGGTCTGTTTCCTGTATATAAGGAGAAGCTTTGAGAATGGTCTGTAGCCTATGGCACGCTTGGACCCTGCATGTAGCGTGTCATTGCTCAGCAGCCTGCTATGCTCTGCCGACCTTGAGACTTACAATGGACTTAAGTTAATGGCCTGCCGTGTGATTTGGTAACATTGGGACTGTGCCTTTTTACTTGTCAACCTTGGGCTTCTCAGCCTCAGCAGCCAGCAGCTGTCTGAGTGAAGAAAAGCCTCTAGCTTCAGTGGGCCCGGAGCAAGAGGCAGAGCTGAACCCCAAGGTTGAGGGGCTTTCACCCAGCCCCTAGAGCCTGGCACTTTGAACGTGGACTTAAAGCCTCCAAATTGTAAGAATAAACTCCTGTTTGTTAAGGCCATTCCATTTGTGGTATATTTCTTGTCAGAGCAGCATTAGGTAACCAGAACATTGTCCTTTTTTTTTTTTCCTCTAGGACCCAAATGTTTTAATATCTGAGGGACCTTGTTACTCCTCAGTGCTTTTTTTAAAGAATTTTCCTGACTTTTTATTTATCCCTTTTCCCTTGGGGCTCAGTTTCCCCTTTTGTCTTCTCTCCTCCAAAAAAATAACAGTGTTTCCAGTAGGTTTCTAAGTATTGCTGATTGACAGATATTGTGTTAGGGATTAGAAATATAATGATTAATAAGACACAGTTCTTGTCCTCAAGGAACTCGTAGGCTATTGGAAGATAGGGATTAGTCCACAAGTAATTACAATATAATGTGGTTAGTGCATATCATGGAGATGCATAAGTGCCGTGGACTCTGGTGGAAATGTAACTAACCTATACTTGAAAGAGGGAAAGGAGACAGGAAAGACCTCTTGGAGGACATGGCACATAAGATGAACCTAGGTGGACTAACAGAAGTAAACTAGGTAAAAAGAAAAGAAATGAGAGGATGCTCCAGGCAAAAAATCTTAAGAAAAAAAAATCAGAAATATGATGAGTTTAAGAAACAAGATGTTTGTTGTGGCTAGACTATAGGGTGTGCGTGGAGTGTGGGGGTGGGATGTGACACATAGCTGTAGATGCAGGATGTGGATCATGTACAGAGGGCCTTGAATGCTATACTACATAGGCTGCACTCTACCCAGTGGGAAATAGGACTTCATTTGATGACTTTTAAGCAGAGGAGTGATATCAAATTCTCATTTTAGAATAATCACTGTCTGTGGGATAGAGAATGGCTGGGAAAAGGGCATAATGGAGAAATGGAAGCAGAGAGATGAGTTAAGGGACTCTTGCAGTAAAGTAACCCACGTGAGAAATGATAGTTGTCTGGAATAAAGGAGAGACCATGGAGGTAAAGAGAAATAGATGGAGTTGAGAAAAGATGTTAAGAAGTTAAAATTGACAGGGATTAATGATTAGTTGGACTTGAGTGGTGAGAGGGAAGTATCAAGAATGGCTTCCAGAGCTGGGAAATGGGAACGGAAATAGGTTTGGGAGGAAAGTGAAAATACAGTAGATATTCCTTCTCCTTCCTGCACCAAAATTGGTCCATACTATGTCCTGGTCCCTCAAAAGCTCTGTCCTGTTGTAATTTACTCTAATTTTGCTTAGAAGCTAGTTATTATTACCCTACATAAAGAGCGTTTTCCTTCGGTAGCTACCATCAAGGCTTTCATCTTAGAATCTCTTCATCTAAAAGTGATTCTAATAATAAGAGTTTCAAGCAGGCCAACTGGGGAAGAGATTTTTGACAGTAGGCCTTCAAATTGTACCACAGGCCACAGCCTATTCTCCAAAGCAGGTTGTAGTCCTATGTTATCCTAAAGGTAGGCCCTGACTTTGTCCCACTACATAGGCTAATGAAGTTGGAGGGAGAGTGATGTGGAGCTGAGACTGGTCAAGATTGGCCTTGATGTCAGTGGAAATTGGTCACATATCTAACTGGTACAATCTGTCTGCCCTGGTCTAGTCTCCCACATGTCATGCTCCCTCTTCTCCAGAAGGAAAGTCACCTTAGGGGTCTGAAATAAACAGTCCTGAAGAAAGCGAGTTATTAGACAAGCACATCATTGAGCCCTTAACATAAACCTAGCATAGTGTTTACTGCGGAAAGAAAATTGGCATTCTGGATTCCAAAGGAGGGGAGGAGGGCAGCCTGACATCAGAGGAAAGGGATGCGTGTTGTCATGGCAACCATAAGAGTTATACTGTGTTGTTTGTATCCAGAATTTAAGAGATTATCCTTGGGCAAAAAAAAAAAAAAAAGTGTCACCCCTTCCACTTCAACATCACCATCTCAGGACACCTGCCACCTTCCTGTGAGGAATTTTTATTTGTTCATCCGTTATATGTCACTTGGGTATTTATTGATTTACTTATCTGCCTTCCTCCATTTTTTCTCCTTCTTTCCTTCCTTCTCTGCATCTGACCAGCACAGCCAGAAGGGACCATTTGTCTTCCCGCAGATGGTGCCGGTAAATCAAACTTCTGGCTGGTAGAAACTGGGGTCCTGGAAAGCCTTCCAAATTGGGAGGTGTCTTTCCCACAACTCAGAGCTGCTTCTGGTCTACCCTAGGGAAAAGGTGAAGGAAGGGAGGGCTTCTGAGGGAAGGTTTCTGTGTCCAAAAAGGTGACAAGAAGTCATGCACTAACAGGACTACAGAAATCATTTTCTTAGCCCAAGCCTGTATTGAGTAACCTTAGCATGCTTCTCCCTAGAATGGTCCAATCTCAGTATGTGGTCACTAGGCAAGGAGCTCACCCAAGTTATGGCCTTATAGGTGTCAGAGCAGTATTGGGGTTTGGTAAGTGGGAAAAGACCTTTGTTTGAACCTATGTACAAACTGGTAGACTTTTTCTCATCACCATTTGTTTTTTCCCATGTCACAGAAGGGCAAGTTGAGACAGGGAATATAACCCAGCCAGGTTAAAAAAAAAGTGGATCAAGGAAAGAGCTGGAAGCAATATGGTGTTTATTAATTCCTGGGCTCCAGTTAACCCCTCTTCCCATCAATAACACTGACATCACCTGACTTTTTAGTCCCAAGGTCTAATTGGCATCTTGTTTATTAAGCTTTTAAAATCCTTTTCTTTCTTTCTCTTTCCTGACTCAGTAACTCTCACTTTGGAAATCTCTGGAGATTTTAATTTCCCAAAGAGCCTCCTGTCATCTCTTACAGTAAGTCTTTTCATTTCACCTTGTTTAAGTATATTGGCTGGTTTAAAGGCTTAATTGCGATGAAGAAGATTAAGTCCAAATTTAATAAGCATTAAGAGAAGAACAACATCCTGTATTTCCTCTGGCTTCAGTAATCCTTGCATTGGGTTTTCATTTAGAATGGAAAAGTTCAAATGGCCCAAACTGAGAGAAGGAGAAATAGAGAGAAGAGCAAAGGGATGTTTAGCTGGCCATTTGTAAAGTGTCTGGTTTGTTGCTGCTCCAACAGCAGCAGACATACGGTTGGAAGGTGATGGGTCTGGAAATGATCTGGGAAGAGCACAAGATGAAACAGGCAGCGAGGGAGGAAGGAGTGCTTGCAATCTCTTCCCTAGTTTCCAAATGGTCTCTTTACTTTCACCAGCATGATTGGCTTCAAGAACACTCTGGGTCTTCCAAGTCTCTTGGCATGGGAATAGACAAATCTCTTTTCCTGTTAGAACAGCTAAGTCTAAATTAGCATTTTTCAAAAAGAACTTTACTAGGAAATGAAGGGAAACAAAGCTATAAAAAGAAAATGTAAATGCATAGAAATGAGCACAGATTCTAAAATAAAGTGTGGCCCCAGATTGGCTCGACTGACATTGTCTACCATGCACCTACGTGTGCACACATACACACACCCACACATACACACACCTGGTCTTTCCTCCTCCTCAACCCAATCTGTGGAACCCTGTCTCAAAATCCCCCCTTTAAGGCCTTGAAATGTTTTTCCTATGCATTGCAGCCTTGGTTCTCTGTTTTCTAATGATCTCAACACATATTTTCCTCTTTCTAATGGATTACAAAGCTTCTCAAAGACAGGAACAAATCATAATTATCTTTGTACACACAGTGTCTGGCATGAGTTCCCATAAGAGCTTAAGTGCACCAGACCAGATCCTGGCAACCTACAATCATGCCTAAGGCACTTGACTGCTAACCAGAAGGCTGGCAGTTCAAACCCACCAGCCACTCCTCGGAAGGAAGGTTGGGCAATCTACTTCCATAGTGATACTGCCTCAGAAACCCAAGAAGGGATCACTATGAGTCGGGTCCGACTCCACGGCAAATAACAACAACAACAACAACAACACAATCATGTCTATCTTTGGAAAGTAGCTCCTGTAAAAGCAAAGTTCTGAGAGTAGGCAATACTTTACACTCTAAGCTTACATTCTTTTGACCCTATGTAAACACATTTTTGGTAAATTAGAAGAAAAGTACTTCCATTAGACCAATGGCATTGAATTGAGAGTCCATAAATTAATACATCCATCTATGGTCAATTGATTCTTAACAAGGGTGTTAAATATCCAATGAAGAAAGAATAGTCTCTTCAATAAATGGTGCTGAGAGAACTGGATTTTCACATGCAAAGAAATAAAGCTGGACCCATACCTCACACCATATACAAATATTAGTTCAAAATGGATTAAGGGCCTAGATGTAAGAATGAAAACCACAAGACTCATTGAAGAAAACATAGAAAAACATGCTTGAAGAAAACATAGAAAAAAATGCTTTGGGACTTAATATTTAAAAACGAATTCTTAGATATTACACCAAAAGCACAAGTAACAAAAGACAAAGATAAATGGGACTTCATTAAAATTAAAAATTTTGTTAATCAAGGGACTTTATCAACAAAGTGGAGAGACAGCCTACAGATTGGGAGAAAATAGTTGGGAACCATATATCAGATAAGGGTTTAATATCCAGAATATGTAAAGTACTCCTACAGCTTAACAACAAAAAGACAAACAACACAATTAGGTATTGCTGTGAAAGTATTTTGTGGCTGTGATTAACATTTACAATCACTTGACTCTAAGGAGATTACCCTCCATAATATGAGTAGGCCTCATCCAATTAGTTGAAAGCCTTAAGAGCAAGAACTGAGGTTTCTGAAAGGAGAAGAAATTCTGCCTCAAGATTATAAATAGACATCCAGCCTGCCACTTGGCCTACCAGTTTTGGACAAAAGATTGTCAGTTTCCAACCTGACCTATGGATTTTGCACTTGCCAGCTTCCAAATCACATGAGCCAATTCCTTGAAGTAAATTAATCAATCTACCCTCTAATGTTCTTTTTCTGGTCCAGGACCCAATCCATGATTTAGTATTGTATAGCAATGTGTCTCCTTAGTCTCCTCCAATCTGTGACAGTTCTTCAGTATTTGTCTTCCATGACTGTGCTTGGTTGAATAATGGTCCCCCAAAGATGTCCACATTCTAGTCCCCAGAACTGGTGAATGTTACTAGTAAAAGGAACTTTGCAGATGTGCTGAAGTGAAGAATCTTGAAATGAGATGATCAAACTGGATTATCAAGGTGGGCCCCATATAATCACAAGGATCCCTACAAGGGGGAAGCAGGAGATCAGAATGTTGAAGCAAATTGATGGAGGTATGTGAAGAAGGGGTCATGAACCAGGAATGCAGGCAGCCTCTAGAAGCTGAAAAGGAAAGGAAAGGAACTTTCCCCCTTAAAGCCTCCAGAAGGAATGCAGCTCTGCCAAAAGAACTGTAGGAGAATAAATTTGAGGTGTTTTATGCCACAAGATTTGTGATGATTTCTTGCAGCAGCTATAGGAAACTAGTACAATGACCTTGACACTTTTGAAAAGTATTAGATATTTTGTAGAAATTTCCCTAATTTGAGCTTGTCTAAAACTTAGAATTAAATTGAAATTATGCATTTATTTATTTATTTATTTTTGGTGAAAATATCACAGGCGTGTTGTTGTTCCCTTTTCAGTATATCATGTCAGGGAGTACATAATCTCAATATATTGTATTACTGGTGATGTTAACCTTGATCACTTGGTTAAGGTGATGGCTGCTAGATTTCTCCACTTTAAAGTTGTTATTTTTCCCTTTGTAATAGATAAATATTTGGGAAGAGATACTGAGACTATGCTAATATCCTATTTCACCTTAAACTTATGTCCACTAATTTTAGTATCCATCCATGATTCTTGCTTGCAATAATTATTATTGTGATGTTTGTCTAATGATGATTATTTCCATCATTCCTTCTACTTGTATTAATTGGAATTCTTCTGTAAGAAAGAGCTATCTTTCCCCCTTTATTTGCTTGTGCAATTTTTATATCAGAATGGACTCTAGTATATTTATTTTGTTCTACAGGTTATCCATTATTATAATTATTTGTTTTATTGTTCAAATTGTCTCACATTTGGCCACTGGAAACTCCTCTAAGTTGCCTACTCTATGAAGATAATCTCCTGAGTTTTCTTCTAAAAGCTTATTTTTTACCTTTCATATTTAGATGTGCAATCTAACTGGTATTTATTTTTGTGTATGGTTTGAAGAAGGAGTCAAGATACGTTTTCCCTTGTGTGAATAGCCAAGTGATCCAGCACAATTTATTGCAAAGATTGCTCTTTTCCCCACTAAACTGCAATGTTATCTTTGACTTAAATCTGATGACTATAGTCAAAGGGGGAAGGAAGTTGAAGCTGCATTGAAGGAATTTGAAGCTGCACTGAAGGAATTGGCAAGAAAACAAGGCTCCAGGAATTGATGATGTTTCAACAAATGGATGCCCCACTGGAGGCACTCACTCAGCTATGCCAAGAGATTTGGAAGATAGGGACCCCACAGAATGTGGAAATTATCAAACAATATCATTAATATCACATGCAAGTAAAATCTTACTGAAGATAAT
>NW_006921923.1:1552164-1553708 GCF_000298275.1 Orycteropus afer afer
TGTATGACACACAAAAAAGGAATGACAAAATGGCAGAAGTAAGTACTCCTTAACAGTAATTCCATGAAGGTAAATAGCAGAGTGTGGAAGAATAAATAGTAATAATAAAAGCATGATCTAACTGTATGCTGTCTACAAGAGACACATCTTATACCAAAAGATACAAATAATAGGTTGAAAGTGAAATGATAGGAAAAATATTCCATGTAAATAATAACCAAAAGAGAACTTGAGTGGTGAATTTAATATCAGACAAAATGGACTTTAAATCAGAATTGGTTGTAAGGCACTAAGTAGGACCTTATATATTGAGAAAAAGGATCAATTTATCAAGAAGATACAACAATTTTATGAAACAACATCCATACCTCATGCCATACACAAAAACTAGTACAAAATGATTCAAGGACCTAAATGCTAAATCTAAAAACATAAAGTTCTTAAAAGAAAATATAGCAGCAAAGCTTTGGTCCTATTTTTTTTTTTTTTTAATGATAGATCATCAGACAAACCAACAAATGCACGAGCAGTGGAAAGCAAAAGAGATAAGTGGGATCTCATAAAAGTTAAATACTTATGTTCATTAAAAGATTTTATCAGAAGAGTAAAGAGGTAACCGACAAACTGGGAAAAAATCTTCAGGAACAATATAATTGATAAAGATCCAATATCTAAAATGTATGGAAAACTTCTACAACTTGACAGTAAAAAATAATAATCCACTCAAAATTGGGCAAAGAACATTAACAGATAATTCACCGAAGAGGATATTCAAATGGCCAATAAACACATGAAAAGATGTTCAACATCATTAGCCATCAGAGAAATGCAAATCAGAGTCACAATGAGATAGCATTTCACTCCCACTAGGATGGCTAAGATTTAAAAGAATCAAAAATAACAAGTGTTGGAGAAGATGTGGGGAAATTGGAACCCTCATCCGTTGCTGGTCTCAGTGCAATAAGTTGTAGCTGTTGTGGAAAACAATCTGATGGTTCCTAAAAAAAAAAAAAAACCTAGAATTAGAGCTGCCCCATACAATCTAGCAATTCTACTCCTGCTTATATATTCTAGGGATCTAATGGAAGTGAAACAAGTAAATATACACACACTTATGTTCATTGCAGCACTATTCACAATAGCAAAAAGATGGAAACAATCTAAGTGCCCATCAACAAATGAATGGGTAAGAAACACATGGAACATAATATGATGGAATACTACTCAGTGATAAAGAAAAATGAGTTCCTAAAACATCTTAGAACATGGGCAAACTTGGAGGACATTATATTGAGCGAAATAAGTCTATCACAAAAAGACAAATATTACATGTTCTCACTTTTATGAAATGACAGAAATAGGTAAATATACAGAAACTAATGTTCACTGGGGGAGCTCTGGTAGCATAGTGCCTAAGGCACTTGACTGCTAACCAGAAGGCTGGCGGTTCAAACCCGCCACTCCTCGAAAGAAAGGTTGGGCAATCTCCTTTCATAGTGACACTACCTCAGAAACCCAAGGAGGGGTCGCCATAAGTTGGGTCC
>NW_006921923.1:1554263-1555554 GCF_000298275.1 Orycteropus afer afer
ATGGTATTAGTTCTCTTGGTTTAGGGGTTTAAGACCATGGTCTTATGGAACAATCCAGTCAATTGGCATAATATAGTTTATGTTCTACCTTCCAGTATGATGAGTAGTGTCTGGGGTCTTAAAAAAATAACAACTGTTGGTCTTTATTTGTCTGGAGCAAAAGAAAAAGAAGGAAACCCAAGAATCGGAGAAGCAACTGAACTATAGGAATTATTGTCTCCGTGAAACAATGCTTCTTTCACCTTGAGACCAGAAGAACTAAATGGTGCTGGCAACCACTACTGAATGTTCTGATCAGGGACACAATAGACGAATACTGATTTGAGAAAGGGGGGAGGGGAACAAAAATGTAGAACAGAACTTCAAATTCTTGAAGAATCCAGACTTACTGTACCTATTGAGGCTGGAGGAGTCCCCAGGACTATGGTCCTGAGTTTCTCTTTAAATCTTGAACTGAAACTTTCCTCAGAAATATCCTTTAAACAAAGTAACAGTTTAGCCCAAAGAGTAAAGATTGTCACTTTTGAGTATTGAGTTAAAAAAAATTATCTAATAAGACTAAAAGGTCAAAAGCTATTTGTGGGTTGTGTGACAGGGAGTTTAAGTAAATAGAAATGAAACAACTAGAACAGAAATAATGATAATGTTGACACAATGCGAAGAATGTAACCAAAGTCACTGATCATTATGTCTAGAAACTATGACATGGGAATGGGTTTTGCTGTGTAGATTTTCACCAAAAATAAAATTAAATATTAAAAAAATATCCGACTATATATGTGTGTGTGTGTTAAAAAATATACACACACACACATATATGTATATCTATGTATACACACACAGAGATCTCTATCTCTAACATCATATATATAAAGCAATCACTGACAGAATTGAAAGCGAAAACAAACAATAATATTTGGAGATGTCAATACAAAACTATCAATAATGACCAAAATATCTAGAAAGAAGATCCAAGACATAGAGGATTTGAACAATACTATGAACCAACTAGATCAAATAGAGAGAGAGGAGCTCTGGTGGTATAGTGGGTAAGGCATTTGGCTGCTAATCAGAAGTCAGTGGTTCAAACCCAACAGCTGCTCCATGGTAGTAAGATGAGGCAGTCTATTTTGGTAAAGATTTACAGCCTTAGAAACCCAATGAGGGTAACTCTGAGACAGAATTGACTTGATGGCAGTGAGTCTGTTTGTTTGTTTGTTTTAAAAAATAGAGAGAGAGCACTCCAGTGGATATGAATCATTCTCCAGGACAGACCATATAGTAGGTCACA
>NW_006921923.1:1555914-1558692 GCF_000298275.1 Orycteropus afer afer
CTGGCACGGATCAGGCAGTGTTTCGTTCTGCTGTGCATGGGGTCGCTATGAGTTGGAAACGACTTGATGGCACTTAACAACAACAACATAACATACCAAAACTTAGGGGATGCAGCAAAGGCGTGCTCAGAGGGAAATTTATAGTGGTAAAGGCCTACATTTAAAAAATGAAAGATCTCAAATCAATAACCTAACTTCACACCTTGAGGAACTAGATAAAGAAAAGCAAACCAAGCCCAAAGCTACCAGAATGAAGGAGATAACAAAGATTAAAGATAAATTAAATAGAAAATAGGAAAGCAATAAAGAGAATCAGTGAAACCAGAAGTTGGGGTTTAAAAAATAAGATCAATAAAATAAACCTTTAGACAAAGAGAATGAGAAGATGCAAATATCTAAAATCAGAAATTAAAATGGGGACATTACAGTCAGCCCTACAAAAATAAAAAGGATCTGTCGTGAACTGAATTGTGCCCCCCCAAATTATATGTCAACTTTGCTGGGCCAGTGATTCTCAGTGACTTGGCAGTAATGTAATGAGGTAATCATCCCCCATGATGTGATCTGATGTGATCAGCCAATCAGTTATAAGTGGGTAGAGTGGGATGCAACAGGTCACAGGCCTGACCTAATGTAAGGGGAGTTTCCCTGGGGTGTGGCCTGCATCACCTTTTATCTTACAAAAGGAGACAGAAGCAAGCAGAGATGGAGGGACTTCAGTACAACCATGAATGAATGGCTGGGAGTAGGACAAGTCCTTTGGACCCAGGGCCCTGTGCTGAGAACCTCCTAGACTCAGGGAAAGATTGATGCCAAGACACATGGAGATCTCCAAGGGATGGAGAGTCTACAGATGTTGCAAGGAGATAAGGACCTTCCCCAAGAGCCAACAGAGAGAGAAAGCCTTCTCCTAGAGCTGGCACCCTGAATTCAGACTACTAGCCTCCTAAACTATGAGAGAATAAATAACTGTTTGTTAAAGCCATCCAGTTGTGGTATTTCTGTTATAGCAACACTAGATAACTGAGAAATGATCTTAAGAGAATACTATGAACAGTTGTACACCAACAAATTAGACAAGTTAGGTGAAGTGAACAAATTCTAGAAACACATAAACTTCCTAAATTAACTCAAGAGGAAATAGAAGATCTCAACAGACTCATAACAAGTGAAGAGATTGAATCAGTAATCAAAAACCTCCCAGCAAAGAAAAGTCTTGGACCAGATGGCTTCACTGGGGAATTCTATCAACCATTTGTAGAGTAAGTGATTCCAACTCTTAAACTTTTCCAAAAAATGTATGAGGAGGGAGCACTTCCTAACTTATTCAGTGAGGCTGGCACTGCTGTGATAAGAAAGGCAGATAAAGATACCACAAGAAAACTACAGATCAATAACCCTTATGAATATAGATGCAAAAATCCTTAATAAAATAGAAGCAATTTAAATCCAAAAGCATAGTAAAAGGATTATACCCCATGATCAAATGGGATTATCCCAGTAATGGTTCAACATTAGAAAATCAATGGATGCAATACACCACATTAATAGAACTATCTATATGCCGAGCAAACAATCCGAGAAGGTGGACTATAAGAAGAAGAACGTGACATCAGGATTGGATAAAGACTCATTAACAACCTGCACTATGCAGGTGACACAGCCTTGCTTGCTGATAATGAAGAAGACTTGAAGCACTTACTGATGAAGATCAAAGACTGCAACCTTAAGTATGGATTACACCTCAACCTAAAGAAAACAAAAGTCCTCACAACTGGACCAATAAGCAACATTATGATAAATGGAGAAAATATTAAAGTTGTCAATATTGAAGTTCGTTTTGCTTGGATCCACAATCAACACCCATGGAAACTGCAGTCAAGAAATAAAATGACATATTGCATTGGGCAAATCTGCTGCAAAAGACCTCTTTAAACTGTTCAAAAGCAAAGATGTCACTTTGAGGACTAAGGTGCTCCTGATCCAGTCCATGGTATTTTCGGTAGCCTCATATGCTTGCCAAAGCTGGACAATGAATAAGGAAGACCAAAGAAGAATTGATGCCTTTGAATTATGGTGTTGGTGAAGATAATTGGATCTTATAGACTGCCAGAAGAACAACAAAATCCATCTTGGAAGAAGTATAGCCAGAATGCTCCATAGAAACAAGGGTGACAAGACTTAGTCTCACGTACCTTGGCATGCTATCAGGAGGGACCAGCCCCTGGAGAGGTACATCATGCTTGGTAAAGTAGAGGATCAGCACAAAAGAGCAGGACTCTCAAAAAGATGGATTGACATAGTGGCTGCAATAATGGGCTCAAATATAGCAAAGAATTTGACAATGGTGCAGGACTGGGCAGTGTTTTGTTATTTTGTATATGAGGTTGCTATGAGTCAGAACCAACATGGCACCTAAGAACAACAATAGAACAAAGGAAAAGAACCACAGGATCATCTTAATCGATACAGAAAAGGCATTTGAAAAAATCCAACACAATTTCGTGATAAAAAATAATAATAATCTAGGAAATAAGGGAAATTCCTCAATATGATAAAGGGTATTTGTGAAAAACCACAGCTAACATCATACTCAGTGGAGAAAGAGTGAGCCCTTTCCCTTTAAGATCAGTAACAAGACAAGGAGGCTGACTCTCACCACCGCTGTTCACTATATACTGGAAGGACTGTTGTTGTTGTTATGTGCCGTCGAGTCGGACCCGACTCATAGCGACCCCTCCTTGGGTTTCTGAGGCAGTATCACTACGGAAGTAGATT
>NW_006921923.1:1559212-1560436 GCF_000298275.1 Orycteropus afer afer
CAATCTTCCTGCCATCGAGTACGATCTGACTCACAGAGATCCCTGTTTGGATTTCCGAGGCGGTATCACTACAGAAATAGATAGCCCAACTTCCTTCCAAGGAATGGCTGTGGATTTGAACCGCTAGCCTTCTGGCTAGCAGTCAAATGCCTTAAGCACTATGCTACCAAAGCTCCCTTTATTAGAGAAATGCACATCAAAACCACCAATGAGATATTGCTTCACCCCCACTAGGATGATTCTGTTTTTAAAAAAATAGAAAATAAAAGCGATTGGTGAGGATGTGGAGAATTGGATCCTTCATCCATTGAGGGTGGAATTGTAAAATGGTGCAGCAACTATGGAAAACAATTTGACAGTTCCTCAAAAAGTTAAACCATAGAATTACCATGTTGTTGTTGTCGTTATGTGCCGTCGAGTCAAACCCAACTCATAGCGACCCCTCCTTGGGTTTCCAAGGCAGTATCACTACGGAAGTAGGATTGCCCAACCTGCCTTCCGAGGAGTGGCTGGTATGAACCAGCAATTCTGCTCCTAGATATATACACGAAAGAATTGAAATGCAAACAGATGCTTGTGTGCCAGTGTTCATGGAGCATCATTCACAATAGTCAAAAGGTGGGAACAACCTAAATGTTCATCAACAGATGAATGGATAAACAAAATGCTATATATGTAATGGAATGTTACTCTCCCCTAAAGAGAAGTGAAGTCCTGATACTTGTTACAACTGAAGGTATCTTGAAAACACTACACTGAGTGAAATTGGTCAGTCACAAAATCAAAATAATATATGATCCCACATATATGAAATATCCAGAATATTTCAAGTGTATAAAGATTCAAGTTTATTAGTGGTTACAAAGGACCAGAGGGAGGGGAAAGCAGGGTATTATTGGGGGCACTGAGTTTCTGTTAAGAGTGATTTAGAAATCAATAGAGGTGGTGATTGTACAACATGATGGATATAATTAATGTCCCTGAATTGTACGTAAAAAATATGTTGAAATGGCAAAAGTCTTGTTATGTATGTATTTACCACATTTTTAAAAATAGACTAAATTTTTCTTATTAAATTATTTGGTACTTTTATAAAAAAATGAATTGAATATGAATATACGCACACACACATACATACATACATACATACATATACACACACATGAGCTCTGGTGGCATATTACCTAAGCCATTTGACTACTAACCAGAAGGCTGATGGTTCAA
>NW_006921923.1:1561060-1566502 GCF_000298275.1 Orycteropus afer afer
ACATGCACAATTCTGTTTCACTGATCTGTATGTATAGTCTTATACTAGTATCATGCAGTCTAGATTAGAAATTTGTAGTAAGATTTGAAATCAGGTGGTGTAAATACTCCAACTTTGTTCTTTTTCAAAAATTGTTTTTGATATTCTAGGTCCTTGGAATTTTCATATGAATTTAGAATAACATTGTCAATTTCTACAGGAAATCTCCTGGATTTTACTAGGATTGCATTGAATCAATAGATCAATTTGCAGAGAATGAACATCTTAACAGTATTGAATTTTGCAATCTGTGAACATAATGTATCTCCCCATTTATTTAGCTCTTCTTTCATTTCTCTCAGAAACATCTTGTCATTTTTAGTGCATAGGTCCTGCATATATTTTGTTAAATTTATCCCTAAGTATTTTATGTCTTATACTACTGTGAATGGTACTTTTTACTTGTCAATGTATGATTATTCATTGCTGAATATAGAATGAATAGAATGTAGGAATACAATTGATTTTTATATATTGATCTAGTACCCTGCAACCTTGTCAAACTCACTTATTTTGTAGAAGTAGCTTTTTGCATAGGAAATGGAGGAAGTGAATATAGACAACTCTGTAAAGAGCTTTGGCTGTAATAATAAGTGGGGGAGAGTTTGAAAGGTAGCTTTTTGTTTGGGTGTTTTTTGTTTTATTTTATTAACAGAGTTTTAAACATGTTAAAATCTGATGTAAAAGACACAATATAGAGAGAATATTTTAATAAGTAGAAAAATAATCAAATCATCAATAATTTAAAGAGAGGATAGGATTTAGATCTTTGAAATATCTCCCATTCATGAATGTGTGTGCGCACACACACACACATATATACACACGGACTTCCCTATCCTCTATCATTCCAATAGCATCATATCACGATTATTGTTTAAACTGATCCTCATTGTCTGCATTATTATGACTGTGTCAATATCTTTCACAGCTGAGCCAAATAGTGTGCTATGACTATATTTTCTGTCTTCTATGTCCCTTTTTATCAAGAGTGAGAATTCATCCCTTTTTTGTTGTTGATGTTGATTTTCTATTTGTTTCTCATCAATAATCCTTGAAATCCCTCAATAGGATACTATGTTTTGCATGGTCAAAGACATCTGGAATTCTGTCAGTTCCTTTTTTTTTTTTTAATGGAAACATCTGTCCTGCAGCCCTTCATCCGCTTGCTCCAATCTGGATTGACTGTCCTCTATGTCTGCTGCACAGCTATCATCTTAATGCCCCTTCATGCTCTTCCTGTGATAGATATCTTATTCCCTGAGTCCCAAATAATCCTGTGTCCTGGAGCACTTTCTCTGATTCATGAGAAAGGGCATGTGGGAGGTAATTTTCTAAGATCTCGCATAAAGAAAAATTGTTTTCTGTACCATAAATCTTGATTAATAATTTTTTGGGGTATAAATTCTTATGTAAAAAAAAAAGTTTTCCTTCGAATTTTGAAATCATTTTTCCATGGTTTTGTAACTTCCAGTGTAGTTATTCAAAAGTCTGATGGCATTCTGGTTTCCCAATCCTTTGTATGTAACCTATTTTTCCTTTCTGAAAACTTTTAATATCTTTTATTTATCCTCAGTGTTCTGAATTTTCAGAATGATTTGCCATAGAGAGTCTTTTTCCATTAATTAAGCTGTACACTTTTTGGATCCTTGTAATCTTCATACTCATGTCCTTCGGTTCTGGGACATTTACCCTATTTACCTCTATACACATGCATGCACACACACACACACACCCCTACTCCTCACTTATTGGACTACCTTGTTATCTGACATTTTGCATTTATGACAGTAGTAAAAAATTAATGCACCATATTTTATGCATTAATGACATAAAATCTGGCAGTAATGAACACCGAGGTGTGAAGTGACTGTAATGCTGACTGTGGGTTAAGGTTATGTGTCAACTTGTGTGAGCCGTAATTCTCAGTGGTTTAACAATAATGATGTCGTCATCCTCCATTTTGTGATCTGATATGGTCCTTGTCCATTTTCGCATAATACCTATCTTTCCATAATGTCCTGGTCTTTGGAACCTAACCATGTGGAAATACATATATTTGTTTACAACTTCCTACTATCCATTTTCTTTCTTTTCCTAGAACTTCTGTTGACTGAATTTTGGTTTTCTGGCTTGATTCTCCATATTTTTCCCCCATTTTCCATGTTTTTTTCCCTCTTGTTTTACTTTATTTGCAAGTGTCTGCTCTGCAAAAGAAAGATGAGGCAGTCTGCTTCCATAAATATTTACAACCTTGGCAACCCAATGGGGGTTACTGTGCATCGGAATCAACTCAATGGCAGTGAGTTTGGTTTGGTCTGAGTTTCTTTATCTTCCAATTCTTCCAGTGATATTTTAAGAATCCAGTTATATTATGCTTAATTTCTAATATCACTTTCTTATTTTTTATTCCCTTTTTTTAAGGATTATATTTCTGTTTCTTGGATGAAATATCTTTTCTAAGTATATTAATTTTCATTTATTTTTCTAAGTTTTCTGCTCTCTGCATTGTCTCTGTTTTCTTTGAGTCTATTGTTTCTCTTTGTGTATGTGTGCATGGGGGTATGATTTCTGTCTTCCATGTTAGAGATTTTTCCTCAAATGCATGGCAATCCTTTGTAATCTATTCATATCTAAAAATGGAAATTCTTTTAAGGCTTATTAACTGGTAGGCTTCACTATAGATGATTGAGCAGGAACCCAGACTTTTCAATGGAAGAATGACAGTCATCAATACAGGCAGTTCTCCTTTTGCACATTTCCAATATGCATGAATTTCAGTTTCCACGGTTTAATTAAACAACACCATTCCCCTAACAGCACGGTTCAAATTTCAGTTACCACAGTATATTAACTGAGAATAATTGTATAAAGTACAAACTTGACTGCTAGCTCTTTAGTCTACAAATCACTATGTAAATAGCAGATGTGCATGGAGTTCATATCAGTTCTTTCAAAGTCTGTTGGTGATTGGTCACTGTGCATACATTATTTAGTTCACACACAGACTGCAAAGCAGATATTACACTTGGGTTGCCTCTTTGTCTCACAGTGGTAAACCCACATGACATTCTACAAAAAGAGGGAATTGGCTAACAATGATGAAAGTACAGAAAAGAAATGGAAAGTGAAAAGACTGGAAGTGAAATTGGACATGATAGGATAATGGTGATAGCAGAGTGAAGATAAGACAAAACCTCATCCTGCATAAACCTATGGTGTGAACAATATTGAAAAAGTTCAGTGAATATTAAAAAACAAAGTAAAGTCACATATTTAGTTTAAATTGCATCAGAAACAGAAAACTGCTTATGGTTGAAATGTTTGCATCTACTTTGGATTGAAGACTGTTATATAAAAAACAATCTCAATCAGTTTGGCTAACATTCAGGCCGAAGTATTGAAGTTTGTAGCTATATTGAAAGAAAAATAGTAATTCCAAAGAGACTGAAGCAGAAACTTTTACTGGCAGTAAAGGCTGCTTTCATAATTTCAGAAGTTGGAATGGATTGATTACTGCTATGCTATCTGGTAAAATTTCCAGCACAGATTTGGGTGTTTTCTGGGACATTTGCACCCAGATTCCAAGGATTAGTTAAGGCAAGTGTTTATGATGATCATCATCCATTTAACATTGATGATACAGCTCTTTTTAGAAAAGCAACCCCATCCATAACATATATGACAAAAGATGATGGATCATGAAGTGGCCATAAAGGAGAGACTCTTGATATACAGCCGGAAAAACTTAGTGAAGGCAAATTTATTGACATAAATAACGAAAGTGATTGTGACAAAAAGGATGAAGATGTCTCAGTGGAAGTGACACTGGCCAAAAAGCTTCATGTTAAAGGAACTTTATTTTTTTCACAAGATTAAAAGTGCAGAGGATAAAATGTTCAAAGCTGATCCAATCTTTAGACTATGCAATTTAGATACCAAAGGCATAGAAAAGAAGCTCACTTCCACATTGGAAGTTATATGATGAGAAGAAGAAAGTAAGCACAGTGTAAAACTGCTTCCTGATACACTTTTAATAAAAAACAAAAAGCATTTAAATTCTCTATGTCCCTAGGGTTTTAAATTACAGTGCATTAAATGAATATTCATTTTACTATTATATTCTTTTCTTATACATTTATAACTGATAGTAAGAGAGTTTCTAAAGTTCTGACAAAAGCAAATTCAAAGGTCATGAAACCATTGTCATGTTTCCCATTGATTATTAAGATCACTTTGCATGGTTTCAACTTACAACTGTAATTATATTGTCCTACACTACGGTACAAAGCAAGACTTTTACTTAATCTCACTGTTTTCAAATAGTACCTGTATCTTGCTCTGCACCTAATATCCCCCAAATCAAAGTCTCTCTCGGTCAGTTTGTCCATAAAACTAATCTCTCCAGGAGAAGGAGGGGTCATTACATGGGTATATGGGGTGTAGGAAAAGACTCAGGGGTGTAACTCTTTTTTTAATGAAGAATTTTATTGTGATAAAATAGATATAACATAAAATTTGCCATTTTAAGATGTACAATTCAGTGACACTAATTGCATTTATTATGTTGTGCTGCCATCACCACTATCCATTTCCAAATATTTTTCTTTACCCTAAACAGAAATGCAGTACTTCTTAAACATAACTCCCATTCCCTCTTCCCCCAGCCTGTGGTCCTCGCTAATAAATTTTGGTCTTTATGCATTTGCTTATTCTAAGTATTTTATATAAGTGAAGTCATATACTATTTGCCTTTTTGTATCTGACTTTTTTCACTAAGCATAATGTTTTCAAAGTTCATCCATATTGTACCTAGCATACATCAGAACTTCATTTCTCTTTATGACTGAATTATGTAGAATAATGCATATAACATATTTGGTATATTTATTCATTTGTTGATGGACATTTGGGTGGTTTCCGTTTTTTGGCCATTGTGGAGAATGCTGCAATGAACGCTGGTGTATAAGTATCTGTCTGCATTCCTCCTTTTAAGCCTTTTGGATATATACTTAGGAGTGGAATGGCTGGGTCATATGGTGACTCTAGAAGCCCTACTGGCCAGTGGTTAAGTTCTCAGCTTCTAATCAAAAGGTTGGAGGTTCAAGCCCACAAACTGCTTTGTGGGAGAAAGAGGTAGCTCTCTGCTTCCATAAAGATTTATAGACTTGGAAATCCTGTGGGACAGTTCTACTCTGTCCTATAAGATCTCTATGAGTCAGAATTGGCTCGGTGGCAATGAGTTTGGCTTCATCTGGTTTTTATAGTGACTCTATGTTTAACTTTTTGAGGAACTGCTAAACTGTTTTTCCACAGTGGCCGTACCATTTCCATTTTACAATCCCACAAGCAATGCATGCGGGTTCCAATTTCTACACATCTTTTCCAGCATTTGTTATTTTC
>NW_006921923.1:1566621-1572037 GCF_000298275.1 Orycteropus afer afer
TATATATATATGCACTAACCATCCTACTGGGGATGGTTAAAGTAGTGTTTCATCGTAGTTTTGATTTGCATTTCCCTGCTAGCTGATGATGTTGAGTATCTTTTCAAGTTCTCACTGGCCATTTGTGTATCTTCTTTGGAGAAATAAATACGTATTCAAGTCCTTTGCCCATTTTTTTTTAATTAAAAGAAGGTTTCAATCTAACTGCCTCTTTTAGCCCCACTCTTTCCCACCCCATCTTTACTCAGTAACTGGTGCTTTTAATTCCTGAGCTTTTCTGGGATTCTGTGGGTAAATTGGCTTGCTTCTCACTGGCATAATTCTTTCCTTGGATTTGTATTCAGCCTTTTCAGCTCTGCTAACTCCTCCACCTGTTTTCTGTCTTCCAAAAATTTGTTCACATCTCTTATCCTCTGTAGTCTCATTTTATGCTCTTTTTGTTCTCATGCACCTATCCCTTTTGTAAAAAATTCTTTAACTCTCATTTTAGTGGACTTTCAAGAGGGAATAGGTGCTCAATTTGCCATATTTAACTGGGTGTTCTATCATTGTCAATTTATAGTGATCTTGGTCTGCCTCATTGTATAACTTTGCTTGCAGTACTTTAGTGCTTGGGTTAAAACATCAATAAAAGAGATAGTAAATTTCATCCACAGTTAGGATTTTACCAGACAGGTGTGGCAAAAGTCAGAGGGGGGAAGAGTTTGGAATAGTGACAAAATGTTGAAATTATGAACCATGTTATATAATATGAATAAGAATATAAGAAAATAAAGAAGAGAGCTGATGCACTTGGAGAAAATTAAGGGATCATATGTGGAAGGTCCCGATTAGGTCCAAAAAAGGTCATGGTAGGAATAGTTGGATAAGTCAAGAAGAGGAAGTTGTGATCATAAAGAGGAAGGATGTTTTAGTTACTGATTTGGGGAGTAGAACAGTCATGTGTGGCTAAGGTGGTATGAGGATAAGGTCTTTGGAGTGACACATCAAATAACTGAGAGATTAGTTGAATGAATTCCACATGGATGTTGAAGTCATATAGAAAAGTGAGCAAAGCGAAGATTTCCTCATACTTGAAGTCTCTTAGCAAAGTGGGCTTTTACTTGCAAAAACAACCATCACCACCAAAAGAAGAAGAAAGAGAAGGGAGTAGAGGAGGAGGAAGAGGGAAAACAATATGTATTTTGGTTAGGATTTTGGTTTGAATTCTAGTGACAGAAAACCTAAAATAACCATGAATTAAACAACATTTTTCCCCTCAGTTAAATATTAGACTCATGGTAGTTCTGTCCTATGATGTATTCAGGGATCCAGGCTATTTCTAGCTCATTCCTATGGTATTGTCTTTGTCCTTATGGTCCAAGATGTTGCTCTGGAGCTCCAACAACTGCATCTGCATTGTAGACAGTAGGATGAAGGAAGTGTCAATGAAGAGACATAGAACATGAGCAGCACTGTTAAGGAAGGTTCCTAGAAGCTGACATATATCGTTTATGCTTATATTTCCTGGGCCCAAACTTTACATATGCCCCATGTTTTTTTGTTGTTAGAAGGGAAACTAGGAAATAGAATATTTTTTTTCTGATAAGTCATAGACCCAGCTAAAGTTTCTATTACTATGGAATAAAGGGGGAATGAATATTTGGGGACAACCAGAAGGACCCTTCACTGCCCTGAAATTAGGTGTGAGGGGATAATTGGAATAATAGTTTGTTGACTAAAGAAACTATTTCCACTAGTAAGTGATGTTCAAAATTAATCATCAATTCTTTTCATGATGTTCAAGTGATGTTCAAAATTAATCATGAATTCTTTTCAATATTGCCTCACTTTCCTAAAAAACAAATGAATAAGTCCTTGATGTTCCTTAACAGAAGAGGCAGCACGAACTCAGAGACATGCTGAAGTAAATAATTAGCCCTTTAGACTTACTAAGAGGTTTGTGAGCCTTCTCTCTCTTAAATAATAGTAAAAGCTACTTTGGTAGGCTGAAGAATGGCCCCCAAAAGATATCCATGTCCAAATCCCAGGAACCTGTGAATGTTACTTTATATGGCAAAACAAAGGAGTCTTTGCAAATGCGATTAAATTAGGGATCTTGAGGTGACTGGATTATCCTGGATTATCTGGATGGGCCCTAAATGCAATCATATGTACCATTATAAGAAAGTAGCAGAGGATTATTAGACAGAGAGAAGAGGAGAAGGCAATGTTGCCACAGAGGCCATGAGTCATGAATGCTGGCAGTAACCAGAAGCTGGAAGAAGCGAGGAACAGGATTCTCCAGGGGGATTGTGGCCGTGATGACACCTTAACTTTGGCCCAGCAAAACTGATTTCAGACTCTTCGCCTCAAGAACTGTGAAAGAATATATTTCTGTTATTTCAAGCCACCAAGTTTGTCCTAATTTGTTACAGCAACCACAGAAAACTAATATAGCTACCAGCTACTGAGTATTTGCTATGCGCGAGGCTTTGTGTTAAGTCCTTCACATGCATTATCTTATTTCATGCAAAGGACTTAATAAATACTCAAAATAGTCCAGAGAGGTAGGTGCTATTGTTAATCCCATTTTACAGATGAAAAAACCTGAGGTTTAGAAATGTTAAATAAATTTTCCAATATCACACAACCTGTCATGGTAGATTGAGGAAGCTACCCCAAATGTATGTAGCTCTACACTTTGTCCTCTTAATCAGTATACCATGTTACAATTCGAATATTTTGTTTCAGAGCTTTAAGAAAGGCTCCCTGAGACATCAAGCTCAATTGGCATAACATACTATACAAAACATTGTTCCACCTCCTACTTTGGTGAGTAGCGACTGGGATCTTAAAAGCTAGCAAGCTGACATCTAGATGCAACGATGGGTCTCTCCTCATCAAGAGCAAAAAAGAAAGAAGAAAACCAAAATTAATGGAAACAATCAGTCCTAGCGACTGGTACACCATCCGATCTGCAACCTACACAACTATGAGACCAGAAGAACTAGATGGTGTCCAGCTATCACTGTCATCCACTTGGAAGGGATGTAGGAGATCCTGCATAGAGAGGGAGAACAATGTGGAACAAAACTCAAAATCATTTGGAGGGAAAAAAAAAAAAGATGGTTGGGACCAGGTTTGCTGGTCCAATAGAGCCTGGTGGAACCACTGAGACTATGGCCCCTAGCTGCCCTTCAGGTCTGGAATTGAACCCACACCTATGGTTTTCAGCCAAACAAAGTACAGGCATGTGAGTTAAACATTTACCGCAAGTAGACACACGCCCTGGAGAGAACAATCATGGAAGAAGGAAGGGCTGCTTATGCACAGGGAGACAGCTCAGGGGGCAGGAGAGCATGGAGGGATGGACACTGGGAAGAGGTAACTATGGGGAGGAAGTGGGAGGGGAGCTGTTGCATTGTGGTAAACTGTGGTCAATGACATGAGACAAAGTATATGTGAACTGCTGTATAGAAAGTGAATTTGCTCTGTAAATCTTCACCCAAATCACAATAAAAAAAAAAAGGCTCCCTGAGAGAATGGGAAACAGGATAGGAAAGTTTGCATGGTAAAGGGGGAATGCCAAGGCACAGAAAATAGAAGCAAAGAAATAAGAAACTCTCTGTGTATATAGACTAATAAAGCAGATATTCATTTTTTAATCCATCCTTCTATATAAATATTTACTGAATGTCTACTATATGCTAGGCACTGTGCTAGATGTGGTGAGGAGAGAGATGATCATGGACTGAACTTCTGCTTTTTGAACCTCTTTTATCTTCTCTTCCCCAGAGTGAACCACAAGCAACTCTCTTGGGTAACAGAGAAAATATCCTACCTCTTTGTGGAGGGCCAGCTTGAGCTTTATTTATTCCAAAAATCCACTCATCCAATCCTCAAATCACTCAAGACTTCCAGTCAAGGAAGGTCAGAACCAAGGACAAACCTCTCTGAAGTGCTTATGGCTCTCCGACATCTCATTATTCTGGAAGTAATTCTAGGCCTTTCTTCAGCCTCCCTTCCACCTACTAAGTCACCTAAGTCCTGTACTGTAGGGCTCTTCCAGCTTTGTTGTTGTTGTTGTTAGGTGCCAATGACTTGTTTCCAAGTCATAACAACCTTATGCACAGCAGAATGAAACACTGTGCAGTCCTGTGCCAGCCTCACGATCCTTGCTATACCTGAGCCCATCATTGCAACCACTGTATCCATCCATCTTGTTGAGGGCCTTCCACTTTTTCATTGACCCTCCACTTTACCGAGCATGATATCCTTCTCCAGTGAATGGTTCCTTCTGACAACACGACCAAAGTAGGTCAGATGAAGTCTGGCCATTTTCAATTCAAAGGAGTATTCTTGCTTCCAAGGAGTGTTCCAGCTGCACTTCTTCCAGGACAGATTTGTTAGTTCTTTTAGCAGTCCATGGTATTCTCAGTATTCTCTCCCAACACCACAACTCAAAAGCATCAACTCTTCTTCAGCCTTCCTTATTCATTGTCCAGCTCTCACATGCATAAGAGGCAATTGAAAATACCACGGCTTGGGTTAGGCACACCTTAGTCTTCAAGGAGACATCTTTGCTCTTCAGTACCCAGAAGAGGTCTTTTGCCCCAGATTTGCCCAATGCAATACGTCAGCTTCCAGCTTTAGAAAGAGGTTTTATGAACAGAGTTTGCTTAAAAACTCTAATATCCAAGGACATAGGAACCATTTAGAGGCAAGTGTTATTCACTGGTCTACCCTGCCATTCTGCTTCCTGAGCACCTATATGTCACCCCTTGCTACCTTAACCCTCATGTTAATTAGTTTCTGCTGATGAAACCAATCAAGTTGGAATAGATGAATACAGTCATGTGTATGCATGAGATTGGTCTATTTCCCAGTATATAGACTGTCTTATGATAAAGCCTCCATGAATACATTGCATTGCAAAAGCAGGAACCGCATACAAATCGACCTTTTATCATTTTAAAAGATCTTCCCTGAGGACTTCCTAAGCATATATGCAATGGAAGAAGTCACAGAGGAAAAATATAGATAGATGTGACAAAGTCAAAATCAAAAGCTTATGTGAATTAAAGAAAAAAAAAACATAGACACTGCTGGTGGGTGAGTAAATTGGTACAACTTTCTCGGAGGGCAGTCTAGTATATGCATTAAAAGTCTTTCAAATGATCTTACCATGAAACCCAGCAATCCCACTGCTAAGAATTGATCCAAAGGAAACAAACATGTATGGGCATAAAGATTTTACAGTGAAAATATTTATCTCAGCTTAAATTACAATAATGGGAGGTTGGAAGCAGCCCAAACATCCAATAGTAGAGGACTGATGCATTGACATGATGGAATATAAAGCAGAATTAAGAATCATGTTTTTGAAGAATATTTAGTGTCAGAGGAAATGCTCAGGATATAATCAAGTAAAGAA
>NW_006921923.1:1572165-1577762 GCF_000298275.1 Orycteropus afer afer
AAACAGACATAGTCTTTGCCTTCATGGAGGAAAAGCAACCAGAAGGAAATATACCAAAATCTAAAGCATTAAAGGTACCTATGTCTGGATAGTATTAAGGATGATTTTAAATATTTTCCTCTCTACCTTTCTATGTTTTCCATCAGAGTCCCTGGGTGGTGCAAATGGTTGACACACTTGGTTTCTACCTGGAAGATTTGAGGTTTGAGTTCACAAAAAGGTGCCCCAGAAGAAAGAATTAGCAATCCGCTTCTGAAACATCATCCATTGAAAGCCCCGTGGAGCACAGTTCTACTCTGACACACATAGAGTTGCCATGAGTCAGAATTAACTCAATGACAACTGGTTTGGTTTGATATTTTCTATAATTATAAATTATTTTCATAATCAGAAAAAAAAGTTCTTTAAAAAAATCTTCCTTCAAGTTTAGGCCGGCAACTATAACCTGTCTTGGAGAAGTGCAGCCAGAAGGTTCCTTAGAAGCGAGGATGGTGAGTCTTCATCTTGCTTTCATTGGACATATTTGTAGGAGGGACCAATCCCTGGAGACTGATAATAGATTTAGTAAAACAGAGGGTCAGTGAAAAAGAAGAAGACCCTTAAAGAGATGGATTGACACAGTGGCTGCAACCATGCGCTCAAACATACGTACTGTTGTGAGGACGGCACAGGACCAGGCAACGTTTTGTTCTGTTATACATAGGTTCACTATGAGTTGGAGCCAGTTTGACAGCACCTAACAACACCATGCCCTTGTTAAGTTTAATATATACATATGTATATAGTTGTAAAGAGCTCTTGATAATTTGGATCAATTTCATGATCGTCAATTCATTTGGTTTTCTAACAATCCTGTGAAGATACAAAGCTAAGGGATTATCATCCCAATTGTATAGATAGACTGTGGCAGAGAAGTCAAGTGATTGCCCTGGGAATTAAAGTGACTTTGGGATAGAATCATGACCCTGAACCCAAGTTTCAGGACTCTTTTAGTTCTACTGTGTTTCCCTAAAGGTGATGTGAAGGAAAGGAGCCTCCCAAGAGCTTTGACCCCAAATCTTCTCCAGTCATTTCACCAACTCCCTAGGCTCTGTTGTCTGCCCCTCCTTTCCCAAGTGACTGATGCCCTGGAATTCTCAAATAAGCAAGAGGAATAGACTTTGCCTTCTAGCCTCTCAAAAATTTAGAGTCATAGAAACACAAAAGGGAAGCGACCTTGGAAAGTATTCTAGCCTCCCATTCAAGTTGAGAAGATTACCTTAAGGGCACCCCTCCTCCTGATCTGCTGCTCTTTCTTCTTTTCCTCCCCTCCCACCTCTTAAAGGAAGCCTACTGGATGACTTGTTTTTCATATAAGCAAATTGGACAATGTTTTCTGACTGGTAATGGTCTCATGTTTGAATACCAAACTTCTCGTGGTAACTAGGAACTCTGAAGAAAACAAAGCCAAAGAAACTATGGATTACAGCAGCATAGTGGGCTAGCTAGGAACTCTGGTGGCATAGTGCATACAACCTAATTAAGCGGTTTAAACCCACCAGCCACTCTGCGGGAGAAAGACGAGGCAATCTGGAGAAAGACGAGGCAATCTGCTTTTGTAAGATTTACATCCGTGGAAACCCTATGGGGCAGTTCTACTCTGTCCTAAAGGGTCACTATGAGTTGGAATCAACTCGACAGCAGGTTTGGTTTTTTGTTTGTTTGGTTGGTTTTGTTTTCTGGGCTAGCCAGGAAGACATTTCTGGGAATGATGGTGTTTTGTCAGTTGCGTTAAAGAGTTTACAAAACCTAAGCAAACTACCTATTCCAACTACATGTAAGATCAGCCCCATCCTCAGGTAACTGGCTACTCCAGAGAGGAAGACTGAGGATACAGGCAGACAGTGACCAGTCTTTCTGGTCTCTCTCTAGAGGTTAGTGGGTCCAACCAGGCACAGTGCCCACTGTCACTCAGGAGGAAGTGAAGGAGCCTGATGAACAAAGAATGGAATGAGTGGCTAGTGGGAAGATTTCCAAGTCTTCTGAGATTAAAGCAAACCCAGTTCCTATTCATTTGTGTCCTGTCTACAGCTCCCCACCCCTTGGCTGCCTTAGGTCAATGGAAAATCTGAGTCCTCTGTTGTCAGCTTCTCTGCCTTGATTCTGGTCTCCACTTGAGTCTGCTGCTGCTGACCACCCTCCATCCATCAGCACAGCTGGCTCCCCAGTTTGTTGCAAGAGAAAATTGAGAATTTTGTTGCTCTGGTTCTGCTTTGATGCTTCCATTTCATGGCTTGCCCCCTGGGGCATGCAGCTCTTCCCTCTACCCTCTCTCGCTCCATGACTTCTCTTCAAACTTACCACTATTTCTGAAAGCACCATTTCAGGAACCAAAGGTACTGAAACTCAGACTTAGACCAGGTCTGATGTGATGTGGGCTATGGTGGTCGCCTGCCTGGCACGGTTTTTTAGTGGCATCAGGAAAATATTCCCTATTCAGAAATATATTCCTCAATTGCTTGTCACGGCAATAATAATAATAGCTAATGTTTATAAATCATCAAACGTGTGCCAGGCAATGTGCTAAGCAATTTACATACATAAATTACTTAATCTTCTATAAAACCTCTGTAATAGGTAGCACTATTATCCCTGTTTCACATTTTTCCAGTTCAAGATGGTAGACTGAACATAAACATTTAAGTCCTCTTCCTCTAGAGACCTCATTAAAATAATAGTACAGAAATTTTAAAATGCATAAATTCGTCACAACAAAGAGAACAGGAGAGGAACCATCAGTGGATGAGAAATTTAAAGAAATTTCTGAAGTCAGAAAGCATCTGGAGGAGTGCTAACTGATAAAGCAGAGTGGAATAAACAATCAGCTTAAACTATGTGTAGAAGGGGCTGCGGCTGGAGGTAGATTGCCTACCTTGCAAACCTTAGCAACATTTGGACTCAGACATTGCAAGTGCAACAAAGAACAAGAGTAAAAAGTGGTGTTCTCAAGTAGATACACTCCTTGGAGAGAACAATCATGGGAGAAGGAAGGGCTGCTTATGCACAGGGAGACAGCTCAGGGCGCAGGTGTGTATGGAGGGATGGACACTGGGAAGAGAGAACTATGGGGAGGAAGTGGGAGGGGAGCTGTTGCATTGTGGTAAACTGTGGTCAATGACATGAGACAAAGTACATGTGAACTGCTGTATGGAAAGTGAATATGCTCTGTAAATCTTCACCCAAATCATAATAATATAAAAAAATAGTGGTGTTGCCAACAGGGCAACTAATGAAGGTCTGTATAAAGAATGTTAACCCTCAATCCCTACACAGAGACAACCTGACAGCCAAATATATACTTGCTAACCTAAAACCAAAGAGTTTCTTCATTACAGAAGTTGAGGAAACTATCTGGAGAGAGCAATGGTTCCTAGGTGACAAAACGCTTTGCACTGGACTACTAACCTAAAGCTTGGTGGTTTGCACCCACTCAGTGGCACTGTGAAAGAAAGACCTGGTGATCTTCTTCTGTAAAGTCTGCCGCCAAGAAAACTCTATGGGGCTTTTCCACTCTGTAATACATGGGGTCACCATGGGTTGGAATTGACTCAGCAGCAAGGGGTTTGTTTTTTTTGTTTTGGTTGAATGTTGATGCCTCAGACTTAGGTCTTGTGCAGTCTAGTATTAGGAGGAATCCTCCTAAAAATGATTAGTTACCAACTCCCTTCCCATTCTCCTTAAGCAAAATCTGCCCATTGTCAAGGTCTGCTCCAATGCACCCAGTCAGACTCTCTATTGCCTCATTTTAAAACACGAACAGGGAATGAAGGAGCATTTGACATATGATGAAAGACTATAACATTGAAGAGAAAGCACAAGCTAAATGGAAGAAGCAGAGTTAAAACAGGAAACTAAAGATAGCTTTAAATAAAACTCCAAGTAGTATCTGCAGAGAAATTTGAGAATATGTAATATCTGTAATACAAGAATAGAATGCTATAAAAAATAGTATCAAAGAATGCAGTTGAACTCTTTGTGAAACTTCTCAAAGTAAACCTTTGTATGTTGTTTTGATTTTTGAACATGTGAAGATATTACTTATTTGAAATAACTGAATTTAATTTTTTAGAACATTGTTGAATTCTTAGAAATACAAAATACAGCTGGCAAAAAAAAAGTCACAGAAGATATATTCGTTTTCTATACTCTGTCACAAATTACCACAAACATACTGGCTTACAGAAACACACACGTGTATTACCTTACAGTTTCTATAGGTCAGAAGTCCAGGCATGGTGTAGATGGATTCCCTGCTCAAGGTCCCGTAAGGCTGCAATCAAGGTGTCGTCAGCCAAGAGGTGTTCTCATCTGGAACTCAGGGTTCTTTTCCAAGCTCATTCAGGTTGTTGGAAAAATCCAGTTCCTTGAACTTTTATGAATGAAGTCCTCAACACCTATAGGCTGCCCTTTTCTGTAGACCATTCACAGCATAGATGTTTGCTTCTTCAGGGCCAGCAGGAGAAGCTCTCTGACTTCTATCTCTGATCCTGAGGCCTGTTACAGCTCACCTGATTAAGTCGAGGTCTTCCAGGTAATCTCCCTTTTGATTAAGTAAAATTCAATTAATTTGGAACTTTAATTACATCTGCAGAATCCCTATGACCTATTCATGGAGGTGACACCCCATCATATTCATAGGTCCTGTCCATGCTCAAGGAGAGAGGGTTATTACAAAGGGCATGTATACCAGGGGGCAGGAATCTTGGAGGTCATCTTAGAATTCTCCCTACCACAGAAGGTTTGGAAGACAAAGTTAAGGAAATCTCCCACAACGAAGAAAAAGGAACAAAAAATAAAAGAGGAAAGAAAAGCAATTAAAAAAAAAAGAAAAATCCAGGAGGTTCAACATCTAACATCCAATTATTAGAAAATAAGGAGGAAAGAAAATTATCAAAGAAGCGATAAAATAAAATTTCCAAAAGCTGATAGAAGACATGAGCTTTCTAATTGAGAAAGCCTATTGAATGTCATGTAGGATTAATTTGTTAAAAACCCCAGTCCCTGGCCATGTGCAGGATTTGTATGCTGAAAACTACAAAACACTAATGAAAGAAATAAACCTAAATAGAGACATACTGTGTTCATTAAGTGGAAGACTCAATATGGTTAAAATGTCAGTTCTCCCCAAATTGATCTATAGATTTAATGTAATTTCTATCATAGTCCCAGGTGGTTTCCTGTAGATGTAGACAAGCTTATTCGAAAATTAATATGGAAAGGCAAGAAAATTATAAACGCTAAATAAATTTTTTGGAAGAAAAAAAAAAGATGAACCACACTGCATGATGACATGCATGGATGGATGACATGCATGGACGACATGAATGGATATGAATGGATAAACAAAATGTGGTGTATCCAAACAATGGCACCACAAAGAGAAATGAAGTTCTGATACATGTTATAATATGGATGAATGTTGAAAACATTATGCTGAGTGAAATAAGTCACACACAAAAAGGACAAATAATGTGCGATCACACTTATATACAAAACCTAAAAATAACTATGCAAATGCACAGAGACAAAAGTACATTAGTGGTTATCAAGGGTGGGTG
>NW_006921923.1:1581708-1582236 GCF_000298275.1 Orycteropus afer afer
TCCATCTTTTTCTATGTTCTGGAATAGCTTGAGTAGCATAGATGTCAACTCTTCTCTGAATATTTGATAAAATTTTCCAGTGAAGCTATCAGGGCCGGGACTTTTCTTTGTGGGAGGGTTTTTTTTTTTTTTTTTTTTTTATGACCTGTTCAATTTCTTCTTTTGAGTGGGATAGTTTAGATAGGTCTCGTGATTTTAGAAACTTGTCCATCTCTTCCAGGTTTTCAAATCTGTTGGAGTACAGTTTTTCATTACATTCTGTCAGTATCTTTTTTATTTCAGTTGGTTCTGTTGTGATGACATCCTTTTCATTTACAATTCTTCTGATTTGGATCTTCTCTTTCTTTTGTTAGATCTGCCAATGGTTTATTGATTTATTAATCTTTTCAAAGAACCAGCTTTTTGTTTTGTTCATTTTCTCTATGTTTTTTTGTTTTCTGTTTCATTTATTTCTGCTCTGATCTTTATTATTTCCTTACTTCTAGATACTGTAAGGAGCTCTGGTAGCATAGTGCCTAAGGCACTTGA
>NW_006921923.1:1582336-1584826 GCF_000298275.1 Orycteropus afer afer
TGCTAACCAGAAGGCTGGCGGTTCAAATCCACCAGCCACTCCTCAGAAGGAAGATTGGTCAATCTACTTCCATAGTAATACTGCCTCGGAAACCCAAGGAGGGGTCGCTATAAGTCGGGTCCGACTCGACAGCACATAACAACAACAACAACAACAACAGATACTGTAAGATTCCTTTGTTGTTCTTTTTCTAGTTGTTGGAGTTGATGAGTTAGAGTGTTGATTTTGTTTCTTTCCTCTTTTTTGATGTATGCATTTACTGCTATAAACTGACCTCTGAGTACTGCTTTTGCTGTGTCCCATAGGTTTTGGTATGATGTATCTTCATTCTCATTTGTTTCTAGGAATTTTTTTATTTCAGTTTTTATTTGTTCTATTACCCAGTAGTTTTTGAGCAGTGAATTGTTCAACTTCCACATATTTGATGTTTTTCCTTGATCTTCCTATTATTAATTTCTAACTTTATAGCATTGTGGTCCAAGAAGATGCTTTGTAGTATTTAAATGCTTTTGAATTTATTGAGGCTTGTTTTATGTCCTAACAAATGGTCTATTCTGGAGAAGGATCCATGTGCACTGGAGAAGAATGTAAATTGTGCCTTTGTTGGATGAAATGCTCTGTGTATATCTATGGGGTCGAGTTGGTTAATTGTATTGTTGAGTTCTTCTGTATCTTTGTTGAATTTTTTTCTAGTTGACCTGCCCCTCTTTGAAAGTGGTGTGTTAAAGTCTCCGACTACTATCATAGAGTTGTCTATTGTCTCTTTTAATTCGGTTAATATTTGTCTCCCAAAACTATAAAATTCATCAAAAATAAAATAGGGATAAATCTGGGAGCCCTAATTTATGGCATAAATAGACTATCAAGCATAACCCAGAATGTGCAGGAGGTAGAAGAGAAGCTAGATGACTGGAGCCTTTTAAAAATTAAATTCTTTTGTGCATCAAAAGACTTTGTCAAAAGGGTAAAAAGAGAACCTAAGATTGGGAGAAAATATTTGCCTATGATATATCTGATAAAGGACTTATCTCTAAAATCCATAGAAAATGTCAACATCTCAACACCAAAAAGACAAATAACCCAATTCACAAATGGGCAAAAGACTTGAACAGACACTTCACCAAAGAAGATATACTGGCAGCCAACACACACATGAGAAATTGCTCATGATCATTAGTCATTAGAGAGATGCAAATCAAAACAATGATGCGATATCATCTCACCCCAGCAATAATAACAAAGTTCAACAGGTCAGAAAATAACAAATGCTGGCAAGGTTGTGGAGAGATTGGAGCTCCTGTGCACTGCTGGCGGGATTGTAAAATGGTACAACTATTGTGGCAAACGGTATGACAAACTAAAAATAGAAGTACCATTTGACCCAGCAATTCCATTACTAAGAATATAACCTAAAGAGGTGAGAGATAGCACACAAACAGACACATGTACCCCTATTTCATTGTAGCACAATTCACTATAGCAAAGAGATGGAAACAACCTAAATGCCCATCAAGGATGAGTGGATAACCAAATTGTGGTATATGCACACAATGGAATACTATGCTACATTAAAGGACAATGATGGATAAACAAATCATCTCACAAAGTGGATGATCCTGGAGGACATTATGCTGAGTGAAATAAGTCTGTCGCAGAAAAACAAATACTTTATGAGCCCGTTACTGTAAAAAGACAAAGAAGGGTTTGCTCGGGAAAAGGAACTCACTTTGCAGGTTACCAGGATGGGGAGGGATTAATTTCGGGCTGGCTGGGGCCCACATGCTGACGTGCGTAAGGGGAGAGATATACAGAAAGGGTCTGTGACCACCATGATAACATTGGAAACGGGAGGACACCGAATTATACGCATAAGGCATAGACAACAGATGCTAATACCAACCAATGTGTCTACAATACTGCATTGCCATTAACACCAAATACCAAGCTACAGATAAACACATAAACACCTGAGAGGATCAGATGGGGGTCAGTGAACAGGAGTATACTCTAGATCGAGGATAGATTCAGCTGAGGCTAATCTTGCACAGACACCAGTGATACAAAATACCTGCAATCCTTACAGAAACTATAGAAGACAGACAGAGTAATCCCTCACAGACACCCAGACACTGTGGGAGAAAGATCCAATAGACCTACTGCCTCAGGACCATAGTACTGGGGGACACCAGACTCAATTGGCACAATAAAATACATAAAAGCCTTATTCTGCATCCTACATTGGCAAGTAGCAACTGTGGTCTTAAAAGCTTTCAAGTGGCCATCTAAGATGCAGCTAATGGTCTCCTAGTGTTGGAAGTGAAGAAGAGTGCAAAAAACCAAGGGCATTAGGAAGCAATCAGCCCTAGGACACGATGGCCCTCGAGACCAGAAGAACTAGATGGTGCCCGGCTACCAATGCCAACCACTCAGGAAAGGATCAAATCTGGAGACCCTGGATAGAGTGGGAGGAAAAACATGGAAAAAAATCCA
>NW_006921923.1:1585846-1587342 GCF_000298275.1 Orycteropus afer afer
CTGACCCTTTACTTTACTAAGCATGATGCCCTTCTCCAGGGACTGGCCCCTCCTGATAACATGTCCAAAGTACATGAGACAAAGTCATATGATTCTCACTTCTAAGGAGTATTCTGGCTGTACTTCTCCTGTGACAGATTTATTCATTTTTCTGGCAGTCCATGGTATATGCAGTATTCTTTACCAAAACCAAAGTTCAAAGTCATCAATTCTTGTTGTTAAATGCCAACAAGTTGTCTCCGACTCATAGCGACCCTATGTACAACAGAATGAAACACTGCCTGGTCTAGTGCCAGCTTCACGATCCCTGCTATACCTGAGCCCATCCATCATTGCAGCCACTGTGTCAATCCATCTTGTTGAAGACCTTCCCTTTTTTCATTGACCAAGCATTATATCCTTCTCCAAGGAATGGTTCCTTGTGACAACATGGCCAAAGTAGGTGAGATGAAGTTTGGCCATTCTCGCTTCCAAGGAGAATTCTTGCTTCCAAGGAGCATTCCTGCTGCACTTCCTCCAGGACAGATTTGTTAGTTCTTTTAACAATCCATGGTGCTCTTAGTATTCTTCGCCAACACCACAACTCAAAAGCATCAACTCTTCTTTGGTCTTCCTCATTCATTGTCCAGCTCTGACATGCGTAAGAGCTGATTGAAGATACCATGGCTTGGGTTGTTGTTGTTGTTATGTGCCGTCGAGCCAGACCCGACTCATAGCGACCCCTCCTTGGGTTTCCGAGGCAGTATCACCAGCCACTCCTCAGAAGGAATGTTGGGTGATCTACTTCCGTAAGTGATACTGCCCTGGCTGTGTATTGCAGGTTGTTAATGAGTCTTCCTCCAATCCTGATGTCATATTTTTATTCATATAATCCAGCTTCTCAGATTATTTGTTCTGCATACAAATTGAATAAGTATGGTGAAAGGATACCACCCTGATTTTAAACATTATCCCCTTGTTCTGTTTGAATGACAGCCTCCTGGTCTACATACGGTTTCCTCATGAGCACAATTAAGTGTCCTGGAATTCCCATTCTTCTCAATGTTATCCATAGTTTGTTATGATCCACACAATCTAATGCTTTTGCATAGTCAATAAAACACAAGTAAACATATTCCTGGTATTCTAACATCAGCAATGATATCCCTTGTTCCATGTCCTCTTCTGAATTCAGCTTGCATTTCTGGAAGTTCTCTGTCAATATACTGCTGCAATCGTTTTTTAATTATCTTTAGTAAAATTTTACTTGCACGTAATATCAATGATATTGTTCAATAATTTCCACATTTTGTGGGATCACTTTCTTTGGAATTGGTACAAATATGGATCTCTTCCAGTCAGTGGGCCAGGTAGCTGTCTTCCAAATCTCTTGGCATAGCTGAGTGAGTGCCTCCAGCATGGCATCCATTTGTTGAAACATCTCAATGGGTATTCCATCAATTCCTGGAGCCTTGTTTTTTGCCAATTCCTTCAGTACAGCCTCAACTTCTTCCTTC
>NW_006921923.1:1588677-1604347 GCF_000298275.1 Orycteropus afer afer
TCATTTTGATTCATGCCACATCAGCAGTTGGAGGTCCTAAAAACTTTACTCCATCCATATTATTAAGGTCAGTTCTACTTTGAAGAGGCAGCTCTTCCCCAGTCATATTTTGAGTGCTTTCTTCCCTGAGGGGCTCATCTTCTGGCACTGTATTGGACAAGTTTCTGGGCTATTCATAAAGTTTCCAGTAATATATCAGACAGTGTTTCATTGCATTCATAAAGTTTTCATAGGCCAAATCTTTGAGAAGTGGATGGCTTCTTCCTTCTTCAGAGTCTGTCTTAGTCTGGAAGCTCTGCTGAAACCTGTTCACCATGGGTAACCCTGCTGACATTTGGAAACCCTGGTGGCATAGCCTCCAGCCTCATAGCAACACACAAGCCACCACAGGACAACAGACTGACAGACAAGTTCATCTCCCTTATCAAGTCTTCCTTATTCATTGTCCAGCTTTGGCATGCATATAAAGTAATAGAAAATACCATGGCTTGTATCAGGTGCACCTTAGTCCTTAAAGTGACATCTTTGCTTTTAACACTTTAAAAAAAAGAGGTCTTTTGCTGCACATTTACCCAATACAATGTCATTTGATTTCTTGACTGCTGCTTCCATAGACATTGATTGTGGATCCAAGTAAAATGAAATCCTTGACAACTTCAATCTTTTCTCCACTTAGCATGATGCTGCTTATTGGTCCAGTTGTAAAGATTTTTCTTTTCTTTATGTTGAGGTGTAATCTGTACTGAAGGCTATAGTCTTTGATCTTCATCAGTAAGTACATCAAGTCCTCCTTGCTTTCAGCAAGCAAAGTTTTGTCATCTGCATATCTCAAGGTGTTAATGAGTCTCCAATCCTAATGCAGCATTCTTCTTCATCTAGTCCAACTTCTCTGATTATTTGCTCAATATACAGATTGAGTAAGTATGGTGAAAGGATGTACCCAGATACACACCTTTCCTGATTTTCAACCATGCGGTATTCCTAAAAACCTTGGGGATGCTGGGATAAATAGAAGGGATAGACCTACTTAATTTCTGCTTAGCCAGGGAAAGATTATCTGTGAGGCTTCTCTTCCTGGCCACAGCGCACACTCCTAGCTCCTGGAGAATCATAGACAGATTTCAGGACTCAGACAACCCCTTGGAGCCTCCTTGGGCTGACTCTGGTCTGAAGAAAACTTTCTTCTAATGAGGGGAACCTAAAGGAGAGAAGCATGGAAAAAAGTCAATGAGGGATTATGGGAAGTGCTACTGGAAAAGGTAAGTGGGAGGCTAGATGAATCACAGAGAGAAGGTCCCTGCTTAGCAGGCCCAGAAACCTGTCACATGAAACTGCTTCTCTTTCTGGCCAGGGAGGCAGTGAGTGATCTCAGCTTTGTCTGTGGGATCCCTGGAACATCCCTCTGGCCATATTTCTGGAGCTGGATGAGTTGTGAATAGGCCTTGCCGTCACTCAGAATCTTTCTGGAAAGAATAAATCAATGACAGGGATTTAATTGATCCATATTGAACGACTGCTACATGAAGCTTAGTCTTTGTATCCTCCTCAAGAAGCTTCCAGATCAACAAACAAACAAACAAAAGCCAGGAGCTTCTGGGCCAACTGACAGATTCGTTCATGTTAGAGAAAGCTTGGGAGTGGCAAAAAGAGAAATGAACACTGAAGCGTGTTTCTCCAGGCCGAAGGCAAAGGCAGCATATGCTGTTCCTGCTCTTATAGCTTGCTGGTGGGCTGGCTATATTCACTATATAGCCGCTATATGGCCACCCCAATGACTTGGGGACACAATTAGCCTCAGCCCATAGAACATTTCTCCCCTAGATGCCTTGGACCCCACACATTCGGAAAGCAGCAGTAACTACTTCACTATAGGCAGTGGGTTATGTGGAAGCTGGACAACCTTATTATATTCACTTGATTCAGAGCCTAAGTTTGATTTCTGCCTGACTTCCTGATTGGTTTCTTCCCAGCTCCTACACTTGGCTTCTTTGCTCTGAGTTGATCACTAAGACCCAAATGGAACTCCACATCCTATATATCTGTCCTCTCCTGCTTTGGAGGCAATAGAGAATCATGGGTAAGAGCACATGCTATGCCAGGGTTTGCAGCCCAATTCTGCCATTTGCCAGCTATGCAACTTTGCACAGTTTACTTAACTTTTTTGTGCCAGTTTTTCATCTCTAAAATAAAAGTGACAATAGTACTTAACTCAGAGCTTTTGTGAAGATTAAATAAGATACATAATGGTCCTGGAACTCATTAGCGTTCACTGTTGTGCGCTATTGGGTCACTTCTGACTCATAGAACCCCATAAGACAGAATAGAACTTCCCCATAGGGTTTCCTAGCCTGTAATCTTTATGGGAAGGGAGCCCTGTTGGCACAGTGGTTAATTAAGCTCTTGGCTGCTAACCAAAAGGTCAGGAGTTCAAACCCACCAGCTGCTCAGCAGGAGAGAAATGAGGCAGTGTGTTTCTATAAAGATTTACAGCCTTGGAAACTGTCTGAGGCAGTTTTGCTCTGTCCTATAGGGTCACTATGACTTGTAACTGACTCAACTGTGAATTTGGGTTTGAGTGGGTATAACTTGGGGGGGGGGGTGCTGTTCATCCATTAGTTTTACATATAGATAACCAAACCCATTGCTGCAGAGTTGAATCCAGCTCACGGTGACCCTATGTGTGTCAGAGTAGAGTTGTGTTCCGTTGGGTTTTCAGTGACCTATTTTTTCAGAAATAGATTGCCAGGCTTTTCTTCCAACATGCCTGTGGATAGTCTCAAACCTCTAATTTTTGGTTATCAATCCAACACATTAACTGCACCACCCAAGGATTTCAGATGATATAAATAAATGGGCATAAATATAGATAGAGTTTTATGTGTATATAATTTTATATATACAGTTTTGCATATGTATTGCTGTGTTCATATATGTCTGTGTGTGTATATCTATATCTATATAGTGTGTGTGTGTGTGTCTATATATGAAATTAGTTTAACTTAAAGAATTTAGTGACCACCCCCGTTCCCAGACATACAGTGCCTAGTGCCTCTGTGCTAGCCTGGAATGCAGCAGGCATATCTATACTAAGTGATGGGGTTTGTGTATGCTCGTAAATGGAGCTTCAGTGTAGTTGGTCTTGGACACAGGTCCGTCTGGCCCTGAGAGTTGCCAGCAGAACCTCACTCAAAAACCAGATAGAAAAACAAGACTCCCTATTCTTGGTGGGTGCTAAGTTATGGAAAAATATGACAAAGTTATGGGAGGTTTCTTTGAGGTCTGAAAGGCAGAAACCCACTGACTACTCAAGGAAAGTTCAACATGGAGCATAGATAGAAGATGTGCCTAGATGAAGAAAAGACCATTTTTGTGAATGCTGGATAATGGCCAAGAATAGATTGGGGTGAGCTAATAATTGAGAATCAGGAATCCTTGAGAAAAACGAAACTGGACTCAGGGTCTTCACTGTAAAAATGATGAGTAGAGTGTGTTCTCTGGACAGTCTTTATGTGTTGAGAAAGGAGTGGTAGTAGTTGCTTATGGCTTATGGTAAGGAGGCATCCAGTAGATTAGAAGGTGCCATGCTCCTGGGGCTGTGTTCTCAGGAAAGAGGCTCAAGCTGCTGAGTGGGAGAGTATGGTGCCAGTTTCCTGCTCTTCAATAAATTAGCAATACCCAAAGGCTATCTTGTCCCACTTGAAAGCCTTCCTCAGGTCAGGCATGACTGATTCCTCTTGCAACCTGAGACTGACTCTGAAATCCTTTCCAAAGCAAATACTAATTAGAATACAGAGAGATTGTAGGTCTTAACCCTTTGATTAACTTCCATAGATTCCAGTATAGAAGTGGATCTCATTTGAATGGATGAAGGAGGAAAGAAGAGAAGGGAAGGGAAGGGAAGAGAAAAGAAAGGACAGTGCATTAAAGTTTTGGTATGTAAACATTAGAAAACTCTCCTTCCTTCTCTTTAACATTGATCATCTTTCTACGGTTACTTTTTTGGCCCTCTCAGCAATATTGAACACACTTGACCATTCCTCCATGTAAAATGGGCATGGGGTGTGTGTGAGATCTCTTCTAACTTCACAAGAGGGAAGAAGGATCAAGATCAACAGCCCAAGGCTAATCCCTATGAGGCAGAAATCATACATTCTTCTACACTCCAACCTTTTTACCAATTCTGACACCAACTGTCCCTCCCACAGCACTCTCTACTTCTGTGCTGGTTCAATAATTCCTTGCAATGGACACACAGAATGCATACATAATACCCACAATTATGGGGTTTATTAGGGAAGTAACAGGTTACAATTCAGGATCAGGAACAACTCAGGATACAGTTCTTCGGTCAGGACAGCCTCTTCTCAGCAGTACCTAATTCTGGTCCTCGGCCTCTTGGCTCCACAGCCTTTGCCCTGCTCAAGCTAGTGTTACAAAGCTCTTTTAGCTCAGCTGATAGGTGCCCAGAGAGGCACCCACTCTGCCAGCAAGCCTCCTGCCTGAAAGCACTTAGCTTTCTCACCCCAGGGGCCGGGAAACCTGCTGCTCTATCTCAGGCCAGTCTCTTGGTTCTGCTGCCTCTGCTGCTGCCATTTCTTTGCTGATGCTTCTTGCTGTCTCTGTCTCCTGGATCAAGGAAGTTCAGTGCAGAGATCTTGAGTCCAAAGGATGATCTCCACTCCTGGCTCTTCTTTCTTGATGGTAATGAGATTCCCCAGCCCCCTTTCTGTCTCTGGGATGGCTCATTTTAAGACTTGCAGGATGACAAAACTGACCAATTCCCACATTAGGGTTCCATATATCTTATTTGCATGGCCCCACCCACACAAGGGTGCCATGTACCTTATTTACATCATTAACAAACTACCTAATCCCCTTGGTGGGCCACAAACACCACGCATTTGCATTAGTCCCACCCAGCCATCTCGTGGGACTCACAAAGGCCATGGCTAGATGGGTCATACCAAGAATTCACTGTACCGTATTCCCTCCTGAAAGACTCTCCTTGGGCTTTCATGATGCCTCCTACCTTGTGCTTTCTCAGTCGGCTTTGCTGACTCTTTTTCCTCTACTCAACTTTTAAATGTTGACATGCTCTAGGGCTCAACTCTAAACCATTTCCTCATTCTTTGCCAAGATTATTCCATCCATTTCTGTATCTTTAAATAGCACTGATAAGATTAAAACTCCAAAATTTCTCTCTCTTGTGCTCACCTCTTCTTTGAGCTCCAAACTCATGACATTATAGCACAGGACCTGGAGTCAGATTGCCTCAGTTTGAAGCCTTGTCCCATTACTTATTGTGTGACCTTAAGCAAGTTGTTTATCCTTTTATTTCTCAATTTACTTTTCTGTAAAATGGGATGATAACTGACCTCACAGAGTTATTGTGAGGATTAAATTGATACATGTGTAAAGCATTTGGGACATTATTTGACATATAATAAACATTAATACCACCACCCATCTGTCAGTTTTTCATATTATGGTGGCTTGCATGGTGCTATGATGCTGCCACTTAGTAGCTGCTGACCACAGGCAAGTTATTTTACCTCTCTGTGCTTTCACTTCCTCATGTATAATCATAGATAAAAGACTTTACCTTGCAGATTTGTTGTGAGGATATAATGAGATCTTTGATGTAACAGGCCCAGCACAATGCCTGGTACCTAGTAAAGGCTCAGTAAATATTACCTCTCGCTCCGCAGCCAACCAGTGTCTCTGGAGTGATTTACCAGGCCAGGCTGAAGTAGGTATACTTGAATAACTTCTCCAATTCAGAAGTCATCAAGGCCCATGACTGGATAAGTGACTGAAAATTATCCCTCCTGGAAGGGAGAAAGATTTTTCCTTCCCTAAGGAAATCACAAGGAGCTCTGGTGACATAGTGGATAAGGCACTTGGCTGCTAACCAGAAGGTCAGTGGTTCAAACCCACAGTTGCTCTGCAGAAGGAAAATGGGGTGATCTGCTTCCATAAAGATTTACAGCCTTAGAAACCCAGTGGGGATTTTTACGAGTCGGAATCGATTCGATGGCAGTGAGTTTGCTTTTTGGTTTTTAAGGAATGCACAGTGTTTTCCTGCCCCAAGGAACCCTAAGGATTGACACAGTGGCTGCAACGATGGGCTTAAGCATAGCAAGGATCGTGAGGATGGCATAAGACCAGGCAGTGTTTTGTTGTGTTGTACATAGGGTCGCTATGAGTCAGAGCCAACTCGATGGCACCTAACAACAGCAACAACAAGGAATGCACTGCCATCCTTTGAGTCCTAGAAAAGGTATTTCTGCCTATCTCGGAACAACGACTTTGCCCCAGCTGCCAGCTACCAAGGGTTCAGGAGCACTGAGTTGCATCTAAGAGCATCTTACTAGGCAATCAAGATTTAAAATATATATATATATATATATATATATATATATATATATATATATATATGTAAAGGACACTTACACACATTTTTACGGGGTGGGTTAAAGTTTAATCTCAGGGAACAGGAAGTAAAAACGAAGACTGTCTAGTTCAATACTGGACACTGAACAACCAGAGGAGGGCAGGGTGTATAACAAACTTCTTTCTTGGCTGCCTCTGGATTGATTAATTTCAGAGAAATTGTAGAGGGTCCAAGGAAAAACCATCAGAGTGATTAATAAAAGGAAGAAGCTGCTGAATGATGCTTGGAGCTTCCAGTGAAGGAAAGAGGAATGGGAAGGAGGAAGGCCCTGAAGGCTGAAAATACAGCATCCACCAGAGACTGTGAAGCCTCAGGGGAGGAGGGGGCAGGTAGCCTGGGCCCAGCTCCCTCTGCGGAGCACCCCTATACACGCACTCACAGGCCCACCATTGGGCCAGACACTCTGGGTGATCAAATGAAGCATAAGGCTTGGCCTATGCCCACAAAGATAGGAAGACAGAGCTATATCCACAAAAGGACAAATTGCAATCCAAGCCAAGAATACAAGCTCTGCGACAAGGCAGTCACTCTCTGATATGTGCCAAATAACTGGTGCAGTGAGAAATGCTCAGCATTCCTAGGAGGAAGGACCTTCACAAGTGATGCACTGGAGTCTAAGGAAGGGACGCGGTGTGGCTAGGCAGAGAAGAGACAGAGAGCATACAAGCCTTGGGAAACAGTAAGGCCAAAATGTGAGAGGCAGGATATGCACAGAGAAGAGTGAGGAACCCTATCTGACTGGAGTGAGCAGTTCTCAGAAGGGAATAGTGGGAGAGGGACACTAGCACGGGAGTTTGGATTGCCAGTGAAGACTTCTGAGTAGAAACGTGTCCTGGTGCCAGCCATGCTTTCCAAGGCAGATCGATCTGTCTAGGCACAGTGGATTGGAGGCAGAGGTAGTGAGAACAGGCAGATGACTACAGTCCTGAAGAAACCTCCTGGAGCTGCCACCACTGAAAATGTGCACAAGAGCTAACAAGGGCCAAGTGTCAATTGACAAAGCTAGCTAGGGTCCAATCATCTCTCCAAAAGATGTCATCTGGGCTCCATGCCCTGAAACTCCAGTCTTAGTTCCCCCAGGCCCACTAAGTCTATGGCGCTGGTCACCGTTCGAAGCACATCTCGGCAAACCTAGGCCTGTACCAAGGACAGATTTTGGGGCAGATGATATCTCTGTTATAAATAGAGAATTTGACTCCAGGTGGGAAATTCAATTTGTGGGAGCAGATGAAATCTTCTGAAACCAAGATCTGATTTCCCGAGCAAATGTCCTTTGGTCTTAATGAACAAGAAAAGAAGATAAAGAAAAGAAGAAGCTATAATTAGGCTTTCCCCCTAAAAAGGAGGCTCCTTGGATTACCAGAGAACTGCTTGCAGTGTCTTAACAAATGCTTCCCATTTCTGAGCCTTGGCTTTTGAGGCTAAGAATGTCATTCAATATCGATGCATCACTTAAGGAATGGTGGCAAAGTGCTTTTCAGCTCTTGTTATTCATTAGCCTTCCCCATCTCCCACCTGCTCTCCCCCTGCTTCCCTCACGCCCACCCTGCCATGAGACTGTTGAAGCTTATGCAGGTTGAAAAAATGAGAACTTGCAAGCAGAAAGATTAATGAATTGATTCCAGGTCAAACACAGCAAGTTACTGACAGTCCAGCGGTGAGTGCTGGTCAGGCCTTCCTGGGGGTTATTGCTTGAGCTTGCCCAGACATAGCAACCAACACCTTCTTTTGCTTTCAAAGTTGAATTTTTTTTTTCTTCCCTCTCTGGTGAATGACAACCAGACGAACAGAAAATGGGGCCCAGGAAAGACAGAATGAAGGAAAGAGCTATTACTGGCAAGCAGTAAAAGTCAATGTGTGAAGCTGGGCCTGATCACACCAAACCTGGTATTTCTGAGTACTTGTGCTCTGCTCAAAGAAGCTCTGGTGACACTGTGGTTAAGGCATTGGGCTGTTAACCAAAAGGCTGGCAGTTCAAACCCACCAGCCACTCCATGGGAGGAAGATGAGGCAGTCTGCTTATGTAAAGATATACATCATTGAAAACCCTATGCGAGTCACCAAGAGTTGGAATCGACTTGATGGCAGTGGGTTTGGTTTGGTGCTCTGCTTAGAGTTCCTGGGTGGCACAAACAGTTAATATGCTGTGCTCAGCTGCTAACCAAAAGGTTGGCAGCTTGAGTTCACTCAGAAGTGCCTGAAAAGAAAGGCCTAGTGATATGCTTCCCAAAAATCAGCCATCGAAAACCAACAGAGCACAGTTCTACTCTGAGACATACGGGGTCGCCATGAGTAGCATGACTTGCTGGCAACTTATTTTTGGTGCGCTGTTCAAGTGGAAAGGAGTTCTGGTGGCATAGTGCCTAAGGCATTTGACTACTAACCAGAAGGTTGGCGTTTCAAACCCACCAGCCACTCACTTCGCAGAAGGAAGACTGAGCAATCTACTTCCATAGAGATACTGCCTCAGAAACCCAAGGAGGGATTGCTATGTGTCAGAAATGACTCGACGGCAGTGAGTTTAGTAGTTTCATAGTTTATAAGGAGCTCTGGTGGTGCAGTGACTAAGGCATTTGACTGCTAACCAGAAGTTTGGTGGTCAAACCCACCACCCTCTACAGAAGGAAGACTGAGCAATCTACTTCTGTAAAGATTTACCACCTTGGAAACCCAAAGGGGGTCGCTATGAGTCTGAATCAACTCTATGGCGGTGAGTTTGTTTTTCTTTATTTTGGTTTGTTCAAGTGGAATAGGTAAGTGCATGGTAAAGAGCAAGGACCACTGGATCCAAGAATCAGTTGCTTCCTACTTGTGTGACCTTAGGGGGTCACTTAGCTTCATTTATAAAATGGGGATTATATCTGTCCTACCTATCTCACAGTGTTATTGTGTGAACATCAAATAAAAGTAAACTGTAAAGCTCTGTGCACATGTAAGGGATTATCCTAGAGTGAACCAGGAAAGGGCCTCCACCCATACCCTCAAACTCCTCAACCACTTGCCACCATGTCAGACATTCCCACTATTAATCTGCTCTTTGGGGAAAGATATTGAAATCTTTTAACAAAATGCAGACTGTGGGGAGGTTAACTCAATGACCCATTAGCACTCATTGCACATATCATGCTTGGTAAAGTGGAGGGTCAATGAGAAAGGGGAAGGCCCTCAACGAGATGGACTGACACAGTGGCTGCAATGATGGGCTCAGGTATAGAAAGGATTGTGAGGCTGGCACAGGACTGGGCAGTGTTTCATTCTGTTGTGCCTAGGGTCACTATGAGTCAGAGCCGACTTGACGGCACCTAACAACAACAACTGCACATTAGCAAGAAATCCTGGGGCACAGTGGTTAAGTACTTAGCTGCTTACCAAAAGGTTGGCATTTTGAACCCATCAGCCGCTCCAAGAGAGAAAGGTGTGGTGGTCAGTTCCCTTAAAGATTACACCCTTGGAAACCTTACAGGACAGTTCTACTCTGTCTTATAGGGTCATTATGAGTTTGAATTGACTCCACAGCAACAGGTTTGTCTTTTGTTTGTTTGTTTAGCATATTTGCAATAATTCATTTATCATATTAGTAAGACCCTTAGGACTTTTGGGGGAGGTGGATTTAAATGCCCTTTCTTCTCTAGAGTCTTTTAAGGGATATTTGTCTCTGTGTGGTGTTTTCTTTCCACAAAGCTCTAAGTGCATCCTTTTTAAGTCTGCATCCCTGTGAAAAGCATCGGGCAGACATTAGATTCTTTTTCATGGTTTTTTTTTTCTCCCCAGGAGGACCTTAGGCACAGTGAGGTCCAGTAAAGTCCATGACCACAGAGCGGCCTAACTAGGATCTGGAACTTATCAGAGGGACCCGGTCCTCTGCTCACCAGCCTCGGTATAGTTCCCATTCACCCAGTTTCTCCTCTCCAAATTTCATCCCACTCCTGGCCCAACCCAAACCGAGGTGAGTAAGGGTGAGGAGCCTGGCTCCTGGCAACAGTGTCCCAAGCACACGCCTGGACTCCCTCATGGGGAATAACTGTACTGGTGGCAACTGCAGCAGCAAGCTTTGGCATCTGACAGGCTCTGTCAGCATCAATTTAAATTGGTGTTTTGCTTCCTAACTCGAGGAGGGCAAACATGCCTAAGATGCCAGCAGGAGGTAGAGAAGGAAGGCGTACAAGGAAGTGATGGGCGATTCCCCGGAGTCTGTCAATTCAACTTCCACTCCATGGCCTTCCTGAACCACTGGCCCTCTCTCTGGGGGGCTTCCTGTACGTGAGGGAAGTGAGCAAGGAGGAAGCAGCAGTCTACTGAAGCTCTCTAGAGAGAGACAAAGAAAATAGAGAAAAAAGATACCGGAGCAAGGCACAGCTGTTGGTCTCAGCCCTCTCGATACTCCCGCTTTTGGCCCTATCCTCCAAACCCTCCAGAAAAGCATTTTTCTCAGGTCTGCTTTGGCTACACTTTGATGCTGGTTCTACCAAGGGAGATTGGAAAATGTAAAGTCCAGAGGGCTGGTGTGGCGCCTAGGAATCAGCCTTTCCCCAGCTGCCCAGTTGATTCTGATGCAGCTAGGTGAAGGACCATAGTTGCAGAAATGCTGCTCTAGACCTCCTCCACCCCACCCCACCCCACACCAAGAAAAGGTCCCTGATCAGTGTCTCATCCCCTCACAGCTCTGCCCTCCAAGAGGTGACAGGCAATCTGATAGATTTATTCAGCCGAGTGCATTAATGGGAGCTAATGACTTAATGTGCTGTCCGTTCCAGATAACATGTGCAATTTACCGGGACCTTCTGGAGACTGGGCCTTAACCCAAAGGAGAATTTTCAGCATACACAGCTGGAGGGTGGGTGAATTTGAGTAAGGAGCAGGCTCACATCACACCTAGTACTTGGCTGCCCGTGCCCTCTATGACCTAGGGGTACAACTGGTTCTATGGTGAGTCCTGCGGCGAAATAGAGCCTGACAAGAAGACAGGCTCCCCCTACATATCTCCACACCCCAACACTCCAAACTGTTCTAGCCATTCTTTCTGCTTGCCACTGTCTGCAATAGAGAGAGTGGGTCAGAAAGCAAGCAGGCCTGGGAAAATGCACCCCTTTCTCGGATGAGGTCTCTATACCCCCTGTGGACTACACAAAGCCATGGAATAAACTACAATGAGTCTTTGTGGAGCTTCAGTTTAGCAATGAGTTTAAAGATACCCGGTACTTTTTTGTTAAATCAAACACCGGTATATTGTGGGGTGGAATGTGAAAATTCACATGCATTTTCAAAATAAAATGTGAGACATCAAAGGAATTTTATGCTTTTGGCCACTTTGGCCTTTCCCTCCAGATTTTCACTTTATTCTATTGTTCGGGATTCTGTGATTTTTTTTTTTTTAAGGTTGCAAAGCATGGCCAATTACCATCATCTGTGTTTATCTAAGTATAGATTAGTTTATCAGATTATCTAAGAGTAGAACAAGCAATGAATAAATGTTGATTGGGAGCAAAGGTTGCATTCGGGAAACACCCACAGCCTTAAAAGCTGCCTAAGGAAGGACACCAAAAATGAGGATCTAGGAAAAACTGGGCTTATGAGAAGAAGCATGTCTGTGTGCTGCTGGAAGGAAATCATGTTAACATAACACTTATTAGGAAAGTGAAATGGGCAGAAGCAGGGCAGGCTAAGGAACTAACGCAGCTGCTCAGCAACACCAACCAAAAAAAAAAAAAAAAAGAAAACCCACTGCCATCGAGTTGATCCCCACTCATAGCAACCCTATAGGACAGAGTAGAAGTGCCCCATAGGGTTTCCAAGGCTGTAAATCTTTATGGGAACAGACTGTCTCCTCTTTCTCCCTAGGAGTAGCTGATAGGTTTGAACCACCAACCTTTCGACTCGTAGCCAAATGCTTTCACAACTATGCCACCAGAGCCCCTTAACAACACTAAAGAAGCTTAGAATTCATTGGTACAAATAATCTCCCCCAGGGGAGCTCTGGTAGCATAGTGCCTAAGGCACTTGACTGCTAACCAGAAGGCTGGCGGTTCAAACCCACCAGCCACTCCTCAGAAAGAAGATGGGGCTACCTACTTCCATAGTGATACTGCCTCAGAAACCCAAGGAGGAGTCGCTATGAGTCAGGTCTGACTCAACGGCACATAGCAACAACAACAACAATCTCCCCCAGACTACAAGCCCCAGGGAGAAGCCAGAAACTACTGAGTGACCGCATTCTCGTCACAAGGACATCAATGTAAGATGAACCCTACTTCTGACCTGGGGAATCCCCCTCCCATGACTGGGCATCTCCCCAAGTTGTGTGTATGTGTGTGTAGGGTAGATATAGACAGGAAAGTGGGGAGCTAGTTGGGACTCACGGAGCTAGCAGGCCACAGGTCTTGCTTAGCAGCTGTGTTTGAGGAGAGACGGCACCAGCAGCGGAGGCCAGTGAAGCGGTTGGCAGGCGGTTTGCAACTCATCAGCCTGGCATTCTGTGCCTGACCCTTCAGTGTCTCCCAACCCACACCAGGTAGAGAGGCTCAGCTAGCACACAAAGGGCCACTAAAAAGCCCTCTTAGCATAATTGTCCAGCCTTTTGTCCTCCATCCTCCCAGTGATAAATCCTTTGAAACAGCCTGCTCTCTGTTTTTCTCTAGCTTTCTCTGTCACCCAGTTTTCCTGACAACTACCAGTTTTCTCAGTAGCGCTGATTTTTTTTTTTTTCTATTCACTTCACCCCACTCTGTCCAGAATGCCAGGGCCCTGATTAGCCCCAGATTCTTTTTTAGGATAAGATATGAAGGGCTGTGGGGGGAGTTGAAAAGATTTAAAATGGGTCCCTCCTTGATCTTCCCTTCTACCTTCCCAAGGCCTGTCCAGCCACATAAGAGGGTGGGCACCTTGCTGCCTTAGGCAGATGCATTTCATATCCTGCTCTTCACTTACTCATCTTTTCCTAGGTGCTAATGGGCGGGTCCACCGCCTGTGTCAGTTTGTCATACTGTGTGTGTTTGTGGGGTGGGGTAGATAGAGACAGGGCTTGTATGTTGCTCTGATGCTGGGTGCTATACCCCTGGTATTTTCAATACTAACGGGGTCACCCATGGTGGACAGGTTTTAACAGAGTTTCCAGACTAAAACAGACTAGGAAGAAAGGTTTAGCTGGTTCAAACCCATCCAGCGGCTCGGTGGGAGAAAGACCTGGTGATCTGCTGCTGTAAAGATTACAGCCTAGAAAACCCTATTACATCCTATCAGTTCGACTCTGTCACATGGGATCACTATGAGTAAAAATGGACTCAATAGCACCTAATAACAACAACCAATCTTCTAGTTAAATTAAAAAAAAAAAAAACAACCTCACTGCCATCGAGTGGGATCCAACCCACAGCGACCCCTCCTTGGGTTTCTGAGGCGGTATCACTACAGAAGTAGATTGCCCAACCTTCCTTCCAAGGAGTGGCTGCTGGGTTTGAACCGCCAACCTCCTAGATTAGGCCCCAGCAACTGTATGACCTTGTGGAATTTACTTGGCCTCTCTGAGCTTTAGTTTTCTTTAAAATAGGAATCATTCTAGTACCTACTCTCTTGGTAGGTGCTATTACAGTGACTGGCCCACAATAAGTGCTCAATGAAAATTAACAATAATAATTATTATTACTATTCATTGTTATTATCGGCTTAAGATCCAGGCTCCACTATTACTGCTACATGAGTCTTGGCTTCCTCCTCTGTAAAATGAGGCTGATAATGTCACCTAAGTAAGAGAGCTGTGGTGATCACAAAATGAGTTAATGCATGTAAAGCTCTCAGAGCTGGCTGGAGGTCCTACCAGGGGAGTGGAATTAATTGCATCCCCTGGGATGAAGAATGGTCCTCCCTTCCCTAGGAGCCTTAGCAGAGTGCCCAGCTCACAGTGAGTGAATCGATAAATGATAGTCAGTATTACTATTATTACTGGAGGTCAAGAGACTGTCTATTTACCCTGAATTCTCAGTTAATGGTGAGTTGGTTGCTTGGTTGTTAAGTGCTGATTACAGAACAAGATGCCAGAGTGAAGCTGGGATGCCTCCATCTACTCTCAGTATACAGGGGAGAAAAATAGTGCCACTTATTAGCTTCATCTCAGTGTATTGATTTCAATAGGAAATAAATGTCTGGCTGCAACATCTTCATTAGTCATTCAATTGTCATGAGAACTGAAGAGACTAAACTCTTGCCCCAAGTTGATTCTTCTCACCAAATTTCAGTGAGACTGATCAAGGGTTCTAGTTTTACATGCAAGTGTTTATTTTGCTGCGTTTGGCCATAAGGTTAAGATTGTTGAGGAACCCACATCCTGCCCTCTCTGTACCCTGCCTCCTGCTCTCCTTCCTCCCACATTCATTTCTGATGGACCTAAGGAGTGCACACAGCATCTCAAACAACAAAACCAAAAACCTACCTTCATGATTCTCTAAGGGGAGGGGAAGTTCTCCCTGCGGAAGTGAAACCAACGTGCACCCAAGCTTGAGAATTCATTTTGACCAAGAAGAAGAAATGGTGTAAATGCTATGCCACCTCGGGCTGGAAGTAAGCAGAGCAAGAATAAAAGAGAGAGCTGTTTAGTTGATGATTGTGAAGCAGATTGGTTTTGAGAAAGAATGGCAGCTAACATTTACTGAGATCTTTGACATGCATCATTTCCTTTCATATTCCCAATAACTCTATGAGGTAGGTGATGCCACCACCTCTATCCCACAGATAAGTTTCAGAGAGGTTAAGTGACCTACTTAAGGTAATACACTAGGAAGAAGCAGATTCCAAAACTGTTTAGAATCACTGTTCTAAACTAGTCAGTGCCTCAGTGATCACCCAGAAGCCCTCACGTATGTTTTTGTCCAGTGACACAGTCCCTCCCAATACCTTCTTGCCCTTTACCACCCATTCTTTACTTTTGTTTCGTGCACAGTAGATTGACCGGAGCCCAGACATAGTCTTTGAATGAGCTCAGCAAGCAACAGAGAAGAGTTAATCAGAATCATAAAATACACTCGTGTTAATTATTAACCATGAGTTTTATGGTAAGAATTGATACAGACCAACTTGTTAGTATCTGTTATTAATAATAATAATAATGACCATCTGCTTAGAATGGCCTCTGAACTAGAATGAACTAGATGAGAATCAGGGGACCCTGGAGGAGAACACACCCCTTGAGACACCACCTTAAGGAAACCAGCCAGGGACTGTCTGGCT
>NW_006921923.1:1604575-1606243 GCF_000298275.1 Orycteropus afer afer
GTGTGTGTGTGTGTGTGTGTACACTAGCTCAATGTGTCTGTGGCCTCTTGTGTGGCTCTCAGTCCTTGTGTATGCAGCGTTCTTCAGAGCATCTCCCTGTGTGTGGGTCTGCCTGTGCATTTGCCAGGGATGTTGCATGTTTCTCTCCCTGTGTATCTTTACTTCCACTCACCATCCGTTTTTAATAATTCCATCAACTTGTTTTCTTAGCATAGGCTACCCCCATCCAGATGCAGGGAATTTCCATCCTTCTTCTCAAGGTTGGAAGTGCCAGGAAGGAAGCAAAAAGTATGCTCAGTGGACTGATGGCCAAATCTGCTAGTTAGCTACTGTACAGTTGCTCCCAGCCACAGGGAGCCACAAAGCCCTGTGCCTGGAGTTTGCCTATGGATCCTGGAAAATCCACACAGCTTATAAGACCATGCTGTTGCCCTACAATTACCTCGTTGGTAGCCATCCATCTTCTGAGGCTTTAACCAAATGCTTACATGGATCTGGAAATGAAGAAAAGATTCCACCTGGAATGGGTCCCTCTTTTCCCACCCAGAGTCCAGGATACTAAAGCAGGGCTCACTTTTCACCTTAGAACTACTGATGTCCAAATGTGAAATGTTAGCTGTCTCTCCAAGGTACCTCTGGCACTCTGAAATTCACCGTGCATTTGGCATCACCAGATTCCTAAACTCTATGGATTCCTTTTGCTTCTCTCTTACCTGGCCTCAACCTGGCTTTCCCAGAACCACTGTCCAGCTTCCTAGTCCTTCCAGCTCCCCACTGAAGCTGCTTTTTTTGTGGAGAGGGAGAATGGCCTTCCTGGTCCTCAAAAATTCCTCCAAAGGGGTCGGGAACCAGCTGGGAGACCAAGAGCCTCTCTTGAATCTCAGCTGCTACATGCTTAGTATTCACTACATGTCTCTAAAAAATGCCCTGAGATCATTCATCAGGCACTGTGCTGTGTGCCTAGCTGCTCTCCTTCAGAATGTGTGTGTGTGTCCAGGACCCTCCCTCCATCTGCTGGTGAATACACACACACACATCTTAACTTCCTTCTCTTCTCATCTGACCAACCAACCACACACTCCAAGCAGACCTCTACTAGCTGACCAATCGCTCCCCTCCCTAGGTGGGCTCCCGGGCTGGGCTTGGGCACCCAGCGGCTCACACTCTAGTGCTGGGGCGAGGCGCTGGGGCTGAAACTCAAGGTGCGTTGGCGGTGGTGACCAGGAGGGGAGCTGCAGGGAGGGCATTCCCAGCAGAAGCCAAGCAAACAAGGGGCGAGGGGGCGCTGCAGGAAGCAAGGTCAGGGGCCAGGGAATGGAGTTCCCAGAAATAAGCGTTCCCGTTGCCCCCTCTTCTCTGCCGCTCACTCCCCACCCCCCGCCCCTTTCCCGGGTTCACTTTGGAAATTGGCTTGCCCTCTGAGCTGCCAGTAGTTCCCGGCAGAGCCCAGCTGGAATGGTCAGGTTCAAGAAGTGAGGCAGCGCCTGGTTGGGTGGCTGGGTTGTGTCTTAGGAGATTCTTTCCCCAATTGTCAATTTTGTGCTTATTTTTAGTTGCGACCCGAGCCGGGAGCTGTGCCTTTAAGCTGCTTTCCCATTCGGGGAAACCGACGCCAGCACTCGAGGGTCGGGAGGCGCCGGCGAGGCCCCACATTCTGCACCCCCCTCT
>NW_006921923.1:1606583-1609845 GCF_000298275.1 Orycteropus afer afer
GCCGCGCCGCCGAGGAGAAGGAAGAGGAGGAGGAGGAAGGTAAGGCGCGCTGCCTTCAGGGGGGCGCGTCCGCAGTCTTAGCCTGGGCAGGGGTGAGTCGCCTCGGGAGCGTGCCGCTCCGGTCCGGCTGGGGGCGACGGGCGCTTGGGCGCCCCCGGGAGCCAGGGGCAAGGGGGGGGGGCGCCCAGCATCGGGCCGCCTGGAGTTTGGGCGGGCGAGGGGAGCAGGCGACTGCTTGCCCACTACCCAGGTAATTTGCCGGCTTGGCGGGCTCGTCTCGGCCGCCGAAGGTGCAGGGTGAGTAGTCGAGCGCAGGGGGAGTGCAGCGCGTTCACTATGGAGCCTTTGTGTGCGCGCCTGGGCTGTGGGCACAGTTGGGAGAGCTGGCGAGATGTGGGGCCTGGCTGCCGGGAGGTGGCCACTTAGCCGAGGTGCCCGGCAAAGCCCATGCCCCAGGACTGCCAGAAACAGCTGTCTGAAGCCTTTGCGTGGTTCTTGGGGCCATATTTACACGCGGACACGGACACACACACAACCGCATCATATAGTGGACACTCTGCCACACAGTCTCCCCCCATCCAAAGACCAAACACAGACACACATACACACAGCTACTCTTGCCCCTTCCCACCAGGATGCAAATAAAGCAATCTGCCATACATAAAAGGTACCCCCCACATACACCCAGTGCAACAAAAGCATGTACACAGACACACACACACACACACACACACACACACACTCACTCTCCTACTCCTTAGCTTGGTGCCTGGTGTTTTGGGGCTTGCAGAGTGTGTGCGTGAGTGTGTGTTGTTAGAGTGTCCCTGGAAAAACTACATGTTAACTGCACATTACTGCAGATCCAGTACCTGCTCACACACACACATACTGCCAACCCCCTCTCTCAAGCTACTGAAGACACCTCCACCAAGGCCCTTAAGAACTCCATTCTGGTTAAAAAAAAAATGAGCCCAACTCTTTGTGGCTGTAGCCCTCCACACCCCAGCTGTTTGGCCTCCCCCCACACTGCCCCATACACAGCCTGAAACCATTGCGGGGGCCAAGGCTCCCCCAGAAGCAGGTGTCACCTCCACCCTTGAAGCTACCACCAAAGAGCCCTTGGTCACAGTGAACGCTGAATCCTGCCAAATCTGCCCCTCCCCTCGGCATCTTGGTCCAGCTGCAGAGCCTGGGAGTCCACCGGGTGGTCTCAGCCTCCTGCAGTTTTAGAGGAGGGCGGGGTAGTCTCTGGACTCCTGTCTTTGGAGAAACTGCTATAAGAGCAAGGCTCCCTTGGGGGCGCCCTTCTTGGGGTAGAGGGTGGGGGACTCTGTACTGACTTAGAAAGAAGCCTTGAGCAAGTTTTCTCAGCTGGAAGGCGGGGTAAACGGTGCCCACTTTGATCTATAGGACCCCAGGTGGTGTGGCATTTCAGCCCAGAGGCCCTCAGCTGAGAGACTCTGCCCTTCCCTCCTATTCCCTGCCCATTAATGCTCACTGCAGGAGAAGCAGGGGGAACCCAGTTCCCAGCTTCCTGGAGGTTGAGAGTCTTCTCAGGAAGACTGTACTATTTCCACTGAGTGAAGGGCTCTCAGCTCTCCCCCAGGAGACCTCAACGAGACTTGGCCATGCCTGAGCAGACATGTCAGCTTTTACTCAATTTTGTGGGTTTTTTTTTTTTTTTTTTTCATATAAAGGGAGCAATTCAACCTCAGCAGCTTGACAAGAGGGTACCCTTGAGGTGAAATAAGACAGGATGTGTGTGTGTGGAGGGGGAAGCAGAGTTGGGGGAGCAAGGATTAGTGGGTTTGACAGGTTTAAGTAGAGAACCCGAGTCAGACTGTAGCCCCTTGGTAAAATCGTGACAGAGATGGTTTCGACGTCAGAACCCCTTTCCTGCTCCTGTCTGCACCCCTCCCATTGGCTACTCCAGGCTCCTCTCTGTCCTCTCCCCTGCCCCCTTAGACTGTTTAGGCAGGGCTTTGCTCCTTGCTTAGTCTAATCTGATGACAGAATCTTTGCCAGACCAAGGTGTTAATAGCTGATAATGGTTTACTGCCTACACCTCTCAGGTAATATTTGCATTTTCAAAGGAGGCAAAGGAATAGCTCTGTTGGTGGGGCTTTCAGGCACCTGTGGCAGGACCCTAGCAGGAGTGGATGTGGCCTCTCTACCATCTAGGTCTGGCCTTGGGTTAGGTGTGATGTGTATGTGGGAATTGGGGTGCAGGAAGGTGGTGTGTAATTATGGAGGCCCACAGAGAGAAGGTTTAAATTTATTTGAGAGGCAATTGGGAGCCACTGCAGGATTCTGAGAAGGGAGGGGATATGATCCAAGCAGGAGAGAAACACTCATTACCGCATGTGTAGAGAGCCACCTCTCTTTCCCACAGACACCCACCCAACACGCACACACATACACACACACACACACACACTTGCTTTGCAAATGTAGGCTGACATAGCCACCAGAGAGAGGAGGCCAGCCAGTGCAGGATGGTGGACGCACCAGGCTCCTGGCTCTGAGCATCTTCCAGATTGGTGGAGTCCTGCAGAGTGGCCAGACTAGCCACCTCAAGCCAGCCAGTGCCCCTACAAACACAAGCTAGTGATGCTGTGACTTCAGATGGTGCAGATAGTGCAGGGGGGCTGGGGACTCCTAGTTAGCAGGAGACCCCATTTTGAATTAGTCAGGGGACCTCTTCCTCTGGTGAGTAGCATAGTCCGAGGGTCTTGGGAAGTGAGTTGTGCTGCCCCGTTGAGGGATTCTGCCACCAACACGATCTTTGGGGAGCAGGAGTAGGTTGAAAAAGTGTGACCAGAAAGCCCTGGGATTGCTGATAGTGGCAGCAAACTGGGCAAGGTGCTGGAGGATGAGCCAGCTGCCATCCTGGGGTGTGGGAGTGGGATGAGTGGAGGAGAGGCATTGGTCTAGCACTACCCCACTGCAGTAGTCCCCACTTCAGCCCTTGGAGGGAACATGGGTGGATGGAGGGCAAGGGAAGTGCACTGGTCTCACCTTACCCTCATTCTGCATAAATGAGAAGCCTTCATGGCCAGCACCAGACAAGGCACCCTGGGAGGGCAGGACCAATGCAATAGAAGGATCCCTGTTCTTTTGGCACCTCTAAACTAACAGAAGCCATGTTGTTGTTAAGTGTCGTTGAGTCGGCTCTGGCTCGTAGTGCCCCTGTGTACAACAGAATGAAACACTGCCTGGTTGTGTGCCACTGTGTCAATCCATCTCATTGAGGGTCTTTCCC
>NW_006921923.1:1610413-1623182 GCF_000298275.1 Orycteropus afer afer
CATGCATTATTAGCAGCCAAAATGAAGGACTCTCAAAATGGGCTGGACCTTGCAGTGTTGCTGAGAAATCAAGGGCTAGAGGCAGAGGAAGGAGCCCTACTGGCACAATGGTTAGGCTCTGGGCTGCTAACAGAAAGATTGGTGGTTCAAACTTACCAGCCACTCTGCAGGAGAAAAATGTGGCAGTCTGCTCCCATAAAGATTACAGCCTTGGAAACCTTCTGGGGCAGTTCTAATCTGTCCTATAGGCTCGCTATGAGTTGAATCGGCTTGATGGCACACAACAACAGAGATAGAGGGGTGGGGTAAGGGGCAAGGGCATAGAAGCAAGCCATCTTCTCTCTTTTTCATGTCTCCCTCCGCTGAGCTGGTATGGAAGGACAAGGATCTTGGGGTTCTGTATTAGTTGGCGTGATAGGCAGCTCCCCCTTTTCTGAGACCAGGGGAACCATACTTAGAACGGAATACAATGTTAATAGCCCAGTGGTGAGCTAGTGCCTCACCACTCCTATGTGGTCAGAAAATGAACCTGGCAGTCATAGTATGTGTGTACATGGATTGAGAGGGGGGAGGGAGAAAGAGCGTGCCTGTATGTGTGTAGGAGCAAGTGAGCCTGTTTGTATGCATGTGCATGTATGTTTGTGTTCATGAACATGGGTATGACCAGGTATGTGATCATTAGCAGCTTTCTCGATCTGCTTGTCATGGCTAATGACCTTTTTCTGAGCCTCGTCATCACTTCAGCATTAGCCACACTGCTAGCCATCCCTTGCTTTATAAGAGCTCTCTGCCTTGTACTATTTGGGTCTCCTTCCACCGCAGTGACCTTCCTTTTTTTCTCTTTTTGGTTAGGTCCCCTTCCAGCCCCTCAAATCTGGGTGTTCTTCAGCTTCTCTTGATTTCTACTTCCTCTGTTGACAATGACATGCAGCCAGCTCAGGGCTTCCCTTCTCACCTCTCAACTGGCCATTCCTACTTTTCTCACACAAGCTTAATCAATCCCTCTCCTGAGATTCAGTCCTATATTCTCAACTGCTTGATAGTCTGACATCTCAGACTCAACATTCACAAACTCACCTCATCATCACTCAAAAATGACTTTCTTTTCTGACCTCTCTGCTACACAAGCCTTGTTGTCTCTGACTCCACCCTGATTCACTCCATCCCCACCACTACCTCTTGTCTAATTCACTCCAGTAGCCACTAGGCACTTTTCTTTCTAGTTCATAGTGCAACACCTGCCAGATAAATATTCCTAAGTATCCTTTATTTATGACATTTCTGATCAACATCTTGGGGTAATGTCTGATTGTGAGATCAATTTTAACATCCTTAGCATGGCATTCAAGGCCCTCCTTAAGTGGGCTTAGCTCTGTGTATTCTTTTCACCTTATTTCTCACTCTTTCCCTGCATCTATGAGTCTCAAATATTAGTGTCTCTCAAGATTGCTCGAGGGAGCTCATTAAAATCATGATTCCTGGGTCCCACCCCCTGAGCTTCTGATTCAGCAAGTCTGGAGCTGGAGTCCAGGAATATGCATTTTAATAAGCCCCTCCAAGTGATTCAGAGCCACTTAGTCTACTTAAGAAACATATAGCCCTACATGAACCCTTTATTCCAGCCAAATTTCTTTCCTCAGCATCCCCTAAGCACGTCTTTTGTTCTTTCTTTGCATGTGTGCTTTTGGTCATGCTGTTCTACTGTCTCCTTCCTCTTCGCCCACGCTTCTCGCCTATCCAGTTCTACTATACCTATCCTTCACCTGTACATTCAAATTCATTCTCTCCTTGAGGTCTTTTCTGATCATTCTAGACTAATGTGATCTTTCTCCCTCCCCTGAATTCTTCCTGCATTTGTTGTTGTTGTTGTTAGGTGCTGTCGAGTTGGCTCTGACTCATAGCAACCCTATATACAACAGAATGAAACACTGCCTGGTCCTGCACCAGCCTCACAATCCTTGCTATACGTGAACCCATCGTGGCAGCCACAGTGTCAATCCATCTCATTGAAGGCCTTCCCCTTTTTCATTGACCTTCCTGCATTTACAGTCTCTAAAATACACATGGCAAGTATATCACTGTGACACCCCTTATTATTGCTTGAATCATTAATTCATACATTATTCACACACAAATATAACTTCTTGTGTGTGTATATTTTATCTGCATTACAAGTTTAGTAAAAGACAAAACCCTGTGTTTTTCATCTCTTCTTTTTAATCTTACCCATAGCACACAATATCTTACACATAGTAGGTGCCCAACAAACATTTGTTGAGTTGGATTGAATACTTGTTGATTACATGTTAGACAGGGATTCCATCACATGTCCCCCTATACATCAGTTCAATAAATATTTATTGAATACTTATTATGTGCAAGGTACTGTGCTAGTTGCTGAAGAAGATATAAAGATGAAGGAGGCCCCCTACCCTCCAAGGGTTCAAACTCTGGTATTGTAGAGCAACACATACATAGATAAGAACAAGGGGCATGCTTTAGTTGTGTTCGTATGTACAGTGCCTTGTGTATATAAGAGAGAATAAATATTTATTGAATGAGTGAATGAGTAAGTGAATGGATGAAGTCCAGACAGGAATAACCTGACTAAGGACACAGGGTAGCTATATCATAGAGAAATGTGGAAGGAGTGGAAGATAAGGTAGACTGGGGTAGAGTGGATGACTCTTGTTTTCATTCTTTGTTATGAATATTTTCAACCTCAAAATCATAGAGAAAATAGTATGATAACCCCAATATACCCATTATCCACATTGATCAGTTATCAAGACTTTGCCATATTTGCTTCATCTATCCTTTTTTCTTTGCTGAGGCATTTTAAAGCAAATTTTAGACATCAATTATGTCATTTCATCCCCAATACTTCTCTGTTGCTGTTGTTGTTGTTATGTGCCGTCAAGTAGGACCCGACTCATAGCAACCCCTCCTTGGGTTTCCGAGGCAGTATCACTACGGAAGTAGATTGCCCAACCTTCCTTCCGAGGAGTGGCTGGTGGGTTTGAACCTCCATCCATCTGGTTAGCAGTCAGGTGCCTTAGGCACTATACTACCAGAGCTCCTAATATGTATCCCTAAAAAAATGGATATTTTCTCACATAACTACAGTACCACAACACATCTAACAAAGATAACAATAATTTTGTATTATCTGTTACCCAGTTCCTAATTGAATGTCTTCAGTTGTCTCAAAAAAATGTTTTATATGGGAAAAAAAAAATGATTGGCAATGACGTATCGGACAAAGGATTATCTCTAAAATTTATAGAAAACTCCAGCACCTCAACATCAAAAAGACACACAATCCAATTAAAAATGGGCAGAAGATAAGAACAGACACTTTACCAAAGAAGATATTCAGGCAGCCAACAAACACATGAAGAAATGTTCACAATTAGCCATTAGAGAGAGCCAATCAAAACAACCATGAGATACCACCTCACCCCAGCATTAATAGCAAAGTTCAAAAAAACAAAGTTCAAAAATAACAAATGCTGGTGAGGATGTGGAGAGATTGGGACTGTCATACACTGCTGGTGGAACTGTAAAATGATACAACTACTGTGAAAATCAGTATGGCGATTCCTTAAAAAGTTGGAAATAGAAAGGCCATTTGATCCAGCAATCCCATTACTAGGTATATATCCTAAAGAATGAGAGGCAGGACATGAACAGATATATGTACATCCATGTTCATCGCAGCACTATTCACAATAAGGAAGAGATGGAAACAACGTACGTGCCCAGCAACAGAAGAATGGATAACCACACTGTAGTACATACACACAGTGGAACACTATGCAACCCTAAAGAACAATGTAGAATCTGCAAAACATCGCATAATGTGGATGAACTTGGAAGACATTATGCTAAGTAAATCACTCACAGAAGGACAAATACTGTATTAGTCCACTATTATAAAAAGTCTAGGAAAAGTTTGTACATAGAAGGAAACTTTCTTTGTTGGTTACCAGGGATGGGAGGGAGGGGAGGCTAAATTCCTAGATAGGTTGAAAAAGAAATATATATATATATGTGTGTGTGTGTGTGTGTGTACACACACACAAACCAAAGATTATTAGTGGTTACCTGGGGTAGGAGAGAGGGGGAAAGGGGAAGCTTTTGTTTGTGGGGTATTGAGTTTATGCTAATGGTGGTGGAATATTTTGGAAAAGGATGGCAATAATGGTGGCACAACAAGAAAAATGCCATCAATGTCCCTGAGCTCTAAATGGGGAAGTTGTTATGTTGGCGAATGCCTTGTTTTGTATGTTTTCACCAAAATAAAAGTTAAAAAAAAAAAAAAGTTTTATAGTTGGCTTGTCTGAATCATCAAAATCCAAAAGAGCTCCACATGTTACATTTGTTTGTTCTGTCTTTTATGTCTCAAGTCCTCCTCTTTTTCTCCTGGCACTGACTAGAGAAGTCAAGTCCGTTCTGTACAATGGCTTACATTCTGATTTGTCTGTTTGCTTCCTCTTATTGCCATTTAGCTTGCTCCTCTATCCCCCGTATTGTCTGTAACTGGAAATTAGCTCTGGGCTTAATTAGATTCAAGCTTATTTTTCTTCTTTTCTCTCCTTTGGAAGATTGATTAAAGGGGGATGATCCTGGAGGTATGAAGATAAGTTAGAAGGCTGTGAAGGAGAGAGAGAGAGAGAAGGTAGAAGGAGAAAGAAAGGAGATGAGTGGATAGATTGTGGAATTAGAAGAAACCTGATTTACCTACCAGTTGGATGAGTGGGGAGAGGAAGGAGAAAGAGTCAAGCGGGGTTCTGAGGCTTTAGCCTGTGTAATAGGAAAGGTAATGATATTGTATGTGAAGGATGAGTTTTTAATGAGAGCAATAGGAAGCATGGTTAGATTAAAGGAGGACTTTGTCACAATAATAAGACATCTGCTCCACCCCCCAAAAAAAAAATTTGGACCCTCAGGAAAAAAATTCAGAAAGGGACTCCTTAGTTTTGTTAATTGCCAAATAAGTAAATTTCAGCCCTAGAGCCTTGGGACAAAGAATAGGATGTACACTAATAGATGGAGACAAGGTAATGCCTTGGCTAATATCACTCTTACAGATCAGCTACTGTTTAATGTCATCATGGGTATCTGAGTCCCCAGCCTTAGGTAGAAGATTAGAGGAGCCAGAGCTTGGGACTTCTGTACACTCAGCCAATGAGCATAACATGAGATGCGGGTCCTTCCTTGAAGTTCTCTATAGCCTCCATCCTTCACCCATGTCTCCATCAAATATGGAGACTGAAGCCTCTTAAGTCCCTCAGTGGGCCCTGGTAACATGATCCTGCCAAGGTCAAAGATTGCCCAGTAGCCCCAGGATATTTACTGGGTTCTGAGAAAGTCCTGCAATTGTTTAGTTGCTTTGTTAAGAACTTGTTTAAGCTGTTGAATCAGATCAAGTAAGAACTACTCTTAGCTCCATACTATGGTATCCTCATTCATAAAACCTCTCCCTCTACCTGCCTGCAGCTCATCTTTCTTCCTGCTTTCTCTTCTGCTCCTCCCTCCTCCCTCCCCCCCTCTTCCAACATACATTTATAGTCTCGAGTTAATCAAACACTGGCCCCTGCAGCCCATTGTGTCTCAGATTGATCACTTAAGCAGCATTATTGATCGCCTGGAAAGCCTTAGGAGGTGGGAGTGTACTGAAAGCTAGAGATCCCATAGAGGATTGGCTGGCTAGGCTTCTCTGGGCAGTCCCAGCTCCTTGCTGCCTGGAAGTCTCCTAAGAAAGCGGAGATCCTCAGAGAGCCTTTATTCATCTTGTCCTTCATTTTGGAGTCAAAGCAAGGGAAAAAGAGTCTACTGGGCACTCCTGAGAATAGCCCTATGCCAGTGTTATGGTGAGAAGGGGAAAGCAAAAGCCTTTCTCTTTAGAAATTCATAACTTAACAGAGGAATAACACTTATTCATATGAAACAACTAAGAATGCTATTGCATGGAAAACAATTACATACCACATTATTTGCTCTAAACAGTGAGTACCACAGGGGTCCAGGGCACAGAGGGAGCGAGTAATGTGGGCTGGAGTGGAGGGAGAAATTTCTCAGAAGAGATGGAACTTGAGTTAGGTTTTGAATAGTATGTGAGAGTTTTAGATTGTTGGCTAGAAAAGGAGCAGGCTTCCAAGTGGAAGGCCCAGTGTAGAGGCAAGGCTGGAGGTAGAAATGGTTAGGGTGTGATCAAGGAAGAGTGAGAAGAATGTTTGACTAGACCAGAGGTTGGGTGTGGAGGCGCAGTGTGAAAAAAAATGCTTGGCTATGGCTAAGGCTTATCCAGATTTGGAGGGCCTGTGATGTCAGGATGAGGAGTTTTAATTTGGGGAGACCCTGGAGGGCTATTAGGTATTTATGCACAGTGTTTTAGGATGGGTAGCCTATGCCATGTTGCTGCTGTTAGGTGCTGTCAAGTCGGCTCTGACTTATAGCGACCCTGTGTACAAACAGAAGGAAACACTGCCCGGTCCTGCGCCAGCCTCGCAATCCTTGCTATACCTGAGCCTATCATTGTAACCACTATGACAGTTTCCAGACTAAGGCAAACTTAGAGGAAGGAACAGGCCATTTACTTCTCAAAGAATTGGCCAGTGAAAACCTTACAAATAGCAGCGAAATGCTGTCTGATATGTTAGCCATGCAATCGGATGCAGAATTGATTGGAGTTGTTGGGAGAAATGTGAGAAGTTTGTAAGGTACTGTAGCAACCAAGTGAGAGGCGATTAAGACCAAGTCTAGGGTGGTGGCAGGGGGCGTGGAGAGGAGTGGGCAAGTCCAGAAGGCACTTAAGGCAGTTGTGTGGCTGGTAAACCAGCGAGTAGAATCTCTTGGCTTGTTTTTGTCTCATTCACTCCCTTCTCTTGGCCTTAATTCTCACACATTCTTTTTCCTGTGCCATCAGGGCCTTTAGGTGGCAGAATTTAACTGGAGTTAAGATGACAATGGGTTAATCAGTTTCACATCCCAAGTAAAGCAGATTTGCACAGGGGCCTTCAATACCATAACCTGAAAGAGTGAGCAGTGGAGAATCTGGCTGCAGAATCTGATTGAGATGACAGTTGAGCTGGGGTGCTGAGTACTACATCCTCCAACAGGGAGGCTGTAGGCAGGGGCTACCTGGTCTGGTCTGTTTCAAGCCCCACGACCTCTGAGAGCTGCTGAGAGTGAAGAGGCTCCTTTCAACTTCCCTGGTAGGATCAGTTTGAAAACTCCTCTGTGCACTTGGGAATCATCCCAGTGGAGGTCACACCTGTGCCTGGGCATGGCAAGAGCTACCACAGCACTTTAATGCCAGCTGGAGCCCTGGTGTTACAGCTGGTGTGAGAGAGATAAATGAGGAGGCCACAGGTGAGTGGGTGGGTGATAGTAAAGGCTTCTTCTGGCTGCTCATTTGGTTCCCCCACCAGTTCTCCCCTCCCCTCCCAGCCCCTGGCAGATGTCTGGGCCAAGTCCTGGGTTGGAGAGGAATAGGTTGCTGCAGATAAAGGAGTATTTGTGAGATTTCAGCTCCCTTTATTGTTTCTTTATGTAGGAGGGTATGTATGATGCTTTCCAAAGATGAATGAGGGGAGAGTAATTCTGCCCAGGCTGTGGGCTCTTCACCACCAAGGGAAGCTCTGCTCTGGGGGCAGGACCACCCAGTCAAACAGGCCTCCCTTTGCTTCTGATCCAAACCCACTGGGAAAACAGAGGAACAGATGGCTAGACTGGTGGATGAACACACATGTGCACACACACGCTCACACACATGCATGCACTCACACACTCTGAATAGTCTGTCGACTAGCAGTCTCCAGCATTTTCTTGATGAAGAATTCTGCTTTGATTTCTGTTCAGTCTTCTGGTTGCTGATCTGAGAAAGGGTGGTCCACGGTTAGGAGGATTGCTGAGATGTGGGCAGGTGTCGAGAATGGAAGATACTTATGGTGGTCAAGGATTAGGAACAGGGATTGCAAGTCACAGACTTGGTGCCTACCGTATTTAATACCTTTGGAATGGCAAATCCCATTGAATGTAGAAAGAAGAGGATATGGTGGCAACAGCTAGCTGGTTTAGGAATTAATCAGGTAAGTCTCAAGATCTATCAGTTTGGAAACTGTACTGCAATCTGTGCTCACTGTTTCTCTCCTAAGCTTGTCTTTGATCTATACATTTTTCCCTTCAGTAATTGTTCTCAGTTCCTTCCCATTTCTAGCCCAGACCCAAACAAGTCAATGACTGGAGGAAACTGAGGCACCCAGATTATGTTTTTATTGGGACCTACCTCAGATTCTGTCTGAAAATGACCAGAAGTCTGGATCTTGTGTTTCTGGCCTAGGGCTCTGAAAAGCAGCCCATTCACAGGGTTGGGGAGGGCACTGTATGTCGCACTGTCTCTATTGCTACCATTGCTGGAATCAGAGAATGCAGATATGATTAATAAAGAGAGTGTTGCTCCATATTCATCTCGTCACCTACAGTGGAGCTGTAATCTTTGTAATATGTAGGGAAATCATTCACTGACAGAGCAAAAGAAGGGGGATCTTTAAACAGACCCACCAGCTTGCTACTGCCACACAGTTTAGAGTCTGTCACCTGCAAAGTCCAAATCAGAACTGACTGTTGGGCCTGCTTTTTGTCCTCCTCTAGAGGTTTCCACACTTACTCTGAATACAGCTTTTCCTGCTTTGGAATTCTGCGTGATTGCTGGAAATGATAAAGCCTGACCTTTAACCTGAGTTCGATTCCATTTCATTGTTACCTTTAAAGACATTTTCTATGTGGAGTTGACCATCACTTTAAATTCATCACAGCTAAAACCAAACTCAAGAGCTTCTCTCCTTCTTTACCCTCCAGGCTGTTCCCCATTCCCCTCCCCTTCTCTGTATCTCTGTCTCTACCAATAACACCATCACTCTTTCAAGAGCTCAAGCACTGTGCCTTGGAATCAATCACCCCTCTCCCTACTCCCGGAAGGAGGGCTGGGCAATCTACTTCCGTAGTCATACCGCCTCGGAAACCCATGGAGGGGTCGCTATGAGTCGGGTCCCACTCGGCAGCACATAACAACAACAACAACACCCTACTCCAGTCCATCACCACCAGGGGCAGATTACCCAATAAGTGGGGGTTTACATGTGCTTACTTACTAATCTGTAGTGAACACTTTCACATGTTTTTCACCACGTAATGTAAGCACACATAAGCCTGTGCTTACCTTGCTTACTGGGTACTCTGCCCCTGTCAGGGACTGTAAATTTGAAAAAAAGCCTTTGATTCTGTAGGAAGGTGCTGTGGGGTTGAGAGAGAAACAGATGCCAGCCATACGAAGAAGCAGAATCTTTGATGTGGGGAAAAAAAATGTGGAATTATTCACTACAGATTAGTAAGTAAGCTTACTTATTGGGTAATGTGACAGTGGTCACCACTGAGTCTTGGCAGTTCATCTGTCACCTGTGCCTCAGGAATCCATCCCTTTGTCACCATTTCCACTGCCACTACCATAGCCCTAGTTCTCATTACCTCATGCCTAGAGTACTGCAGCAGCCTACTAACTGGCCTCCCTCTCCCCGCCAAGTGATCCTTCAATGCTGCTGCCAAAGGAATCTTTTTAAAACATCTTTCATCATGTCACTTCCCTGCTCAAGAGCCTATAATAGCTCCCTTTTGCTTATGCTATCAAATCGAAACTCCTCTCTCTAGTAGTCGAGGACTGTCTTCCCTTCCACAATAAGGCTTCACCTTATTTTACATGTGTGTATGTATGTGTGTGTGTATGTATGTATGTATGTGTGTGTATATATATATAGAGAGAGAGAGAGAAAGAGAGAGCGAGCGAGCTCTGGTGGCGTAGTGCCTAAGGCATTTGACTTCTAATCAGAAGGTTGGCGGTTCAAATCCACCAGCCACCCCGCAGAAGGAAGATTGGGCAATCTACTTCCATACAGGTTTACCACCTCAGAAACCTAAAGGGGGTTGCTATGGGTGGAAATCGACTCAATGGCAGTGAGTGGTTTTTATGTATGTGTGTGTGTATATATATTATATATACATATGATATTCCACTTCCTGCTGACCCCTAAGCTCCACTAGTCTCTTGATTCCCCTGCCCTGCTGTATCCACTCTGTGCTCGCTTCATCTTCATGCTGTTTCCTAGTTCCTACCCCTTCCTCTCCACCTCTGCCAGCCCTTCCACCCTGTAATAAGCCCAAGTCCAGCCTCCTCTGTGAAGCCTTTCTAGATTTTTTAGCCCTGTTGGTCTCTCTTTTCTTTTTCAAAATTATAACTTTTCCCTGATTATAAAAGTCATACCAGTACATAGTGGAAAACTTTGAAACTACAGAAAACTATAGAGAAAAGGAACAAACTCCCAATGCTGTCAAGTTGGTTCCAACTCCTAGTGACCCTGGAGAACAGAGTAGAACTGCCCTATAGGGTTTGTAAGGCTGTAAATCTTTATGGAAGCAGACTGGTGGGTTCTAACCGCTGACGTTTTGGTTAGCAGCTCTGTGCTTTAGCCACGGTGCCACCAGGGTTCCTGAAAAGGAACAAAATTACCTACAATTCCACCTCTTCCTTTTTGGAATCCGAATAGTCTTTTGACCACAATTTAGTACTTGATCCCACCGTTGTCGGGTACTGCTCCTGGGTATTGTCTCCAGCTAGGGAGTGAGCTCCTCAGGGGCCTCTTTCATCCTTGACTCTTTCAAGGCAATGCGGGGCACATGTAGGGTCTCCACAAACACTAGTTAGTAGTAGATGGAGGGGGAGATGAGTTGTACATCATCTACTCTGTACCCCGCCCCATTGCTGAGGGGAGAAGGGTGCATGCTTGGCTTCATGCCCCATTCAGGCAAGGCTCTGCTACTTCGTCTTCCAGGTGAGGAATGCACCTGGAGGGAGGGGAATGTACATTGAGAGAGAGCTGAGAGTTCAGGGTATACAAAACTAGTTGCCGTGGAGTCGATTCTGACTCATGGCGACCCCATGTGTGTCAGAGTAGAACTGTGCTCCGTAGGGTTTTCAATGGCTGCTTTTTTTGGAACCCGATTGCCAGGCCTTTCTTCTGAGATGCCTCTGAATGAACTTGAACTTTCAGCCTTTCAGTCAGCAGTCCAGCAGGTTAACCATTAACACCACGCAGGAAGTCCTCAGGGCACATAATGTCCTAGTATTCTGCTGTCTCTGATAGCACACCCTCCACCCTTAGTAGGAAGCACTTGGCTTTGAAGATGACAATTTTAATTCATCCTTATGGCCAGAATGAGCTTTTCCTAATATGTTGGCATTAACTGCTCAAGAATCAACAGTGGCCCCCTTTGCCCATCATATTAAATCAAAATCTCTCATCGTGACTTTTGAGGACTTCTGCCATCTGCCAGTTCACTTTCTTCCTCTTTCCCATCACACTCAGGTGTTTCTTATGGTTTCCCTAATTTAACCCCTTCATTTTAACCAAGCCAACCAGTGTGCCATTTCCTCCAAAACTCTCTTGCAGAGTTACTTGCAACATGCCATCACCTCACCTAAACCCTAGACCCAGCTCAGCCTAGTCTCGCTACTTTAAATATTGTCCTTGTTTCTACCACTGAGGTACATGTCCTTCAACTACGTGTTGTGCCATTGACCTCAGACTTCGTGTATAATCTCATGGCTAGTTGTGCAATCATTCTGTATTGAAATGTTAATGTGTAATTGCTATTATATTATTATATCAAAGTTTTCTCCAGATATTTCTTATCTGAGTTCTATCAACAGTATTAGGCAAAATGTACATTCTGGAACCAGCCTTACCACTTATGTACCTCATGGCTTCGAAGACACTCATTTTAATGTCTCATTCAATCCACGATGCATCTTGGTTTAATTGGTAGCATTTTTTTCTTTCTCGGAGAAGGAAAAACTAATAAAATGTTTCTAAGCTAAGAAAATGTTGCCTCTTACAATTGATAAGAGTCTTAGAGTCAATGAAATGCAGTATTAAGTAACTTAACCTCTCTGAGGTCCAGTCCCTTTTTCGGCAAAAGACTTCATTGGAGGGTTATTGTTGTGAAGATTCAAAGATAATATTTATAAAGCACTTAGCACAGAAGCCAACGCTTTGGTGAAGGCTCAAAAATGTTTGCCATTGTAATTTCCCAACTATATAAACTATAAACACCTCAAGGGCAGGGACATGTTTTTTCCTCTCCTAGCAAATGGTATGATGTGAAGGGTGGAAAAAGGTTCCCTTTCCAAAAATATCTCCTTTACTAGACTGCCAAACAGCCAAAATTTCAACATTAATCACTCCTTTGAGTTAAGGCATCATCTCCAGAAGACCTCTGTTAACATGCAAATATGTCACTTGGGAAGGTAACACATTAATTCAATAGCATTCATAATCCCATTAGTGCAGATTAGTCTATCAGATTAACTAGCAGGTGCCAAGCAAACCCTGAAAGCATTGGTAAGGGGTCTGGTAAGATATTATGACTTAAGATGAGAGGGTGGAGTGAGGGGGACAGGTGGTCAAGAGCTTGGGGCCACCTCTGATTTGCTCTTGACTTTTGAGGTTTGTTTGCCACTAAGATCACGACTCTTATCTGCATTAAGCTAGGAAGGATCTCAGTGACAGACAAAAATGTGGGTGGGAGAAAATATGACTGTAAGGGACATGGGGGAGCTCTTGTAGCATAGTGGCTAAGACACTTGCCTGCTAACCAGACGGCTGGCGGTTCAAACCCACCAGCCACTCCTCAGAAGGAAGGTTGGGCAATC
>NW_006921923.1:1623282-1636767 GCF_000298275.1 Orycteropus afer afer
CTACTTCCGTAGTGATACTGCCTCAGAAACCCAAGGAGGGATCGCTATGAGTCGGGGCCGACTCGACGGCACATAACAACAACAACAACAACAAGGGACATGGGCCTTAGATGACATCTAGTGAATCTCCCCTTTAAAATTTTAACTCTTATCAGCAGGGTATTCAGTGTCTCCTAAGGCAGCCCATTCCATTGCTGAACAACTCTAATTAGAAAACAATTTATATTGAGCTTAAAGCAGTCTTCCAGTAACTGTTTTCCTTCTCTTCATCTTGGAATATCTGAACATAGCTATCGCGTTCCCCCAAGTCCTTTGACTTTTATGTTATTATTATGGCTAAAATCTATCCAATTTGCTCCATGACTATTTTTGTGTGTGTGATATGGTTCTACAGCAGATCTTCTTAAGCTGGAGGTTCATGAACCCCTGAAATTGTATGTAATATATTAGTTATCTGTACATAGGGTGCATAGTTTCCAACAGTGGTCCAGGGTCTAGAAAAGGCCTTAACCTATTGAGTTTATAGCATCTTGGTCACATTCTTCTGGCAACACTCCAATTTGTGAAGAGGTCCTTAAGGGGTCCTGTCCAGAACTGAACACAGTACTCCTGAAGTACTCTAACCAGCACAGAGTACAGGACATGGTACTTTTATTAACAATCAGATATTGCATGTTCTTACCTTTGGAGAGCTCTCAGTTTAATGGATAAGAACATCTTGTTCTCAAGTAGCTGACTCTTACCAACACTAAGTCACCTTGTTCAAAAGAGCAGTTTGCTGCTTGCCCCACTCAGCTTACCAGGTTGAAGACAATCTCGGCTATTTTGAGGAAAACTAGTTAGTAGAAGACCCGTGTGGGAACCTGTCTGCTCAGACCACTTAGTAGGCTAGCAGAGGAGCAATGTGACTCAAGTTCTGTCTCAAACCAAAAAACCAAACTCACTGCCACCAAGTAGACTGCGACTCATAGTGACCCCCATTGAGTTTCCAAGGCTGTAAATCTTTATGGAAGCAGATTGACTCATCTTTCTTCCATGGAGTAGCTGGTGGGTTTGAGCCACCAACCTTCTGGTTAACAGCCAAATGCTTTAACCACTACACGACCAGAGCTCCTTAAGTTTTCTCTAGTGCCCCATTTTCCCAATTATGTGCACTGTACAGAAGTTACTGGTTCCCACATATATGTGAGAGAACCCAGAGAGAGACTGATGCTTACAGCTAGTCCTTCTTGGGGCAGCAGGCCCTGAGGTCTTTAGAGAATGGAGTTTGGGGGAACTGCTGGTGGCAGTGGAGAACAAATGCTTCAGGAAGGACCATCTTTCAAACATGAGTATGTCAACATGAGAAACCAACATGTTTTGGAGAGATACGTTCCTTTCTACTCCCTGCATACCAGTACTTAAGACACATCGCTAAAAGGCTAAGTATTGAAGGGACTTGGAACTGCATGGGGTAGAAGGAAGCCTTCTGGTAAGTAACAGTCACCTATAATGTGTGACATGCGACAACCATACCACCAGGGTTCTCTGATCAAAAATATTTCCCTGAGGCCTGGTGTTTGATCCTGTCTAATTATTACTGCCTTCCCAAACTGCAAGGGTGCCTGACTTTTCCTCCATTATAGTCACTCCTTTATGGTTAAGCATTAAGAACTGTTGTGAAAATGTAACTGTATTATGTGAGAGGGGAAATGTTACTGTTGTGTGCCACCAAGTCGATTCCAACCCTACAGGACAGAGTAGAATTGGCCCATGTTGTTGTTGTTATGTGCCGTCAAGTTGGACCCAACTCGTAGTGACCACTTAGCAGTTAAGTGCCTTAGGCACTGTGCTACCAGAGGGTTTACAAATCTATAAATCTTTATGGAAGCAGGCTGCTGCTTTTTTCTCCTGTGGAATGGCTGGTGCATTCAAACTGCCAACCTTTTGGTTAGTTGCTGAGCACTTAACCACTGTGCCACCAGGAATCCTTGAAAGGGGAATTACATCCAGTAAAACACTAGTCCTGTGAGCTGCCACCCACACACTCACATATACACACACAGGCTTCTGTAGCCACATGTTGTAGTTGTTATTTGCCATCGAGTCAGCCCCGACTCATAGCAACCCCTCCTTGGGTTTCCAAGGTGGTATCACTATGGAAGTAGATTGCCCAACTTTCCTTCCGAGGAGTGGCTGGTGGGTTTGAATTGCCAGCCTTCTGGTTAGCAGTCCAGTGTCTTAATGCTGTATCCTCTTCTTAGAGCTTTACAATGCACATTAGCATATTAAAGGCTCTGAGAAGTCCTGCAATACATAAACATTCTAATTAAGATTTCCAATATGTATTTGACCACAGAAAATCCCCTTCTTTTCCTCCTCAAAGGAGCCCTAGTGGCACTATGGTTAAAGCATTTGGCTGCTAACCAAAAGGTCGGTGATTCAAACCTACCAGCTATTTCTCTGGAGAAAGATGAGGTGGTTCATTTCCGTAAAGATTTACAGCCATGGAAATCCTACGGGGCAGTTCTACTTTGTCCTGTAGGGTTGCTACAAGTCAGAATCAACTCCATGGCAGTGGATTTGGTTTTTGGTTTCCTCCTCAAAGAAAACCTATGAACAACCACACAGCTTTAGAGAATGCCACGTTCAGCGATGACTTGATCCACCTAAGGTTCTACAGAAATGGGACAGGGACAGGTGACTTTTCTTGTGGGGAGACTGTGCAGGACTCTTGGGACAGGGAGAAAGTATTGGGAGTCTGGGAGAGGTGACCTCAAAATGGAAATGAAATCAAGACAGGATGCTAGAGACCAGCTCCCCTCACCTCAGTTTTGCCACTGGCCGGCCCTGGTAGAAGCTGTGCTCTCAGCTCTGAGCCAACAGTGCGCAGAATGGAGCAGCTTTGCCCAGGCCAGGACCCTGCAGGGCCATTTGTGGTCATTGGCTTCTCAGCTGGGGCTTTTCCACTTTCATTCCCTGGCCCACTGCTCTCCATTTCCCTCCCTGTGCCTCTGGCACATTTTCAATTTCTCAGTCTACTAGTTGATCCATTTCGTTTGGGTCTTGTGCGTATTGTTCCTTCCTCTTCCCTGCAGTGGGACAGAGGAAGGTTTTGAGTTTTCTGCTGCTAGCAGGAGGAATGAGAGGCTGGAGTGGGGGTTAAAGGCAGGGAAACGCACAGACACTCTTCAGGAGGACAGGCTGCAGGTCTGTATTTTTCCTGAACCTTCAGGGTAGTAGTACTGGGCCCATCCACTATAGAAACCTCTGGAGGTAAAGAAAACTCCCACCTTTTGGTAGAATCTAGGAGGAATCAAGAGTCAGGAAGGAGTCCAGCTGATAACTGTTGAAATTGGCTCAAGTTGGAGTTGTGTGTGAGAGAGAATTTGTGTATGTAGAAAAAGTACACACATTCCAAATGTGAAGGTAAATGGACAAGGTTATTGAGTCATTGAGTCATTCCTGACCGAGGAGGCACCTGGGCCATTGCAGGGGTACATCAGGGTCACAGAAGTGAAAGGGTAAAAGCTATGTAGTGCCTTTCCATCATCCGTGAAACACGAGTTGTGGGAAGATGAAACAGGGTCGTTTTCTTCTGTGCAGAGTGCAAGAGGGTATGTGTGTGTGTGCGCGCATGTGTGCACATGTGCACACACACACACACACACACATGCCTACATATGCACAATCACATGCTGTTGCATCTGAAGGCTGACCCTGCAAAAGGCCTCTTAGTAGATTCATTCACTCTCACCAGCTCTCCCACTGGCCACAGCTAGACAGGGTTTTGCTGGTACTGATACCCTGCCCTGAGATCTGATCTTGCCTAGTCTGAATGCTTCTAATGCCAGTGACTCAACCTCCTTGATCGGCAGTTTATTCCACTGCCTAACTGCATTAAGGTTAGAAAATGCTCCCCACACACACACACACACACACACAATTTTTCTATTTTTAGATATGAAGAGCCCAGGCTTTCTCTCTCTCCTTTCACTCTCCCAAGTCAGGGTCACTGAGGCTTGCAGTTGTTGTTGTTGTTACTTGCCATCGAGTCGGACCCAACTCATAGCAACCCCTCCTTGGGTTCCCGAGGCAATATCACTACGGAAGTAGATTGCCCAAACTCCCTTCAGAGGAGTGGCTGGTGGGTTTGAACCTCCAGCTTTCTGGTTAGCAGTCAAGTGCCTTAGGCACTACGCCACCAGAGCTCCTGTAGTAGTAGTCCATATTCCTACTTACACACAGGCTCCCAGAGGTGTCTTTGCAGCTTCCAAATGTCCTGACCACCTTGCAGCTTAGATACCAAATGTCCCCTCCTTCTCCAGAACCAAGATTTCCTTTGCTTCAACTGATGCAGCCTTCCACTTTTGCCTGTCATGGTAGCCCCTTCTATCTTCCTTTTGACCTGTCTGTACCTTCTGCCCCACATAGTCTCTCTACTCCCCAGAAATTGCAGAAAACCTGCCAAATTCCCCACTCCCACCTCAGTTCTCCCCAGATCCCCCTTTTGGAAAATTCAAGACAAGAACTTTGTGCAGTAGAAAAGCTCACACCTCCTCCTCCCCCTTGGCCCAGCAGCCAGGAAGGAGAGGTAAACCAGTTGTAGTTCAGTTGATTCTGACTCATGGTGCCCTGCCTGTGTGTGTCAGAGTAGAAATGTGCTCCATACGGTTTTCAGGGGCTGGTTTTTCAGAAGTAGGTGACCAGGCCTTTCTTTCAAGGGACTCTGGGTAGACTCGAACCTCCAACCTTTCTGTTAATAGCCATTTACATTAACTGTTTGTACCACCTAGGCAGAGTAATGTGGTTAAATGGATGAAAAAACTTTAGATGTCCAGAAAATTTTACTCCATAAGTGTGTACTCTAGATTTACTTATTCATTGCTATGCTATGTACCATAGAAAATCAAAGGCTATAACATGGGTCTTGCCCTTAAGAAACTTGTTCTCTACCTGGAGAAAAATGTACAAATTTCAAGTGAAACAACTTTTTTATTCAAATAATAGATATTTACCTCCTATGTGCCAGGCATAGCTGGTGTGCAAACAGTTAAGTGCTGGCTGCCAACCTTTAAAAGGTGAGAGGTGCCTCTGAAGAAAAGCCTGGCAATCTACTTCCAAAACTCAAGCATTGAAAATCCTATGGAGTGCAGTTCTACTCTGCACACATGGGGTTGCCATGAGTCGGAACTGACTCCACAGCAACTGGTGGCATACGTGCCGAGCCTTGTTCTAGGTGCTTGGGATAAAATGGTGAACAAGATGGCCAGAGACCCTGCTCTCATGGAGCATACATTTCATTGAGAACACTTGTTTAAAAAGTAAACAAATACATATACGTTACTTGTATTAATGAGTGCTAGGAAGGACAGAAACAAGGCGTTGTGATGGAGAGTAAGAGAGAGCTACTTCAGCTAGGGCAGTCGGAAAAGCCTTCTCTGAGGAGGTGATATTTGAGCTGAGAATTGGATGGCCTGACAACAGTCCACATTTTGTGGCTCTGAGTGGCATCACATTTCAGAGACAGAGAAATCACGTGGCAAAATGGACTGAGAAAGGCTTTCAGGAGGAGGAGGGTTAGGCTGAGTAAAATGCATGGAACGAGCTTTGAGCACTATTTTTGCAGCATGGGCTTCACTTTGGCAAAACTGAAAGCTATACCTCCACTTGGGTAGGCAATTCATAGTCTTCCCCTTGGAATCTGAGATGACCACTATAAGAGGAGGGGTCTTCAGGATTACTCCTGATGATTCTGACTTATAAAACCCTTTTGTACGTCACACAGTGTTTTCAAGAAACATCGAGGCTTTCCCAAACCAAAAAACCAAAGCCATTGCTGTCGGGTCAATGCCAACTCTTTCCAGGTGGCACAAATTTAGGAAGATAGCTACTGGATGAGGGAAAATCAGGAGACTAATGTGGCTCTGGGAACTCTGGTAGCGTAGTGCCTAAGGCACTTGACTGCTAAGCAGAAGGCTGGCGGTTCAAACCCACCAGCCACTCCTCAGAAGGAAGATGGAGCAATCTACTTCCGTAGTGATACTGCCTTGGAAACCCAAGGAGGGCTTGCTATGAGTCCGGTCCGACTCGACAGCACATAACAACAAGAACAACAATGTGGCTCTAAGTAGAAGTTATGTGGTGAAGAAAGAGAAGGATATGTAGGGTGGGGCCAATTATAATGAAAGTCATGAAGAAGACTTTGGACTTGATCCAATAGGCAGTGGGAAGCTGCTGTAGGTTTTTGAGCAAGGAATGGAAGAAAGAAGGAAAGTCCTGGTGCCTTTTGGTAACCAGAATATCTCCTCAACACACGTGGGTTCCCCTAGAGTAACATGATTAAGACCAAGGGCTCCAAGGCCACCGTTTCTTAAAAGTTCAATTTCAAGCTCTGCCACTTATGGACTCTGAACTTGGCTACTTAATTCCTCTGTAGAATAGAAATAATAATAGTACTCTGGTAGTGTAGTGCCCAAGGCACTTGACTGCTAACCAGAAGGCTGGTGGTTCAAACCCACCAGCCACTCCTCGGAAGGAAGATGGGGCAATCTACATCCATAGTGATACTGCCTTGGAAACCCAAGGAGGGGTCGCTATGAGTTGGGTCTGACTCAACAGCACATAACAACAACAACTTGGGGTCATTATGAGGAGTAAATGAATTAATAATTGTAAAGTGCTTAGAACAGTTCCTGATATTAGTACTCTGTGAACATTGGTGGTCGTTATCCCAGGAGGGTTCTGCTATGAGTTGATACAGTCTGGATACTTCCATGAACCTTGGATTCTTTGGGTGTGGTAGTTTTATCAGCTGAAGATTATAAGAAGCAGTGAGCATTGGCTGAGCCCAATACCCAGTGTATAAAAAGTAAGCATGAGCCCTCTGCTCTAATAATCTTTTCCATTAGCCTTCCACCAGCATCTGAAATCCCCAGTGTCCCTTTAGTGGCAATCTGGAGACTCAAACATTTTTAAAGGAATTAAAGTATCCTCTTAGCCGTCAGTTAAAAAAAAAAAAAAAATGAACATTAGGTCTTCTGCCATTGTCACCTAGGATAGAGTGGAGCTTTGAGGAAATGGGACACAGGGTAGTATATTAGTTATCTATTGCTGCATAACAAATTATACCAAAACTTAGCCATTTAAAACAACAAATATCTATTATTCCACAGTTTCTATGGGTCAGGAATCTGGGCGCAGCTTAGCTGGTGGATTTGGATCAAGGTCTCTCACAAGGTTGAAGTCAAGTTGTCGGTCAGGGCTGTAACATCTGAAGACTCAACTGGAGCTGAAGGATCTGCCTCCAAGCTCACTGATGTAGTCATTGGCGGACTTGAGTTCCTCACAGGCTGTGGGATTGAGGCTTTCAGTGCCTTGCCATACCACATGGCTTCTCCATTAGGCTGCTCAAAGGTGGTCGTTTGATTCCTCTAGTCTGATTAATCCAAGACAGAGAGAGAGCCCAAGGCAGAAGCCGCAGTTTTTTAATAACCTAATCTCGGAAGTTATATCCCATTACTTCTGCCATATTCTATTAATTAGAAGTGAGTGACTAGGTCCAGTCCACACTCAAGTGGAAGAGATTATATAAGGGTGTGAATACCAAGGACCTGAGGTGGGGGCCCATTTTAGAGGCTGCCTGCCACAGATGGATAAGTATTGATGGTAGGAAGTAAAAAGCCCCAAAGCAGGCTCTACTGAAGTACAGAATTGGAAACCCCTGGCTGATTGGGGGTCAGAATAAATAGTTACAGGGCCTAGTGGTAGCCAAAGATGTTGTATACCAAAAGGTCAAAGAGAGGAACCACAAAGAGGAGTGAATGGTACCTGGTAGGGGTTTGACCCTCATGTGGAGTTGCCAGAAATCCTGGGACCTTCGGATCCAGGCCCAAATTTGGGCAGAGGTATTGGGCAGAGATGCTTAAGACCAGAGCCAGCCTCAGCCTCACCTGCCCTTGCCCATAAGGCCCAGCCTGATGGGTGTGGCCAGGGAAAGGGGAGGGAGCTGGGCAGAAGCCCAGGAAGCCAGTGGCAGCATAAGCAGGAGAGGGGAATGCAGGTTCAGCAACTGCATTTGTTTGCAGTTGGGAAAGTTGTTAATTTTAGCTTCACACAAGGGGCTGAAGCAAGAGGGTTTGTCATTTCTGCTGAGCTAGCCCTTGGCTGCCTCCCACAGGCCACTGCCGCTGTGTCAGCTCCGAGCCACTGCTTGCAGGGTGGTGAGTTTGTCTAACAGTAAAAAAAAGGCGGTAAAGAAAGGCTATGTGGGCTCTGTTGGGACTGATGGATCTGAGGTATCAGTCCTATGTTCCCATCCAGACTCTACCACTTGCTGGTTTTGTGACCTAGGGAAAGTCACTTTGCCTCTCAGTGCTTCTGTTTCCTACTTTGTAAAATGAAGATAACTTGTACCTGTTTTACCGGACTGCTGTGAGAAATCAGTGAGCTCATGTAGGTAGAACACCAATAAGTGGGAGCTGCTATGACTTATACACCCAGCTGTGACCCAGGAGATCCAGCCCAAATGACCTCTTTGAGTACACCTACTCCTCACTTATCAACTCTCCCATTATCTGACATTTTGCATTTATGACAATAGTAAAAAAAAAAAAAAATTTACTGTCCACCTAATTTGCACATTGACGATGTATTTCTGGAAGTAACGAATTCCAAGGTGCGAGGAGAGAGTAATACTGGTTTTGATGGTTACGGTTATGTGTCATCTTAGCTGAGCCATGATTCACAGTGGTTTGGAAGTTGTGCAGTGATATAATTTGGCAGTCATGTAACGACGTGGTCATCTTCTCTTTTTGCATAATGCCAATTTTTGCATAATGACCTGGTCTTTGAAATGATCTATGTTGATAAGTGAGGATTGGATGTATAAGTATCTTCTTTTGCTGAGGGCTTCCCATGGGTTAGGCATCATAATGATCTCCAATTTATACTAGAAAAAACCTGAAGCTCAGAGAGGTCAAGTGACTTGCTCAGGGATACACAGCTAATAATAAATGGCAGAGCTGGGACCCTTACCCAGATCTTTCATAGTCCAAAATCTGCCATTTCTCTATCCTACCCAAAGTTGATTGGCCCTAAATATGATTTCAGAAGGTGATGGGAGTAGACATGAGTGAGCCTGGCTGCACAGGCGAAAGGCTTTAGGCAAGATCGTACAACCTTCTGTAGCTCTACAAATTTGACTTTTCAGTGAAGTGCCTACTCCATATCTGCATGGATGACTCAGGAGTAGAGGCTCTAATTTGTGTAACGACAGCCTCCCACCCTCACCTCCCCCAACACAACACACTCTTTTCTACCAAATGGCCCATTTCCTTTTGAAACGTATTTCTGAAACCAGAAACAGGGAAGGAGGTGTGGGTGTCTATATCTGAGGACCTGTTCAAAATGCTAAACTCAGAGAGTGCAGTCATCCTCTCCAGAGATGCAGGTACCCTCTCCTCATTACCAAGGGAAGCCACAGTCTCTGCAAGAGGGAGGTAGGGAACTGTGCTGGCCACAACTTGCTCTGGCCTTGCAACTTCAGGAAGACTTGTCCTCTCCCTTATCTACAATGTGTGCAGAGAAGTAGAGCTCAAACCCCTTGGAATTGGAGGCATGGGATTCAAAATAGAGATGATTCCAGAATTGAGGCTTAGTCTGGAAAGAGGGAGGCTAAAACCAAATCCAAACCTGTTGCCATCGAATCAGTTTCAACTTATTGTGAGCCCACATGTGACACAGTAAAACTGCTCCATAGGGTTTTCCTGGTTGCAACCCTCACAGAAGCAGATTGCCAGACCTTTCTGCTGTGGCAGGCTCGAATAGCCAACCTTTGAGTTAGGAGTCAAGTGCAAACCGTTTCTGCCACCCGGGGACCTAGAGGAGCAAGAAATAGGGAGGTCTGAGAGGTCAAAAGAGGAAAGAGGATAAAGAAGAAAAAGCACAGTGATTGAGAGAAGAGATAGGGGAAAGGGCAGAGGAAATCAAAGAAGAGAGGAGTTTGAGAGACATAAAGGAGTAGGGGGAAGATAAGGAGAGCAAACTCAACAAAGTGTATAGAAATACTAAAACAGTGGCCTCCAGAATTTTCATACAGGGAGAACTTAAAAAAAAAAAAAAAAAAAAAAAAAAAACAGGAACAAACTCACTGCCATCAAGTCGATTCCACTCATAGCGACCCCCTTTGGGTTTCCGAGGCAGTAAATCTTTACAGAAGTAGATTGTCCAGTCTTGCTTTCGCAGAGTGCCTGGTGGGTTTGAACCACCAACCTTCTGTTTAGCAGTCAAATGCCTTAGGCACTTCCCACCAGAGCTCCTTGGGGAGAACTTAGGAGCAACAAGCTTATTGCTAGGGGTTTTAGGAAACCTGTCTGGAACCTACCTTTGCACATGGTTTTTTGGGGGGCTGTGTATTTATTGAGGGTAGCTTTCAGGAGTGCAGGTGATTGTTAGAGGTTAATGGATGAAAGTTGCTTCCTTCCCCAGCCACCCCTTGGTAACATTGCCACTAACGAATGAAGTGCCTACTGTGTGTCAGGGAAGATGAGATTAAAGGAAATCACAATAAGGAAAGAAAAGGAGAACAAAGCAAAAAGGTTTAAGGCTGCAAGAGGTTAAACTGCTCTTAAGGGGGATAAGGGGTGAAGGTGTGGTGGTGGAGGCTTTGTGTTCCAAGGAAGACAGATTGACTAACTGAAGGCCTGGTATGGGAGAGTGTCAAAAGGGTATTCCAGAATCTTTAAGAGAACTATCAGGCCTACCTCTACCAATAGCAGGGTTAGCTCTGAATTCTGAGAAGAACACATAGAATGTGCCTAAGTGTGTGTATATATGTATGTGTTCACAGAAAGAAACATTTTCTCTCTAGGTACACAGATGCATTACATATTCATGGAAATCGTGTGTGTGTGTGTATGTGTGTGTGCGCGCGCACATGTGTATGTTCACAGAGAGAAACATTTTCTCTCTGGGTGTACAGATACACTGCATATTCATAGATATTGTGAGTGTGTGTGTATGTGTTCACATGAACATTTTCTCTCTTGGTACACAGATGCATTACATATTCATGGATAACGCATATTGTGTGTGTGTGTGACAGAGAGAGAGAGATTAGGTCTCTGTATGTTGTCTGGGTGTCAGTGCGTCTCCACCTGGCCTTGAAATCTGCCTTAACCCCAGCTCTCTTCCCCACCTGAGTTACCTTCAAGTCTCTGCTCTGCTCTGTGTTAGAGGAGCCCTAGATAGAAATGTATTTCTATTTTCTATGGTTCCTTTTTCTTCTGCCCCAGCCTTAGCTTGAGCTGCTATCTCCTCAACAACATTCAAAGGAGGAAGCAATCATTGGTTTGAGGAGAATCTCCGAGCCAATGAAATGTCAGCTCAGCTATTGTTTCCAGATGCCTAAAAGAGAATTGGAGCTCTGGTGGCTCAGTGGTTAAAACATTTGGCTGCTAACCAAAAGATTGGCAGTTTGAGCCTACCAGCCGCTCCACAGGAGAAAGATGAGACAGTCTGTTTCTGTAAAGATTTACAGCGTTGGGAACCCTGTGTGGCAGTTCTACTGTGTGCTAAAGAGTCAAATTGATTCAGAAGCAGTGGATCTTTTAAAAGAGAATTAGCCATAGATGGAGTGAAACCTCGATTGACCAGAATATTGGGGAATGGGTAGATAAAAAACAGTTTTCTGGCTAATTGAGAGTTTTGCTTGAAATTATCTCTAATGTAGGAGGCCACTTTGTTGCCTTAGAATGTAAGGACCGTGAAATGGATAGCCTGATGCTTAGGATATGATAACCAGAACACTGAATTCTAGGGGTCAGAGGATGTGAGTTCTACTTGTAGTACAGCCATTTACTCATTTTTCCTCTTTCCAGTTGTGTGACTGTGGGCCGTGGCTTACCTTTCCTGAGTCTCGATTTCTTCATCAGGAAAATGGAGTAGTGATCATTTTATAAGATGGAAAAAGTATAGACAAAAATGTAGTGGACCTACACCATTCCCTGGAAATTACTTAACTTGAATCATTTCCTCTTTCATTAGGCTCATCTTATTATTTTTTGCCTCTTTCTCCAAACAGCTGAGTGAAGAAAACATATATATGATCAGTTGAGGAATCAGATAAGTTGGATTTGTGTTGGCTGAAAGTTTTTACCATTTGTCCCCTTTCCTTAAGAGAATGTTAACCCCTGAGGACATATTGTGTCCAGCCCAAACCATTCAAGCTCCTTAGCTACAAGTTTAGTAGCAAAGCACCTTGCCAATGCTTAGTCATGTTTAATAACTGTGCCAGTGTTACGCCTTTGTCACTCTATCACTAGGCCAGGCTAAAGATGCAGGCATGATCCTTGTTTTCAGACTTCTGGACTAGCACAGTGCCTGGAATTCAGTAAATGGTAGCTGCTCTACCTAATATCATTATTCTTTGGGTGCCACACAGAAGCTAAGGAGTCCTGGTGGCACAGTGGTTAAGTGCTCAACTCCTAACTAAAAGATCAGAAGTTCGAACCCGCCAGTGACTTTGTGGGAGAAAAGACCTGGCCATCTGCTCCCATAAAGATTACAGCCCAGGAAACCCTATGGGGCAGTTCTGCTCTGTCATAGGGGGTCGCTATGAGTCAGAATTGACACAACAGCACACAACACCACCACTCGGAAGCTGAGGAAGACAGACAGTAGAAATGAACACAAGATTTTCAATTCCATTGTGATGGCTGGAGTTATGTGCAGAATCATAGAGATGGGAATGTTAAAACTGGAAGAGACCTTACAGGTGAGGGTGCTAAAGTGTCTTCTCTCCAGCTGCATCAAGTCAACTCTGACTTATGGTGACCCCGTTTGTGTCAGGGTAGAACTGTGGTCCATAGGACTTTCAATGGCTGATTTTTCAGAAATCAATTGTCAGGCTTTTTTTCTAAGGCAACACTGGAAGGACTCAAACATCCAGTCTTTCTGTTAGCAGTCAAGGGAGTTAACCGTTTGCCACCCAAGGACCCCACACTCAGGACCAACCCAAACCAAACCCAAACCAATCCCACTGCCATCGAGTGGGTTCCGACTCATAGCGAGGCTATAGGACTGAGTAGAACTGCCCCATAGGGTTTCCAAGACTGTAAATCTTAATGGAAGCAGACTCTCATCTTTCTCTACGAGCGGCTTGGTGGGTGGGTTCAAACTACCGACCTTTTGGTTAGCAGCTGAATGCTTTAACCACTGAGCCACCAGAGTGCTTTACATTAAGGACTGAAAAACCAAAACCAAACCCACTGCCATTGAGTCAATTCTGACTCACAGCGACCCCATAGGGTTTCCAAGGCTGTAAATATTTCAGAAGCAGACTGCCTCACCATTCTGCCATGGCACGGCTGACACTGCTAACCTTTTAGTTAGCACCCCAGTGCCTTAACCGCAGTGCCACCAGAGCTCCTTTACACTAAGGACCAAAAAAAGCAAAAAACAAACTCACTGTCATTGAGTCAATTCCGACTCATAATGACCCCCGTT
>NW_006921923.1:1637307-1662603 GCF_000298275.1 Orycteropus afer afer
CTTCCGTAGTGATAACTGCCTCGGAAACCCAAGGAGGGGTCGCTATGAGTCGGGGCCGACTCGACGGCACATAACAACAACAACAACAACAACAGCTTCCTTGCTGGAGGCATAGGGTGCTGGCTTTGCCCCAGGGAAGCCTTTTGGGGCCTCAAGAAAGAGGAAGAGCCAGCTAGTTGCCCCAGGGCTGTTGGCCCTGCTTGGCTCCGTGATTCTGCAGGCTGAGCTAGTGGGGGCTTGGGAAACACATACTGCTGAAAGAACTATGGAAGGAGAGGCCAGGCAACTGGCTCACCCAGGATAGAACTGTCATATAGAAATATTCCCATCTGGATAGTTCTAGAGAAGCAAGTCTGGGTAATGATAAACTATGAATTTTATGCATGAGCTGAACATTGAAAAACTTCAGCCCCAAGCTCCCGGCTAGCATCTGAGCCAAATCCCACTCGCACAGCATTTAATCAGCTTCCTGACAGATCCCAGTAAAAGGGAGATGAATTTACGAGATTGATTAGCCAATACCCAAGTGTTATGCTTACTTCCTGATCCAAAAGCACCAGGCTGGGGCCTCCAGACTTTCTGCCGCTCAGATTCTGCAGCTGCTCCAATGGCAGGTGGGCTTGAGGTTGCACCCTGCATTGGGGATTGAGCTGAGCTGTCCCTGCTCTCAGGCTCCTTTCCCATCTTAGAATGCCCCTCAACCTAGCATGCATCTGGGCCTTGGTAAAGAGTTATTCTCATCTTTGGCCTCTACTCTCTATTATGGTCTCGGCCAGTTTACAGCTCATCTCTACCTCAAGTCAGGGATGGCATTTCCTTGTCTCTACCAATCCAGTATGCCAGTCCTTCAACACCCACCTGAAGCATCACTGACTCCAGGAAGTCTTCCTGGAGTATAGAAGCCCTCAATGAACTTTTCCTTCTCCCAACTCCAAAGAATCAGTATAGTCTGAACCACAGACAATCATAGACTGTGGTCAGTGCTAAAACGAGTCTAAGCTTTGAGGGAGCCCTGGTGGCACAGAGGTTAAGTGCTTGGCTGCTAACTGAAAGGTCAGTCATTCAAACCCAATAGACTCTCCATGGGAGAAAGATGAGGCAATATGCTTCCGTAAAGATTTACAGCCTTGGAAACCCTATGGGGCAGTTCTACTCTGTCCTGTAGCGTCGCTGTGAGTCAGAATAGACTTGGCAGTAAGGAGTTTTTTTGGTTTTAAGCTCTGTCTCTCTGTGCTTGCACATACATATACACATATACCTATAGATACAGCCCCATCATTTTACGGGTAAGGAAACTGAGACCAAGAGAGAGGAGGTGAGTTTTCCAAGGTCACACAGATGGTTAATGGCAGAGCTGGGAGTAGGACCCAAGTGGATGGGCTCCCAGTTGCCAGGCCAGTGCTATTGTAATTCAATTGCCTCCTATGAGAGTCTTGTCTTCCCAAATGAATTATAAACGCAACCGAGAGTTTAAAAAAAATAATAATAACCATGTGTTCTCTCTTGCGTTTCCCACAACATCTAGCACAATTTTGAGCATCTGGTCCAGGGTGTTTACTAAATGTTTGTCTCCTCATTTTAAATCATTTCTGAAACAAGACACAGTATAAATAAAAAGAAAATGTTTGACTCAGTGCCTGGTTTAGCTCGACTGTAAAGCCGAACCATGCAATCATATAGAAATTGATTGTTAAGATGGCTGAGTTAAAAACAGACAAAAGCTCAAGTGACTGGTGACTATGTGCAGATACATGGAGGCAGGGACAAATACAGAGACTAAGGAGCTCAGATGTTGGAGGGGTTTGTGCTCTATGCCAAGCTAACAAAGAGGAAAACCTGGCTTGGGGATGGAGTGGGGGAAGTGCTAGAGGTGGGGTCTCCTCAGCACCCCACTCAGTTCTTCAGCACCTGTTGCTCCCCTGTGCCAGTGGTCAAGTCGCCTTGCTTCATGAACTCCCCTTCAGCTGTGGCCAAGTCCTTAAGGCTCCTTTCATGTTTCCTGCCTGGAGAGCCTGTTTAATGGCCTTTATGCTACTTGGTGGAGCCACAGTGATGGGATTGGTGTGGATTCATCTGAGGCTTTTGTTTATTGCTGATCAGCCCTGAGGGGAAAAGAAGTAGGGCTGGTATTAAGGCCTTTGCCTCCACCTGCAGGGATTGTCACCCTGTCTTAGGGAACTAGGGATGGGTAAAGAGAGGACCTCTGGCCACATCAGATGATCTAGAGGCAGAATAAGAAGTGTTTTAGAAAAATCATAAATACTAATGGACTTTTAGAGCTATAACAAACTTTAACCAAAAACCCAAACCAAACACACTGCCATCGAGTCAGATCTGACCCATAGCGACCCCTCCTTGGGTTTCCGAGGCAGTATCACTACAGAAGTAGATTGCCCAACCTTCCTTCTGAGGAGTGGCTGGGGGGTTTGAACCTCCAGCCTTCTAGTTAGCAGTCAAATACCTTAGGCACTATGCTACCAGAGCTCCTATAACAAACTTTAGAGGTCCCCTAATAAGATTATGAATGCTTCACATTTATATAGCACTTCATAGTTTATAGGAATCAGAATTGACTCGATAGCAGTGAGTTTGATTTTGGTTTTGGTTCATAGTTTATGAAATGGCTGTATGTGACTCCTTCCCTTTATTGTAAATGTAGAAACCTTTGTTTATATAAGAAGACCTTTATAACTAGACAGTGAACTGTTGTTGATTTTCTTATGTGTGAGAATGGTATTGTGATTATGTAGGTAAATGTTCCAATTTTTAGGAGATACATGATGAAGTATTTAGGGTTGGAATGTCATGATGAAAGAAATTTAAAAATGTTACAGTGTTATATGTTTATGTTACACACAGACGGATAAAGGAAAAATTTCAAAATGTTAATAAATGTTGAATCTAGGTGATGAATGCAGAGTGATTATTGTTTTGTTCTTAAGGCTAGTTTAGCAGCTTTGTATATTTGAAAATATTCGTAATAAAAAGTAGGGAATAAAAGAAACTCAATGTGACCGGGCCTATGGATGAATGGACACAGTTATCTGTAAACAGCCAAAGATTAGTACCAAAGATGAGTCAGGGGCCCCAAGAGCATGTGGAAGGTTAGAACAGAGTGATGTAGAGGAAACAATGAATGGGTTGCTATGTGGTTGGGTGGAGTTGGTCAGTTAACAGATAAGATGGCAGAACTGAGCCATTTGTCTACTCTGCCTGTTACTTCCGTTGGGTGATTATATGACAGGTTGCAATATAACACAGCTCGTAGTTAGGGATATCACAAGGGTTGTGAGTTACTGAGAGGCTGTCTGACCAGTTTCTGCCTCATATCTCCTATAGGCCATGGTGATGCTTGTGAGTTTTCCATGATTGAAAGAAGCCAAGAAATGGAAGTTGCTGGAGCTCTAATCAGTGCATTTGGTTAGCTTTGTGGCAGCCAGCATAACTCTTGAAATCCCACTGAACTGCAGATCCTCTAGGCAAGAGGTCAGAAAGCCTCTATGAAAGGTGATCCGTAAGGGCTCTGAGGATCCAAGGTTTGGTGAATGGAGGTGTCAAAAGGAAGGAAGGACCTGTGACTCAATCACTCAGCCCTACCTATGTGTATTCTATTGACAATTTGAGCCTTAACTGATGAGAGAGGATGGGGAGGAGCTGGCCCAGGACAGGCCCCCCCCCCAGATGTTCTCGCCTGGAGTATGAAGGTGCTATCCATGTCACTGTTGGCAAGGCCTGAGGGGTTACTTCAGAGTTCAACAAGCAGAGCCTAATGGTTGGGGACCACCCCACACACACACACACAAAAACCATTCAATGAGTTGTAATTTGTAGGGATCAGTTTGTCCCTGCTGTTGCTTCATAAGACCTGCCCAGCTTCAGCCCTGCAAGAGCCTCATCCCTCCTCAGAAGACAGGAGGGCTTTAGAAACTCCCCTCCCCCACCCTACCCTACACCTGGTGCACAAGGGAAAGGGACAGGGACTTAATTTGTATTTTCTCTTGGCCAGCATTTGCCTGGTATCTGCATTAATCACCATAAAGGATAAATGCCACCAAGAGAATGGAGCGTGCCAGAGAGACTGAGAAGGAGAGAGCAAGAGCAAGAGAGAGAGAGACCGAGTGAGCAAATGTGCTTACAAGCAAGCTTGAGCAAGCAGTGAGGCCTAATGGGAGAGGAGCAAGCTGGTCTGGAAAAGAGGTAGCCAGAATGAGTCCTTGGTGAGCTCTCACTTCTTCTCCTGAATCTCTAGGACCTCAGCCTCTTGAAAATTAGATCCCCTTCCAAGTCATGTTTGATAGCCATGTTCCAAAAGAGTTGAGTCTGGGTCTAAACAAAATCAGGCTGTGAGCAAGGACTGATGCTGTGTAGTCCTAACAAAGGAATGTAGATGGGAGATTGGACAGAATAGTTCAGTTCCTTTCATAATTTTACAGATAAGGAGACTGAGAGTGAATGGAAAGGATTTACCCAAGGCCACCCAGCTAATTAGTCCAGGTCAAAACCCCAAATTGAACTCACTGCCATCAAGTCAATTCCAACTCACAACAACCCTCTTTGGGTTTCCAAGGTGGTAATTCTTTACAGAAGTAGATTGCCCAGTCTTCCTTCCACGAGTGACTGGTGGGTTGGAACCACTAACCTTCTGGTTAGCAGTCAAATGCCTTAGGCACTATGCCACCAGAGCTCCTTAATTAGCCCAGGTAGAGCCCCTGAAAGGAGCCCTAGTAAGGTAGTGGGTTAAGTGCTTGGTTGCTAACTGAGAGGTCAGCAATGTAAGCCCACCACCTGCTCCCTGGGAGGAAAATGAGGCAGTTTGCTGCTGTAACGATTACAGCCTTGGAAACCCTATGAGGCAGTTCTACTCTGTCCTATGGGGTTGCTGTGAGTTGGATTTGACTCACTGGCAACGGTATGGGGAGAGCCACTGAATCCTAGTCATCTTTTTGGTAAATTGTAACACACATTGTGCTGGCAAGCAAAAACCCCAAGAGCTGAGAGTTCTTTTTCTCTCAAACATCATTGCAAGGTGGCACTATCTGAAACCCAAAGGCCTCTCCTCCCTCCCTGTCTTACCACAGCAAGGTGGCCATGCTCTGGAGTCAGGCCAAGCTCCAGTAGGTCCGTGCTCTCTCTCCAGCCTGCTTTTCCCCTCCCTCTTCTTTGTCAGACGAGGCTTACTGGAAAGGCCATTCTGAAATGAAGATAATGTCAGTGAAGTGCTTGTTAGTAGGTAGCCGCTGGCTAACTGCAGGCTTGGCCATCTCCGCTGGTCTCCATCTGAGACCAGACCTGGCTGAACTCCTCTCACCATTGACTTTGAGGAAAAAGGAAACCAGCTTGTGCCCTGGGGCATACCCCAAATTCCAGGGCCACAAGATCCTCTGTTATGTTGCTGAAGCAGAAAAGCCAGAGAGCAAACTTGGGGCAGGTGTAGTATAAACAGTTGCCGTTGAGTCGATTCCAACTCAGGAGACCCTATGTGTGTCAGAGTAGAACTGTGCTCCATAGGGTTTCCAGTGGCCAATTTCTCAAAAATAGATCTTGAGGCCTTCCTTCAAGGCACCTCTGGGTAGACTCAAACCTCCAACCTACTGTTTGGACTTGGGGACTCCTTAGTGTTGTGTGTGTATTATATATGTAAATCCCATTGCTGTTGAGTCAGTTCCAACTCATTGCAACCTTGGAGGACAGAACTATCCCTTTAGGGTTTCCAAAGATGGAATCTATATCGAAGCAGACTGCCACATCTCTCTCCCGTGGAGTGGCTGGTGGGCTCCAACTGCCGACCTTTCAGTTAGCAACCATGCACTTAACCAATTGCATAGAGTGGCTGGTGGGTGCAAACCACTGACCTTTAAGTTAGCAGCCAAGCACTTAACCACTGCACTACTTGGCTCCTTCAGAATAGAATAGGCTTTTCTAAGTGATAGAACCTTAGAACAAGAAGCAACTTTAATCTCTCCCCATTGTATACATTGGGAAAATCAGAATCACTATCACAATAGCATAGCTTAGTTTTCATTTTAGAGTGAAATAAATGTGAGTTTGCTTGAATAAGAGAACCAAGAGTATTGCGCAGGGCAGTTAAGTGGGGGCTCTTGGAAAGAGGAGCTCAAGGGAGAGGTTGGAGGATGCAAAAGACATCATTGTTACTTTCATGATGGAATAAAATGCAAACAAACAAAATAGAGACAGTCCCTACCTATAAACCCTGCCCTTTCCATGCTTCTGAACCAATGAGGGTGGGATGCAGGCAAGGCTCCAGCAGCTCATTCTCCCTGAGCCTCAGTATGAAGGAGAAGGGAAGTTATTTGCTGCAGTCAGGGTTACCATGTATAGTTGTGCAAGTTGTGAACTGCATAAAGGTACTTGGTCAAGAGTTACTTAGAGGCAGAAATCCATCCCATGCTCTGTTTCCTAAACCATGTGTCCTGGTACAGGGCTGAGTCTACCTGGATGAAGTGGTACATCCCATCATCCCTGTTCATGGGGCTATGTCTACCCAGAGGGGGTAGCCTTTTCTAATTCACACAAAGGGACTGAATGGACTACTTGTGCCTCTGGCTGCCATCAGTCATGGGCTTCAGTGCCCTGTGGCAAACCATACCTAGGCTGCTAAGTTTCCCCATGAATCTTTCCCTATTCCCATCCCTAGGATCAAGCTCTGATCCTAGGTCTAGGCTTTTGTTCTTACCAACCACCATCTGAGCACAAAGGCAGGAAATCCAGTGAGGCAGGCCTCTTGGAACCTGAGGCCTCACCTCCATGATGACTCCTGATATCTGAGCTCTCCCAGTCCTAGATTTTCTGCTCCTGTACTGTCTATCTGTTCGTCTCTGCTGCCACATCTTGAAAGCCCATTCTCTTCCTGGTAGTCTGGTGCCAACTATTTGTCTGAATCATGACGCTGACTACTGTGTTCCCTGTTTCCTGTGCCCTGTCCTCCTAGCTGCCCCTCTGTAGTCAGCTATCACAGCCAGAACTCATCCCTGTGTGGGCTTAATGGAGAGGAGGGCAGGGTGAGAAGGATGCTCTTACCCCCTGCCTGCCTATCTGGATAGATGCTTCCATTGGGGCTTTTCACTGCAAAAGAATACACAAATGGGGTGGGCTGGGAGGACAACAGTAGCAAAGGGCTCTCAGTTGGAGAATTTTGTTGTGTCAACATATTGCTGTGTCAAGACCCCAACTGACACCCACCCCATCCTTCCTGGGCTGCAGTGGAGGGGATTTGGCAGGGCCAGGAGCAGTCTGTGGACTCCCATATGGTATGAGGGGGTTGGGGACAGGTTGGTCCTTGGGATCAGAATAGGTTCTTCCAGCTATGCTCCAAGTCCCCACCTTGCCAGCCCAGGCCCAAGGCAAATGAGCTCACTAGACTCTTGCAGAGGTGAGGGGATTATGGTGCCAGATGGGTCTGAAGCCAGTTGCCAGAGAGAGCACTGCTGGGGATGTAAGAAGCTTCAGGTCAGGACTAGCACTGGGCCAGCCAGGAAGGAGGCAACAGGGAGGGAGCTGCATTCCCTAAACCTCTTCACTGTGAAGAGAGGCCAGCATCTTCTCAGCTGAGCCTCTTCAAGTGAGGACTAGCAAAAGCCCTTGAATAAAGAATGTGAACGCAACAGCTAAGCATTCTCCCTCTCCACCGCCTTCCTCCTCCCCAAATCCCAGAGCTGGAAGGAGCCAGACAGTGGAAGAAGGGGTGGGGAAAGAAAGCGGAGGCCCTGCCATCAGTCTCCTACCCTGACAAGCTGCGTCATTGCTGGCTCCAGCTGGCTCTCCTTGGGCAAGGAGGAGGGGAGCTTGGTGTGGGTCCTGGCCAGAAGAAGGGGAGGGGGGCGGGGAGATGCCTGGCAGTCCAGGCACTGGGTCTTAGAGCCAGGACCAAGGCCAGGGAAGAAAGCTGGGGTGTCCATGCCAGAGTAGCCAAAGACAGACTGAGAGGTCCAGCAACACGGGGTCCTCTGGGGAGTGTGCAGGCCAGGGAAACTCCAACTCCAAATGGATACTGGACAGGCAGCCAAGCTTTGTCATGTCCAGCAATAGTCCCTCTGCTGCCTCTCAGGGGAATGGAAGCTGCTGGTTTTCCTAGTGTCTGCCACTCTTTACCTCCTGGATCTCTAACAGTCAACCACCCAGAGGTGGTTGCTAATCCCAGAGGAAGTTGTTGTTGTTGTTATGATACTATGAGATAATTATGAAGGCCAAAGCTCTAGCCATGCCAACATGTGAAAGTTATAGAAAAAGTGAACCCCAGATTCAGTTTGCTCCTCTCAGTCAAAAATGCCTGCTTCCTGGTTCTTCTGAACTCTCTTGGAAAGAACCATACTCTGGAAGAATGTTTCAATTTAGTCACACCAGTGGGCTAAGCCAACCAAGAAACTTAGTGAAAGGGGAGGAAAGGGGAAGGCCCTGAGGGATGGGACTGAGCTTCTTGTGCGTGGAGCTTGGGTTCCCCTACTGGTGAGGCAGTTCTTCCGGAATCTGGTGCAGGACTGTGTGGGTCTTTGCAGGGGCCCCACTTCAGGAACTCGGTCTGGATTTTCTTTCTAGGGGAAAGGTGGGGTGGGGCCGGGGGAAAGGTTTGGACAGAGGAGAGAGTTCCTAAAAAGCATGTCCCAGCTACGAAGGACCTTGGGCCAAACTAAATCTCCTTCAGATGTAGCAGCTGTTTAAATTTTGTTTAGTAATGTGGTTCAAACCCACCAGCCACTCCTCACAGGGAAGGTTGGGCAATCTACTTCTGTAGTGATGTTGTTGTTGTTGTTATGTGCTGTCGAGTCGGACCCGACTCATAGCAACCCCTCCTTGGGTTTCTGAGGCAGTATCACTACGGAAGTGGATTGCCCCATCTTCCTTCCGAGGAGTAGCTGGTGAGTTTGAACTGCCAGCCTTCTGGTTAGCAGTCAAGTGCCTTAGGCACTATGCTACCAGAGCTTCCTCCATAGTGATACCACCTGGGAAACCCAGGGAGGGGTCGCTATGAATCGGATCCAACTCAATGGCAGTGAGTTTGTGGTTTTTTTGTTTGTTTGTTTTAGTAATGTTAGAAAATATGTGGGTTTGGTCCTGAGTTTAAATGGTTTCCTAGATTTGAAAAATCACCTTGGTTCTGTTTTCAATGAGAAAGGTATCTGAATTCTGTGAAAGGTACATCAAATGAATGGGTTTCATTTTGATTCAGAATTTCCAGTCTGCTGTTCACTACATGTTAGTAAGTAAGCACAAGTAAACCCGTGCTTACCTTGCTTATTGGGTAAGCTGCCCCTAGGGGTAGGGAAAAGAGAACTGTTCCTCCTTGGTTCTGTCTTACTTAGTGGTTTTCCCAAAGAAGAGTACTCATTTGTCACATTTAGCTTCAGGAGATGTGACAGGATGATCCATCCCTCTGGCCTGGGCCTATAAAAACCAGCAATTGGCACCTGCAATCTGCCATTCTGTGGCTTTGCCTTCTCTGGCTGCGGCTAAACTGCTGCTAAAATGCTGACTTCTGCCTTGTCCGTGATGGAGTGAGTTTTTTAACAGGGTGGCTTGGCCTGTGAGGCTTATTTTATTCAGGGCTGCATAAACGGCTGGAGGGGTAAAGAGCCGGGAGGGATTGTGGAGTAGTGAGGTGAAGCTTGTGGCTAAATGTGAGAAAAGCCTTGTGGAGCTGGGGCCAGTGACCCCTGAAGAGTGGTTCTGCTGTTCCAGATATTTCTCAGATGTGGATTTCCAGTATCCGCTCCATGAGCAGGCAGCTAGCTACCTACATGGTAAGCTTTGAGGGCCACCACAATTCCCTTCTAATCACAAAATATTTTCTCCACACTTTGCCATGATGCCTGAAAAGTATTGCTTTGGGTCAAGGCACTGTCCCCCAAAGACCCTTAATCAAATGTACATTTTTTATCTGAGAAAAGTTTCCATATATTGGATTCACTGACTTTGACTTATTAAAGAGCAAGTTTCTAAAAAAAAATGGGATCCAAAACAAAGGATGTTTTATGAGAAGGACAGAGGATATATTTGCAGCAAGGTGAAGCATAATGGGTAAGTTGAGGTGGGAACCATATTTGGTGGTGTGGGGAGGGACAACTGGACAGCTGAGACAGAAGTCAAAGACAAATGGCCTCAGTTATCCCTGTAATCTGGGTGATCACATGGCCTCCCTGCCCTTAAAACCTAGATAAGATTAAGATTCCTTCAGACCCTTAGCCATGGATTGTGCAAAACCCAGTGCCCTCCCCAGATTTCTGTGAACGCCCAGGGACAGCTTCCAGTGCTTATAGTCCTCCTCCCCACCCCCAGGCTCCAAGCCCATGGTTCTCCAGGAGGTTCTCCATCTGGATCAGTGATTCTAAACCTTGGTCACATGTTCGAATTACTTGCGGAGCTTTTAGAAAATACCAATGCCAAACCCCAAACCAATTAAATCAGAATCTCAGAATCTGTGAGGGGGGGACCCAGGAGCATTTCTTTTCTTTCTTTTTTTCTTTCTTTTTTTTTTTAAAGCTCCCCAGGTGATCCTAACATGCAGTCAGAATTAAGAACTCCTGGTTTACTTGAACCAAAGCTATCCCATGAAGCCATCATTAAACTAAACAGGTTAGCTCAATTAATAAAGAATGTCTACCTCGAGCATTGCACTCTTATAAAAAAAAGTATCTGTATGAGTTCAAATTGGCAACATGTAATCTAAAGCGCAGATGAGAACTTAATTTTAAGGGGCAGAGAGTCTGAATTAGTGGTGATGGAACAATGTGGGTAGAGGTAGAATGGTGACAAATTGTGAAATATGTAGCCAGTGTCATTGAATTGAATGTGTAGACATTGTGAACGAATGTATGTTTGGTTATGTATTTTGCCACCAAAAAAAAAAAAACCTGCTAGTTTAGGTGTTCCACTTGTATCTTTCCATTCAACCAAAATGTGGAATCTTGCCCTGTTCCTTTAAAAAAAAAAATCTGTTGCCATATAGTTGATTCCAGTGCATAGAGACCCCAGAGGACAGGCTAGAACTGCCTCATAGGGTTTCCAAAGCTGTGATCTTTGCAGAAGTAGAATACTCCATCTTTCTTCCAAGGAGCAGTTGGTAGGTTCTACCCACCAACCTTTTGGTTAGAAGCCAAGTACTTAAATACTGCGCCACCAGGGCTCCTTCACTCTTTCTCCCTCCCACCCAAATAACCATTCACCCAAGAAAATGCATCAAAGGCTTTACAGAAACAGAAACATTTACCTCCTGGTAGCACAAACAACTTCAAATGTAAAGTTAGGAATCCCTGAACCTAAGAAGTCCTTTGGTCATTTTCTCTCAAGCTGCAGTCTCTCGTGTTCCTCAGTTCCCCTTCCTCCTCTGTCCACTCTTCTCTCTGCTGAAACTTCTAGTCATTTTTACCACATAGTGTTGAGCTCTCTCCTTAGTTGCCTTGGCTCCTGCCTACCCAAGCTGTCAAGGCAAGCAGCTTATCAAATTCTTTTCCTACAGAGAGTCCTGGTTCTCTCCCTAAGAGGAATCCTGGTGCCAGCTGGTGAGATGATTTCACCCCAGCTCCACATGGTTTTGACAAGGACCCTGAATTGCCTCATCTTGATATCTCCACTGGCTCTGAAAACCATCACAGTCACATGCTCCCTGCTATTTTCATCCAAAGAAGTGGGGCCCAGATCTTTCAGGGGAAGCTCAAAGCTGGCAAAGTATTTGCTAGTGCCTGTCTGTGTATCCACTCAAGGGAGTCTTTGTGGACTTGTGGGTGTCTATCCCTTATGGCTAATACTCAAATTTGGCCCATTTGCAGACTGATGGGACTTTCCCAAATGCAGAGAAAAATGTCCTTGATTCATGACCTAAAAAAAATAAAGAAGAACACTGTTACTACAAAAACATACTCTGAGATGGAAAAGTGATGTTTTATTCGAGGAATATTTCTTGTGTGCCATTATGTGCCAGCCACCAAGCTAGGTGCTTTGAATTTGATAGTGGCTGGAACCTATGTGCCTGGTACTTACAGTCTAATGGGTTTTATTCATTTCTTTCTTGAACTTCTTTTCTTGAGCTAAAAGGCACTATTTGTAAAACAAAACACTTTAAGCTCTGAATCAAGAATCACTATGCACTGAAAAATCTCCTCATCGGACAGGCCTGCTTCTGTATATGGGCCTGAACACTGTTATTTCCATATGTGTGTGAAAAGGTAGGCGCTCTGGTGGGGTAGTGCCTAAGGCATTTGATTGCTAACCAGAAGGGTGGCAGTTCAAACCCACCAGCCACTCCTCAGAAGAAAGATTGGGCAATCTACTTCTGTAGATGCCACCTCGGGAACCCAAGGACAGGTTGCTATGAGTCGGAAAATGACTTGACGGCAGTGGGATTGGTTTTGTGTGTGTGTGAAAAGGTATGTGGTACATGTGTAAGCCTTTTATGAGCCTGTGCCTGAGTCTTAAACTAGACTGTGAGGGAACCTTTACCGCTGAAACTTTTCTTTCCAAATCTCTTTTAAGTTCTTGGACGCTGGATCACTAGCTAGCTAGCTAACAATTATTGGGTGTTTACAAAGGGAGCTCTGGTAGCATAGTGGCTAAGACACTTGCCTGCTAACCAGACGGCTGGCGGTTCAAACCCACCAGCCACTCCTCGGAAGGAAGGTTGGGCAATCCTACTTCCGTAGTGATACTGCCTCGGAAACCCAAGGAGGGGTCGCTATGAGTCAGGGCTGACTCGATGGCACATAACAACAACAAACAACAACAACAATGAGCTGGGTACTGAGCTTGCTACTTTACATGTATCATCTCATTTCATGGGGTAGGAAGTGTTGTTGTTATGTGCCGTCGAGTCGGACCCGACTCATAGCGACCTCTCCTTGGGTTTCTGAGGCAGTATCACTACGGAAGTAGATTGCCCAACCTTCCTTCCGAGGAGTGGCTTGTGGGTTTGAACCGCCAGCCTTCTGGTTAGCAGTCAAGTGCCTAAGGCACTACGCTACCAGAGCTCCTTTAGGAAGTATTACCATCCCCATTTAACAGTTGTGGAAACTGATTATCTACTATTAGGTATCTGAGTTAGAGTTCAAACTCAGGACTATCTGACTTCAGAACCTTTCAAAACACATTACCTCCTTGTCTTAGTTCTCTAGTGCTGCTATTACAGAAATACCACAAGTGGGTGGCTCTAACGAGCAGAAATTTATTTTCTCACAGGTTAGGAGGCTAGAAGTCTAAATTTAGGGTGTTGGTTCTAGTAGTAGAAGGCTTGGTTTTTTCTGTTGGCTCTGGGGGAAGGTCCTTGTCTCTTTCTGGCTTCTGTTCCTGGGTTCCTTGGCAATCTTCATGTGGTGTGGCATCCACCCTCAAGCTGTGCTTCCTTGCTTCTCTGCCTGATCTGCTCTTTTATATCTCAATAGTGATTGGTTGAAGGCCCACCAAAGTGATACGGCCTCATTAGCATAACAAAGAAAACCCTATTCCCAAATGTGAGTACATCCACAGGTGTAGGGTTTAAGATTTGCAATGTACATTTTTTGGGGAGACAATCTATAAGACTCCTGATACCATCCTCCAAAGCAGGGCTGAGGGAAAGCAAGCTCCCTCATCATCAGTAATAACAACATCATCACTGTCCTTGTGGTCGTTGTCATCATTGTCATCATATCAGCTCCCATTTGTCAAGCACTGAGTTTGTACCAAGCATTGCACTAAAGTGCTCTTAATAATAATATTAATACTATGAACAGCCGCTAACATTTATTGAGTTCTTATTATGTGTCAGGCACTATCCTAAACCTTTTATAAGAATTGAATTACCCTAATAATTCCTTACCATATTGCTATGAGATAGATACTATTCTTAGTCCTATTTTAGAGAGAGGAAGGGAAGTAAGGTTTACAAAGGTTAAGTACCTTACCCCATGATCTCACAGCTATTGAGCAGCAGAGCTAGGGTTTGACCTATATTCACTTGACTCTAGAACCTTAACTACTATGCAGTACTGCTTCCCATATCAGGAATTCTGCCTGCAGAGATGGTTGCATCTCTCTCTCTTTTCCATTTTGGGAGTACTGTCTGCCACTGGCAGACTGGAGAGCTCTATCAGACTTATTTGCTGACTGGAGTAGTGGGCCACCATGGTGTGAGCAGGTGTCCCCCTGCGTGAAGTGATAGCTGGACCCTTCCCATCTGGTGGCCAGTGCCATGAGAATAAAAACTCTGGCCCAGAGAGCACTCCCTGGACAAACAATTTGTACAGCAGAACTTTAAGAACTATGGCATCCGAGACTTGTATAGGCAGAGGCCAGGCAAACAAGATGGCTCTTTTCTTCATGTTTTCTTCCTCCTCATTCTCTCTTCATTATACCTCTGGAACACCCTGCCTACTGGCATCTCTTGCTAATGATGCCTTCTTCCACCTCCTTGCCCTGCTGACCCTTAAGCCCCTTTCCTCCCATCTAGTGTCAGCGTCATTTGCGCATCATCTCATTTCATTCCTCTTTCGAAAATGCCAGTTCCTCTCTGTTCTAAATTGCTCCACTTTTCTCTGCTTTTATTTCTGCTGAAACCACATTAAGATTGTAAAGCACTTTGGACAGTAGTATGGCAGGATGGTAAATAGATTTTTATGGTATTTTGCTGCCATTGAGCTTGAAAACCGATGACAGTTCACAGCCTTGGTATACCTGTGTTTCTGAGATGCTATTAACTGGCTGTAGATGGGTCCTATGATCCTGACCCAAAATGTACACTTTGCACATGGTGCGAAGTCACTCCAGGTAGAGTAGTGTTAGCTTGAGTAGCATTTCCCAAATTGGGTTCCATGGTACCCTGGTGATTAGGGATTAATAGGTACCATGGGAAAAAAAGGATTCCAGGTACAAATGAGTTTGGTAAATGTTGGGTTCATTGAGCTCAACTTTACTACAAGATTTTGCATAGCCCTTAATATGCTAATGAGAATCATGGATCTCCGAGAGGACATTTAGAACCTAGCTACTCAAAGTGTGGTCTGAGCATCAATAGTATCAGCATCACCTTACAGCTACATAGAATTGTAGAATCCCAGGCCCTACTCCAGACCATCCAAGTCAGAATAGGCATGGTAACAAGACCATCAGTTTATTTGTATGCACATTAAATTTTGAGAAGCACTGATTTAGAAATGTGCAGCAATTTTCAATTTTTTTTTTTGTCCAGCCTCTTGTGGGACTAGTGTTCCACAAGACATCCTTTGGAGAAATAATGAGGCTTGAGAGCCCTGCATAGGAATTTCTCGCTGTACAAAGACTCCACAGAAAGCCATTAGCCACATTGAGTTTATGCTCATAGGTAGTGGAATCTTTTGGAAAAGGATAGCAATAATGGTGGCACAAACATGAAAAATGTAATCGATGTCCCTGAGCTATAAATGTGGAAGTTGTTAGCTTGGCAAATGTCTTGTTGTATATGTTTTCACCACAATAAAAGTAAAAAGAAAAGAAAGCCATTAGCCGGTACAACATTTAGAAATTGATGGGCTGACTCATTATACTTTACCCAAAGACTCAGTTTACAGAAGTTTCAAGTCCTCTGAACCATGTGTTACCAGAAAGTTCCCCCCTCTACCTCCATTAACTCATTTACTGGAGGATTTTTAAGCAGTGTCATGGCTGTGCTTCTTGGTATCTTTTCTGGCCCAGATCACCCTGTTTGTTTCTTAAACCCAGCAGCTTCTTCAAAGTACTAGAGCTCAGGATCTAAGTATGCAAAGAGAGTTGCTTGGTCCCCTGCTGTAGAACATTATAAAGGCAATTTTATAGAAGCTGGGCAACTTTTCAGTCCGGTGTGTTCTGTTGAGTTAAGCTGTCGTTGTTTTTCTTTTAGGCCTTTAAGCTATTGTGCCAAACATCAGAATAAGCTATTTTGTATTCAGATCTTGCGACTCATTTGGGGGCATTGTTAATATTTTATAAGAAAATTCTCATTTTTTCCATTCACTTTTGTGGTTTTCAAGTGTGTTGCTGCACTGCATTCATAAACATGATTTTTATTAAGTCTCAGGGCCCCATTTTTTTTTCCTCAGAGAAACACATCTCCAATTTTATGTTAGAAGTAAAATGAAAAATAGGCTTTGATATGTGGAAATTGGCTATGCACGAAAGTTGTCCAGGATATAATCATTCTGTAAAGCAAGGTGCTGCCATGCCCAAGCTCCAGTTAGGACATGGGCAAAGCTTTTAGCAAAGTTTCTTGGGGCTTGTCACCAAGCACCTTCTCAATGGCCATTTTCTGTTGTTAGTTAGGATTGTCTGCTCAGAATACAGGAGTAGGTGGTGAGATAAGCCACAAGATGGTGCCTAGACATGTGTACAGGTGAGGAAACCAAACCAAACCAACCCACTACCATCAAGCTGATTCTGACCCATGGCAACCCCACAGGACAGAGTAGAACTGCCCCATAGGGCTCTCAAGGTTGTAAATGTTTATGGAAACAGACTGCTTTATCTTTCTCCTATACAGCAGCTTGTGGGTTCAAACCACTGACCATTGGGTTAGCAGCCAAATGCCTTAACTACTGTACCACCTGAGCTCTAAAAGTAGAGAAGACACATACTATTAGACTTCCAGACTTGAAGGCCTGCTAACCTAAAGATTGCCCACTGTGGGTTTGGAACAGTGATTCTGACCTCTCCCACATTCCCATTGGAGCAGAAGCAAGAGTAGAGAGAAGAGGCTATAGAAGCAACACCTCATACTGGTTCAGGAGATCCAGGTCTTCATTTGAATCTCCTCAATGCTTGCTGATGCTGGAAATGCTACTGTTCAGAGCCCTATCAGCTTAAAGCTAAATGCAAACCACCTAGAAAAGGAAACCATTGCTGCCAATGGTTCCTAACATTTCTAATGTAGGACACTCCTACAATAGTGACTCTCCTTTTATTTTTTTCCTCTCTATAGACAATCCACGATTGGTATATTTGAGAATTTTCCTTTCAAGAAATCCATGGATATTTTCAGGGGTCCTAAGGCACACAGAGTGTTCTCTGTAATTTATACCTATGTGTGAATGAATAGCAGCTGCCCATTTCTTGGGCACTTACTATGTGCCAGGCACTGGGCTCAGCACTCTACATGTATTATCTCATTTAATCCTCATAATACCTTATTACCTCCATTTTACAGATAAAGGAAATTGCAACCCAGAGAGATAAGTAACTTACCTAAAGGAAGTCACACAGCTGTTAAGAGGTGGAGCCAGGAAGCAAGCCCGGATCTGTGGGACTACCAAGTCTATGCTCTTTATTCCTCAGTCTGAGGAACTGGCTTTGATAGGGGAAAGCACTCAAATTCTGAGGGGGTAAATGGGTTCCCGAAGAGGCAAAAGGAAGGACGAAGGGGTTAAGGATTGGAAGACAAGTGTGTTTGCCTCATAATTTTTGCCTAGGGCCCACCCTGTAAGCAGGCCAAAGTTAAGATGGCTTTCATAGCCCACTTGAAGATCTAATGATGAAGCCCATTCCAAAATCAACAGAATCTACACGTACAACCATTCATATACATTTTCACAGATGATTCCAGCAATGCTGGCCTCCTTCATAGTCCTTGGTCATTCCGGGTACACTCTACCTCTGGACCTTTGCACTTGTTCCTTGTGCCTGATGGTCTCTTTCCCCAGTTATCTACAATGGCTCTCCCCCTTCTCTTCTTCAGGTCTTTGCTCAGCTGCCACCTTCTCAGTGAGGTCTTCCTTGACTACTCTGTTGGAACGTGTATCCCCTTTCCTTGCTCAATTTTTCTCCAAATCGCTCATTACCTAAAATACCATATAATTTTCATTTTTGTCAGTGTATTCTCACTAGACTGTAATCTCCATGAGGACAGTTTTTTTTTTTTTAACTGTTTTGTTCACTGTAGTATCCTCAGTGTCTGGCACATGGTAGGAGCTCAGTAAACATTTGTTACTGCACTTTTGAATATGCAGATAACTTGAGACATGGCTCCCCATCACTGTCATATCTATAGAGAGACCTAAGTCCTTAAAGTTAACACAGAAGGTGAGCAGATAAGAGAATGAGTGACTTCACAGGTGAGAACATATGGGTTGGGAATACCTTATGAGCTAAATGTCCATGGTTCCCAAACTGGCTAGAGCCAAGAATCCATATTCTGGACACCTCTTGATGAAGAAACACAAAATGGCCACAAACTAATATAAATGTAGTGATATTTTAAGTAAGTTGTATTTTGTTAATCAGGGTGTTAGGCTGGGTTCTCTGAGAAGTAAAACCACTAAAGCTTATATACACATGTTGTTATGTGCCCTCGAGTCGGATCCGACTCATAGCAACCCCTCCTTGGGTTTCTGAGGCAGTATCACTATGGAAGTAGATTGCCCCATCTTCCTTCCAAGGAGTGGCTGGTGGGTTTGAACCTCCAGCTTTCTGGTTAGCAGTCAGGTGCCTTAGGCACTATGCTACCAGAGCTCCCATATACACATATAGAGAAAGAGAAATTTATCTTAGGAAAATGGCTCACACACTTATAGAAGCTGGCAAGTCCCAAGTTCTTGGATCAAACGTCAAGCTGGAGGCTTTTCCTGACTCACACAGCTGCAGGGGCTCACGAGCTCAGGGTTGGCAGGCAGTATACTGGCTGTTGACTCCAACGAGTGACAAATCCAAGATCTCCAGGCCGAATGGTGGATTGTTCACTGACGGAGAGTTGTAGGCAGCACAACAGGATCTCAATCCACAGAAGAGTGTCTCTTTTCCCAGGATGTCTGTAAATATATTGGAAGCAGGCTACACCCCTAGGGAAACTTCCTTTCAACGTATTGGCTGCTGAAAACATATACATCCGATCCCATCATGAGAACAGCCCATATCACAATTGCTTAAACCATACACAGTTGTGGTTCAGCCAAGTTGACACACAGTTCCAACTATTACAATCAGTATGGCATCTCTCTAACATGTGAAATGTTATAGGATAGCACTTAAATCCCTAGTCTCTGGCATCTGTCAGCCTGGGTTGATTTCCAGCATTGCCACTTACTACCTGTGTGATCTTGAGCAAGTTGATTAAACTTTTGCCTCAGTTTCCTCATTTGCAAAAGGGGTTAATAATAGTATCAAGTTCACACACAAGGTGGTTGTGATAATTTAGTGCAATATTGTATGTAGAGCTCGTTGTAAAGTGTCTGCTATGTTACAGATGGTTCCCAAATGGGAGCCATTCTCATTATTATCATCATGGGTTTTGGATTGAATCTGCAGGCAATGCTTCAAAGTACACAGATTTGCATCCCTCCTGCAGTACTCTGCAACCCCAGGGATCTTCGGCCCACAGTTCTGGGAGCTAGTGCAGTGGAAACTAAGAGTTGTTGGTTGTCAAAGATTAGTAGGAACCTGAGTGGGTAGGGACATAGGCATACTGAGAAGGGGAAGGTATACAAGGGGAAGGGTGGCCATGGGCATCATTTTGAAATAGTAGCTAGACATACGCATTCAGACAGGAAGCCAGCAGCCAGCCGCACAGAAGTTCTTCCAACACTTTTGCAATCCTCTGACTTCGCTAAAGTCTATTCAGCAAGACAGATAATGAATTATTACTGAATAGCACTGGTAGAAGTTTCAAGTGTGTTACCACCTCAGAGTGTTAGCTCCTCAAGGGTGGTGAAGCTGTTCTGATCATCACTGTCTGGCCTTGCATTTCATAGAGAATTCTGAGTTCCAGGTTGTAGCCCATTAGCAGGAGGTTGAGGCTGGGTGACCTGGACAGTGTCTCTGCAGTATTTCCCTGCTTACCTCCTACCCACAAATGGGGGCCCAAGAAAGTTGTTTTTGAGACAGTCTGTGGGGCAGCAACTCAAAGAATAATGATCTGATGTCCTGGGGAGAGCTGAGCTGGGAAGCAGGAGTGGCTAGCCAGAGGGCATGGATACTCTCTGGTACTTTATTGCTATATCCTGCAGAGCGGGAAACACAAGGTGGATTAACCAAGGGGTTCAGTGAGCCATGGTGGTTCAAGAGATCAAACAAGAATGAGGTCAAGGATGGATCTCAGTGTGAGAGGGGGTGGGATGAGGAGGAGAGCCACCCCCTGAGGCTAAATTTTATTAAACAGGAAGTAGTCCACCCTTGGAGCGGCACGCAAGCTGTGCCCATAGGCTGATTGATTTGATGAGAGCATTGAGTACGTTCTGTGACTTTTGCTCAAAATGGGCAATAGAGCCAATTAAACTTCACCTTCCTGGGGAAGAAACTGGGAACCCCAGCTTTCAGTTTTATTTTAGGAAACTGATCTTTCTGGAAAAACAAAAAACTCTAGTTACACTTGGCAATATGCCACAAGGAGGCTTCTTGTTCCTGACCTTCAGGTGGAAAGCTCAAACTCTTGTTCAAGTCAGGAACTTTTGTCCTCAAATGAAGGATCTTAAAAATGTAGCTCTGTCAGTCCTGTGCACAGTGGCTGGGGTCCCCTCCCCATTTCTCTCAGAGGCCTTGACTCCATTCTTGTCACCATTCAAGTGGATCATTTGTCCATTTGCAACTGTCCAGTCCCTTTCCTGGCCTGATGTGGATTTCTGCTCTGGGGCCTCATTTGCACAGACAAATGCAGACTGGCATCTGTCAGCACCTCAAGCCAAGGACCTGGAGCAGCGATAGGCAATCTTCTGGGTAAATAACCTGGATATTGGCTTAAAAAATGACAGTGTCAAATTGGGGCTAATTTGCATAGGCTTATCAGGTTAATTACTACAATGTCTCCAGAAACTTGAAAATCCGTGAATTCTTATGCAACCAGAATGCTCAAACTCTGTTGCTATGAAACTCAGAGTGTAAATTACCATGAATACCATTAATCCGTTCACTGGGAGGTTAATTTGCAATTTGTTGGCAAATCACACGTGGGTCTTATAGCAAGAGTGTGGGTGGTGTTTTCATGCCAATGTGTGGACCCGCCTGTGTGTCTGGATATATGTGTATGTGTGTGCATAGAGTTGGGATTGTCACCATATAGAAACTCACATCCTACATTTTCTTACTGGTCCCCAGATTTCACCTGGCTCTTCTGGTACACCCGGGGTCCTAGGGCACGTGTCTCAGAGTTGGAGGGCTGTTGTGCAGAGCAGTTCTTGGCCCAGTGCCAGCCAGCTTACGAGCCATTAGCTCCCCTAAGACAGAATTGCAAAGGTATTTGTTAATGCCTTAGAGTCATCTGGCTTTTCTGAAAGATGTACTTTCCCGTTAATGGCTCTCAAGTTATTTTTGCATGCAGGCAAGTTGCTTCTGGAAAAAGAACTCAGAGAAACACTAGAGGAAACAGGACAGAGAAGGTGCATTGGGAGATGATGACCAGAACCACCCTGGGTGGGGATATGAGGAGTTGGGCTGAGGGTCTTCCATGATCACCCTGTATTACTGTTAATAGAGAGTGGCTGTATTAGCCTGCTCTTCCATAAAAGACTGGTGTTTATGCAGTGAGGCTCACAGAGCTAGGGGGCAGACTGTGGGGTGTGACAGAAGGGGTGCTGGAACTCCACTCACCTGGAAATAGCTTCCTACTAGCCTTCCAGGCTTGGAAATCTCCTTTAGATAGAGGCATTCGAGATTCAAATATGTGGTCTGGGAAGAAAAACTCAGTGGGAGAGCAGGGCCTGAAGGGAATGGGGACATAGAACATCTAAGTTTCAATGCTCAGGAGGAATCCCCAGGAAATGGTAAATGCACTAGGGGCACCCTGAACAGATTTGAGGAAAGAAGTACATCACAGTGAATGGTTGTTCAAAAGAGTAAGGGCATGCTGAAAGTTGGGAAAACCCCAAACCCGTTGCTGTCAGTTGATTCAGACTCATAGTGACCCTATAGGGCATAGTAGAACTGCTCTATAGGGTTTCCAAAGCTGTAAGTGTTTTACAGAAGCACACTGCTACATCTTTCTCCTGGGATTGGCTGGTGGGTTCAAACTGCCAGCTTTTCAGTTAGCAGGCAAGCGTTTAACCACTGTGCCACCAGGGCTCCTTGAAAGTTGAGAAGGGCTCTAAAAACAGTCAAATTCATCTGCCCTACAGGTGAGCCTTAGAATAGGCCTGGAAGAAACAAAGAGAATATGCAATGCTAGTTAAGGAGCTCTGGTAGCATAGTGGCTAAAGTACTTGACTGCTAACCAGAAGGCTGGCGGTTCAAACCCACCAGCCACTCCTCGGAAGGAAGGTTGGGCAATCCTACTTCCATAGTGATACTGCCTCGGAAACCCAAGGAGGGGTCGCTATGAGTCGGGCCGACTTGACGGCACATAACAACAACAACAACAGTTTGAGGAAGTTGAGGGACCAGACAGATGCAGATATCTGCTAGGAGCCAGAGAATCCCAGCTGTTACTAGGGTATCCCTTTGAACATTTCTCTTTCCCACACCTCCGTCCTCCCAGTTCATTCAACAAACATTTACTGAGCACTATTCTTTTGCCACCACCACTCATCTGTCAGTTTGTCATAGTCTGGTGGCTTGCGTGTTGCTGTGATGCTGGAGGATATGCTGTCATCATTTTCAAATGCCCGCAGGGTCACCCATGGTGGACAGGTTTCAGTGGAGCTTCCAGACTAAGACAGACTGGGCAGCTGGACAGGGCCATCCACTTCTGAAAAAAATGGCCACTTAAACTTTATTAATAGCAGTGAAACACTGTCTGATATACTACTGAAAAACATTATGAATAGCAGTGAAATGTTGTCTGATATATAGTGCTGGAAGATGAGCTCCTCAGGTTAGAAGGCACTGAAAATATGACTGCAAAAAAGCTGTTTTCTCAAATTAGAATCGACCTTAATGAGGTGGATGGAGCAAAGCTTTCTGGACCTTCATTTGCTGATGTGGCACAACTCAAAATGAGAAGAAACAGCTGCAAAATCCATTAATAATCAGAATGTGGAATGTACAAAGTATAATCTAGGAAAATTGGAAGTTGTCACAAATGAAATGGAACACATAAAAATCGATATTGTAGGCATTAATGAGCTGAAATGGACTGGTATTGGCCATTTTGAATATGACAATCATATGGTCTACTAAACTGGGAATGACAAACTGAAGAGGAACAGCACTAAATTTATTATCAAAAAGAACATTTCAGGATCTATCCTGAAGTACAATGCTATCAGTGACAGGATAATATCCTTACACCAACAAGGAAGACTGGTTAATACAATTATTATTCAAATTTATGCACTGACCACTAATGTCAAAGATGAAGAAATTGAAGATTTTTACCAACTTCTCTGGTCTGAAATTGACCAAACATGCAATCAAGATTGATAATTACTGCTGATTGGAAAGAGAAAGTTGGGAACAAAGAAGCAGCATCAGTAATTGCAAAATATGGCCTTGGTGATAGAAATGACTCTGGAGACCACATGATAGAATTTTGCAAGACCAACAACGTATTCATTGCAAATACCTTCTTTCAACAACATAAAAGGTAGATATACACATGGACCTCACCAGATGGAATACACAGGAATCAAATTAGCTACATCTGTGGAAAGAGGTCATGGAGAAGCTCAACATTATTCAGAACAAAGCCAGGAGCTGACTGTGGAACACAGCATCAACTGCTCACATGCAAGTTCAAACTGAAGCTGAAGAAAATTAAAGCAAGTCCGTGAGAGACAAAATACAATCTTGATTATATCCCACAAGAATTTAGAGACCATCTGAAGAACAGATTTGACACATTGAACACCGATGACCATAGACAGACCAGACAAGTTGTGAGATGCCATCAAGAACATCTACGTGAAGAAAGCAAAAGATCATTTCAAAAATACAGGAAAGGAAGAAAATATCAAAATGGATGTCAGAAGAGACTCAAACTTGCTCTTGAATGGAGAGTAGCTACAGTGAATGGAAGAAATGATGAAGTAAAAGAGCTGAATAGAAGATTTCAAAGGATGGCTCGAGAAGACAAAGTAAAGTAGTATCATGAAATGTGCCAAGACCGAGAATTAGAAAACCTAAAGGGAAGAACATGCTCAATATGTCTGACGCTGAAAGAACTGAAGAGAAAATTCAAGCCTCAAATTGCAATGTTGAAGGATTCTGTGGGCAAAAAACTGAACTATGTAGGAAGCATCAAAAGAAGATGGAAGGAATACACAGTCACCACACCAAAAAACAATTGATTGATGTTCAGCTATTTCAGGAAGTAGTATATGATCAAGAACCAATGGTATTAGAGGAAGGAGTCTAAGCTGCACTGAAGGAATTGGTGAAAAACAAGTCTCCACAAATTGATGGGATATCAACTGAGATGTTTCAACAAACGGATGCAACACTGGAAATGCTCACTTGTCTGTGCCAAGAAATTTGGAGGACAACTACCTGGGCAAACAACTGGAAGAGATCCATATTTGTGTCCATTCCAAAGAAAGGTGATCCAACAGAATGTGGAAATTATCAAACAATATCATCAGTATCACACACAAGTAATATTCTGCTGAAGATAATTCAAAAACGATTGCAGCAGTACATCGACAGGAAACTACCAGAAATTTAAGCTGGATTCAGAAGAGGATGTGGAACAAGGGGTATCATTGCTGATGTGAGATGGATCTTGGCTGAAAGCAAAGAATACCAGAAAGATGTTTACCTGTGTCTTAGTGACTGTGCAAAGACATTTAACCGTGTGGATCACAACAAATTATGGATAACACTGCAACAAATGGCGATTCCAGAACACTTAATTGTGCTCATGAAGAACCTACATATAGACCAAGAGGCAAATTCATTCAAACAGAACAAGGGGTTTTAAGTCAGGAAGGGTGTGCATCAGAGTTGTATCCTTTCGTCATACTTAATATGTATGCTGAGCAAATAATCCAAGAAGTGGGACTATATGAAGAAGAATGTGGCATCAGGTTTGAAGGAAGAGTCATTAACAACCTGCAATATGCAGATGACAAAACCTTGCTTGCTGAAAGTGAAGATGACTTGATGCACTTACAGATGAAGATTAAAGACTACAGCCTTCAGTATTGATTATACTTCAACATAAAGAAAACAAAAAATTTCACAACTGAACCAATAAGCAAAATCATGATAAATGGAGAAAAGAGTGAAGTTGTCAAAGATTTCATTTGACTTGTATCCACAGTCAATACCCATGGAAGTAGCAGTCAAGAAATCAGACAACATACTGCACTGGGCAAATCTGCTGCAAGAAACCTCTTGAAAATATTAGAGCAAAGATGTCACTTTGAAGACTAAGGTATGCCTGACCCAAGCCATGGTATTTTCAGTCACCTCATATGCATGTGAAAACTGGACAATGAATAAGATTGAAGA
>NW_006921923.1:1662744-1663676 GCF_000298275.1 Orycteropus afer afer
CTTTGTCTCATCTACTTTGGTCATGTTGTCAGAAGGGACTGGCCCTGGAGAAGGATATCATGCTTGGTAAAGTGGAGGGTCAGCAAAAAAGGGGAAGACCCTCAACAAGATGGATTGACACAGTGGCTGTAATGATGGGCTCAGGCATAGCAATGATTGTGAGGATGGCACAGGACTGGGTGGTGTTTCATTCTGTTGTACATCGGGTCGCTGTGAGTTGGAGCCAACTCGACAGCACTTGACAATAACAACATTCATGTGCCAATGAGACCTAGTAATGTAATAGTTAAGTACTTGGCTGCTAACCTAAATATTGGTATTTTGAACCCACCCAGTAGCTCCGTGGGAGAAAAACCTGGTGATCTGCTTGCATGAAGATTATAGCTAAGAGAACCCTCTGGAGCAGTTCTACTCTGTCACATGGGATTGCTGTGAGTTAGAATTGACTCACCAAGACACAACAACAGCATTCAGCCAGGTGCTGGTGATACAGAGAACAAGATGTATGCCTTGTCCCACCCTACCCTGCCCTGTCCTCAAGCTAATGGGGTGGGATAGACTTTAACTCTACCTAGGGATTCAGGTGAGATTCAGAAAGGGTTTCCCAGAAAAGTGCTCTTGAGCTGAGTCCAAAAGATGTGTAGGAGGTGGTCAGCCAGGTATACAAGGTGGTGGAGGACATTCTGGGTAAAGAAACATCAAATGTAAAAGTGTAGAAATCTGAAAAAACATGGTATGATCCCTACGAGAGTCAAGGCTTCCTTCTCCCTGGGGTGGTGGTTCTTTTCACAGGACATTGAGTGCCATCCTCTCAATCTTCGCTGTGGTTGAGTCCATTGTTGGAGCGACTGTGTCAATCTATCTCATTGAGGGTCTTCCTCTTTTTGCTAACCCTCTTTTTTACCAAACATGTTGTCCTCCTCTAGGAATTG
>NW_006921923.1:1663776-1683071 GCF_000298275.1 Orycteropus afer afer
ACTTTTCCAGGGACTGGTCCCTCCTGATAATATGTTCAAAGTATGTGAGATGAAGTCAGGCCATCCTCACTTCTAAGGAACATTCTGATTGTACTACTTCCAAGACACATTTTTTTCTTTTTTTGTTCTTTTGGCAGTCTGTGGTGTATTCAGTATTCTTTGCCAACACCATAATTCAAATGCATCAGTTCTTTTTCAGTCTTCCTTATTCATTGTCCAGCGTTCACAAATATATGAGGCTACTGAAAATACCATGGCTTGGGTCAGGTATACCTTAGTCTTCAAAGTGACATCTTTGCTCTAATATTTTCAAGAGGTTTCTTGCAGCAGATTTGCCCAGTGCAGTATGTTGTCTGATTTCTTGACTGCTACTTCCATGGGTATTGACTGTGGATACAAGTCAAATGAAATCTTTGACAACTTCACTCTTTTCTCCATTTATCATGATTTTGCTTATTGGTTCAGTTGTGAAATTTTTTGTTTTCTTTATGTTGAAGTATAATCTATACTGAAAGCTGTAGTCTTTAATCTTCATCTGTAAGTGCATCAAGTCATCTTCACTTTCAGCAAGGAAGGTTTTGTCATCTGCATATTGCAGGTTGTTAATGACTCTTCCTTCAAACCTGATGCCACATTCTTCTTCATATAGTCCCACTTCTTAGATTATTTGCTCAGCATACATATCAAATAAGTATGATGAAAGGATACAACTCTGATGCACACCCTTCCTGACTTAAAACCCCTTGTTCTGTTTGAATGAATTTGCCTCTTGGTCTATATGTAGGTTCCTCATGAGCACAGTTAAGTGTTCTGGAATCGCCATTTATTGCAGTGTTATCCATAATTTGTTGTGATCCACACGGTTAAATGTCCTTGCACAGTCAATAAGAAACAGATAAACATCTTTCTGCTGTGCATGGGGTTGCTACGAGTCGGAAACGACTCGATGGCACTTAACAACAACAACAAAACATCTCTCTGGTATTCTTTGCTTTCAGCAAAGATCCACCTCACATCAGCAATGATATCCCTTGTTCCACATCCTCTTCTGAATCCAGCTTGAATTTCTGGTAGTTTCCTGTCGATGTACTGCTGCAATCGTTTTTGAATTATCTTCAGCAGAATATTACTTGTGTGTGATACTGGTGATATTGTTTGATAATTTCCACATTCTGTTGGATCACCTTTCTTTGGAATGGACACAAATATGGATCTCTTCCAGTTGTTTGCCCAGGTAGCTGTCCTCCAAATTTCTTGACATAGACAAGCGAGCATTTCCAGTGTTGCATCCATTGGTTGAAACATCTTAATTGGTATTCCATCAATTCCTGGAGCCTTGTCTTTTGCCAGTGCCTTCAGTGCAGCTTGCACTACTTCCTCCAGTACCATCAGTTCTTGATTATATGCTGCCCTCTGAAGTGGTTAGCACTGGCCAATTCTTTTTTTTTTATGGTGATTGTGTATTCCTTCCATCTTCTTTTCATGCTTCCTGTATTGTTCAATATTTTGCCCATGGAATCCTTCAGTACTGCAACTTGAGGCTTGATTTTTTTCCTTCAATTTTTGCCCCTAAAGAAATGCCAAGTGTGTTCTTCCCTTTGGTTTTCTAACTCCAAGGCTTTGCATTTTCATTATAATATTTCCTTTGTTTTCCCAAGCTGCCATTTGAAATCTTCTATTCAGTTCTTTTTTGTCATCATTTCTTCCATTCATTTTAGCTACTCTGTGTTCAAGAGCAAGTTTCAGAGCCTCTTCTGACATCCATTTTTGTCCTTTCTTTCTTCCCTGTTTTTTTAATGACCTTTCACTTTATGTTTAATATCCTTGCAGTGGCATCACTAGGAGGATTTGGAGCATGTGGAGCACACTGGGTGACACTATCAGATGGAGTGACACCAAAATGACTATAAAATTGTTGTACCCTGTTTCTGCAACATTTAATTCTATTTTATACATATATATGTGTGTAATAATGCTATTATTTATTATATATATATACAAATTTATTATATTTTATAAAAATATCCCTGTAGTTAGTTATAACAACAATTACAGGGATATTTTTTTCTTAAGTCCAGCTTACATGTATTAATATAGCTACAAGGCTAAAACTCTGTGCTAATTTACTTTTTGAACCTTTAATTCCCTGAAGCCTGAGCTTTCACTATTATTCATTTAAAATGATACTTCAAATCACATGGTTTCATGTACACACACTATTGTCATTTAAAGGTGTAATTTTAATTTTGATAGTTGTTTGTATCATTACTGTTGTCATTACATTCAGTGATATACAGCAATTATAATATATGTGTAACATTCGTATAAAGCAAATTACTAAATATTTTCTATAGTCTGATATAGGAATAGGTCCATGGGGGGAGGTGGCACCATGAGTTCCTGCACTGGATGACATCAACCCTAGTCACACTACTGTGTCCTTGATGTTATCCAAAACTCATTTGGTCTTTGCTCATTAGTATTCAATGAATCAGATCTGTTCTTGAGGTGGTCTCTAAATTGAGGAGGGATGTACTCAAAGTTTTACTTTGGCTCTCATGGACTTGTTTTAATTTTCTTTAGCTTCAACTTGAACTTGCATATGAGTAATTGATGATCTGTTCTGCAGTCAGCCACTGGCCTTGTTCTGACTGATAATACTGAGCTTCGCCATTGTCTCTTTCCACAGGTTTAGTTGATTTAATTCCTGTGTATTCCATTCAGTGAGTATAGTTGCTGATTATATTGTTGAAGAAAAGGTATTTGCAATGAATAAGTTGTTGGTCTTGCAAAATTCTATCATGTGGTCTCTAATGTCATTTCTAATACCATGGCCATGTTTTCTAACTACTGATCCTTCTTTGTTTCCAACTTTTGTATTGCAATCACCACTAATTATCAGTGCATCTTGTTTGCATATTTGATCAATTTCAGACTGTAGAAGTTGGTAAAAATCTTCAGTTTCTTTGTCTTTGGCATTAGTGGTTGGTGTGTAAATTTGAATTAATTGGTCTTCCTTGTAGGTGTATAGATATTATCCTGTCACCAATAGCATTGCATTTCAGGATAGATCTTGAAATGTTCTTTTTGGCAATAAATGCAGCACCATTCCTCTTCAATTTGTCATTCCTAGCATAGTAGACCATATGATCATCTGATTCAAAATGACCAGTACCAATCCATTTCAGGTCAGTAATACCTAGGATATTGATCTTCAAGTGTTCCGTTTCATTTTTGACAACTCCCAATTTCTCTAGATTCATACTTCATACATTCCGTGTTCTGATTATTAATGTTTATAGCTCTTTCTTTTCATTTTGCATCATGCCACATCTTTCAAATGAAGGCCCCAAAAAGTTTATTCCATTTATGCCATTAAAGTCGATGCTACTTTGAGGAGGCAGCTCTTTCACAGTCACATTTTTGGTGTAGTGCCTAAGGCATTTATTTGATGGCTAACCAGAAAGTTGGCAGTTCAAACCCCCTAGCCACTCTATGGAAGGAAGACTGGGCAATCTACTTCCATAAAGATTTACCACCTCAGAAACCCAAACTGGGTCACTATGAGTCAAAATTGACTTGATGGCAGTGGGTTTTTTGGTTCTAACATGAGAGGCTTATTTTCTGGCACCATATCAGATAGTGTTCCTCTGCTATTCATAAGGTTTCCACTGGTCAATGTTTTAGAAGTGGATCACTGGGTCCTTCTCCCTAGTCTGTCTTAGCTTGGAAGCTCCCTGGGATAAGAAATATTATCTTATCTTACTTGACAAAATGTCACCCAGAACCTCCATGAGTTGTCCTAGAACAAGAATGTAATAGTGAGAAGCAGCTGTTACTTTCACCTTCTTCTGTACTATCACAAACCAAAAAACTAGTTGTCAAGTAGATTGTGACTCATGGTCACCCCAGGTGTTTCAGAGTAGAACTTCACTTAGGATTACAATGACTGTTGACCTTTCAGAAGTAGATCACCAGGACTTTCTTCCAAGCTACCTCTGGGTAGATTAGAACCACCAACTTTTCAGTTAGTTGCCAAGAGCTTTACTATGTATACCACCCAGGGATTCCTAAAAACCAGTTGCTGTCAAGTCAACTCTGACTCATGGCAACTCCATCTGTGTTAGAGTAGAACTATGCTCCGTAGAGTTTTCAATGGATGTTATCTTTCAGAAGTAAATTGTCAGGCCTTCCTGCCAAGGCAGGGGGCTCTGGTGGCATGGTACCTAAGGCATTTGACTGCTAACCAGAAGCCTTGTCAAACCCATCAGCCATCCTCGGAAGGAAGATTGGGCAATCTACTTCCATAGTGATCCCACCTCGGAAACCCAAGGAGGACTTGCTATCCAACTTGACAGCAGTGAGTTGTTATTGTTTTCTGCCGAGGCACCTCTGAGTGGACTGAAACTTCCAATCTTTCAGTTAACTGGCTTATCATTTGCACCACCCAGGAACTCCAAGGGTTCTTTAATACTCCACGGTATTGTTTAGTCCAAGCTAAAAAATGGCAAAATCAAATGTTAAAGGCTAGAGGATGACAAAAGGGAAACCAACATGGAGAGTAATAATAATAAAAATGGCTAACTTTTCCTCTGAGCCAGGCACTTTTCAATTTAATCCTCATCATAACCCCATGAGGCAGGCATTATGCCTATTTTGCAGATGAGGAAAAGTACCAGGAAGCTAGACTAGGGAGACAATCGTCTTTATCAGTCATCTTCTGCTGCTGAGGACCTCTGGGCACTCATTCCTCCTTTCTCCATAGACTGGAGGCCATCTTGACCCCTAGCCCTCCTAAAACTGAGAGTCCAAGAAAGCCAGGCGAAGATGAAGGTGCCCAGCCTTCCTCTCACCACCTTAAAGAGGCAGTGGAGAGGAATGATGTGGGGGATTATAAAATCAAATGCCTACAGAGCCAGACACAAATGAGTGAATGTATTCACTAAGGTAAGATCAGATGTATGCCCAAGAAGTGTTTCATTTCCTCTATATTATTATTTTAATAAAAACAGCAACAGAACAGTGCAAGTACAATATTATATGGCAGCTGACACTCTACCACGTGATGAGGATCCTTAAAGGAGTGGTAGAGACTGGGGTGACCTAGAGAGCCCATCCGTCATCCAAAAGGGATACTGTGACTTAGCTCCAGCTGATTATTGTTGGGTGGGACTTTAAGGCCTAGGGTTGCCAGATGATTTTTCAAGGAAAAAAAAAACAGAAATCTAGAGTCATATATGAAAATAAATGATTTTAAAATGTTAGCAATGTTAAAAATGTGTTGAAAATACTGTGCAGGCCAAACAAAACACATCTGCTTACTAGCTGGTTGACCTTCAGAAAAGTAACAACATCTTGAGCCTCAGTTTCATATGTGAAGAAAGGATAATACCTACTTAAGAGGGTTATTGTGAGAATTAAGTGAGGTAATATAAGTGAAATGCTTGTCACATAGTATGTGATTGATCTATGATAGCTATTGTTGTTGTTGTGTACCATCGAGTCGGACCTGACTCATAGCAACCCCTCCTTGGGTTTCTGAGGCAGTATCACTACAGAAGTAGATTGCCCCATCTTCCTTCTGAGGAGTGGCTGGTGGGTTTGAAACGCCAGCCTTCTGGTTAGCAGTCAAATGCCTTAGGCATTATGCTACCAGAGTCCCCTATGATAGCTATTAGGATGGTTATTATTACCTCAGAGCTGTCTGGGAGCTCTGGTGGCATAGTGCCTAAGGCATTTGACTGCTAACTAGAAGGTTGGCAGTTCAAACCCACCAGCCACTCCTCAGAAGGAAGATTGGGCAATCTATTTCCATAGAGATACCGCCTCGGAAACCCAAAGAGGGATCACTGTGAGTCAGCTTCAACTTGACGGCAGTGACTTTGTTTTTGTTTTTGTTTTTGTATTTTAGGAGCTATCTACAGTTTCATTCTCTTATCTGAGGAGCATCTCTTTCTAGGTGACTGACCTGAAAGTCTCTACCCTTCACCTCAAGAGAAACCCCATGCTTTACTTGGGACTTTAGCTCCACTCTTGCAGGCAGAAGATAGTAAAGATACATGTTCATGGACGCACGTGTAGTTCTTTATACTCCTTCACACAGCAAATTCAGTACTGACTGATTTACAAACCAAGTTCAGGACTGAGCAGGCCTTCAGGCAGGATGGAGGAAACTGAGGCAGGGAAGCTAGGCCATAGTTCAAATCCCACTCTACCTTCAGTCCTTACTGGTGAAGCCAAAGGTTTTAAAGAAAGTTCTTGGCAGCTTAAACTGTTATACCCTCATCTCTTACGTTTACATCTTCCTTTCACGCAATGATTCTCACCTCTCGCTTTACAATAAAATCACCCAGAGAGTTTTTTGAAAGACCAATGCAGAGGCCTAGCCCTCAGAGGTTCTATGACTCCTCACACAATCATAAGCAAAATTGTGTGTGCGGGTGTGTACACAGGTGTACTTTTCTGGGGAATTTGTCAGGGTCTCAAAATGCAGTACCAAAAATGAATGACAGAAGCGTGTGGGTTATTCTGGGAAAGAACTGTGGTTCTAAGCCCACTAGGCCATCACACAGTTTCTAACCACACAGGCAGGACTTCTCACCTCTCTGAGCCTTCGTTTACTCAACCCGTCCCACAGGGATCAGACATCATGTTTGCCTTGTTTCCTCGAGTGGTTGGGAGGTTGTAGTGAAGTAAAAATCATGTACAAGAAGTGCTTTGAAAAAAGCCCAGCCCCTTCTCCACATGGGAGGGCCTGTTATTACAAGGTTAAGGAGAGTGTGGGTGGCGAGGCAACAGAGGCAATGGGGAGCAGCATTACGCATGGAGAAAAGGCCATGCACATTAACAAAGCAGCTCACAAATGAGAGCAAATTAATATGAGACCCAGTGAGAACAGAACATTCGCACCGCAGGGGCAAAGCACCCATTGGAGTAAAATAGCAGAGAGGGAAGAGAGGGGCCAAGTGAGGAGAATTTTCAGTGCTATGACTAAGAGCAGAAGGGAAGGGGTCGGCCATGAAGGAGAAAAAGAAAATGGTGGCAATTACCCCAGATGGACTTGGGGAACAGGCAGGAACACCTGACAGCCCTTCAGGGGAAACCAGTAGGTGCAGAATAAGTGCCTGGTTCAGGTAATAGCAGGAAAGGGTGTCCCTCCAATGTCAGCACATTTATCCAGACCAAAGAGCAAAAAAAAAAAAACCAAAGACCAGGGCAGCTGCTACTAACTACAGAATCTCCCCTTCCCTACCTTCTTTTTCTTCCTTTTGTGAAACAACCGGGGCCCACCTAACTCAGGAGCTGCAAGTCCGGCACACTTTAATTCAGAAATCCCTTGACATGTCTTCGTAGAGATCTAGCCTGGGAAGGGGGAGGGTGATTGGAGTAGAGTGGAATCCTAGACTTCAGTGATACTAAAAATATTGCATTGCCTATATGACAGGCAGTGACCTGTCAGAAAGAATGCCGGCCCCTAGAACTCCAGCAGTGTTCCTGAGGTCCCCTACTGTGCTGGGCATTAAGCCTTTAGTTACTGAATCTGGATCAGGTGAAGGGGAGGCTGCCAGGACAGTAGGTGGGGGGGTACTCAGAGGGGCTTGGAGCAGGAACTCTTTACCTATCACCAAGTAAGGAATATTAAGACTTGAACAAGTGGGGTGGTGGCACTGGTGTTCAATGGTAGAATGTCAGCCCAGATACTGAAGCAAATGGAATCAGTCCTGGGGGGCATAAGGGGATTTAAGGCAGACACCTACCACTGGGAACCTGGCAGGTCCTTTCCTCAAGACATGGTTGGGGATAGTGAACAAATTCTCTCTTTGCTCCTAGAAAAGGGTGAGCCAGACACTGGCTACATTGAATAGCAGTGCCAGGGCCATGCCCATCATGTCAACCCTATCTAACTTCCATGCATACACGGTGCCATGCTCAGAGTCCTGGAATGGGAGCCCACTCTGGAGGAAACATAAGCCTATATTATTGCCAAATAGCTTACAGTCTGAGCCTATTAGGGCAGGAAAGCACCCTGGAAATAAGCTATTCCAATGTTATTTTGTTGACACATGGAGAAACTGAGGCCTAAAAAGGAAAAATGTAAGACCATACATCTAATTAATGTCAGAGCTGAGACAAGCAGCAAGGTGTCCCTCCTCCTAGCCTGGTGTATTTTCTATTGCCTTCTTTGCTATTATCCCACGTCTTCATTATAGTCGAGGGAAAATGCCAGAATATCCTCAGGGCCAGCCTTACACATAGGTAAACATGATGTGATCAAATATGTCTCCTCAATTGCCTGTCATTGTGCCTGAAATTCCACCACCGGTGATTCATTCCTTTGGCTCTTGAAGCTTTCTGGGCTTTCAGGGGAGTATAGATGGGGGATTTATTGACAATCACTGAGAGAAAGGCTTTGCAGATTGGACCCAGGTTATACAATTGGGGGAGTGCAGCAGCTAGGGTAGGCAAGATTCTGAGCCAAGAGCTCAGGCAACCCTGATGGGGCAGGGAAGGAGTATTGGATATACCCACACCCAAAGCTTCTGTCAGGCCCTGGCTTGGGCACTCAGGAAGCATTTCCCCAGGAGACTGTACTGTGACCCGAGAGGCTTGAATCACTGTTGTGTGGCCCACGCTGGGAGAAGGGCAGCAGAGTGAAGGATAACATCAGGCTGTCTGGAGTGGCCGCGGGGGCACTTTATTAAGAGGAGCAGCCTGGGCGAGATGGATGTGACAAGGCAATCTATGAAGACATTGAGCGGAGCCTCAGCTGCAAGAGGGATGGGCTCAGAGACTGCCAAGGGAGGGTGGGTGTGGAGTCTGTCTGTTCTGCCTCTCCCCCAGAGACCTGCTGGCCGCAGGTGGCCTGGGCTGAGACCGGGCTGCTTTCTGTTGCTGCCTTGATCACCCATCTTAGTTTTGCTCTGGACCTGTGCAGTGTGGCTCTGGGCTTGGCCATTGTTCCCAGACTCCTGAGCACTCCCTGTTCAGTGTCAGTTCTAACATATTTATATTGGAGGGGCTTCAGGGTGACTAGCTGGTGGAAGGGGGAGGGGAAGGGAGGAGACTAGTGAATTTGTCTACAACTCTCTGCCTGACACAGCCCTCTGACTCCTTCAAGTGTGTGTTTACTTGGGGTGGCAGGGATGGGGAGAACACTTCTGGAAATTTGAGGACTTAACTTGAATCTGTGTTTGCAAAGCAAGCATTATATTGTAACTTAGATTGTAGGTGGATTTGGGGTGGCTTGGGGGTGACCTGAGCAAGCTAAAGACCTTCCCAAAGCCCCTACTAGTTCTGTTGTAGGTCTCAGCTGGCTGGGCAGAACCCAGAACCTGCAACTTTGAGAACGAATGTACCATCAAGGCCACCCTCTACTGTCTGGCATGAGCCCTGTGCTTCCTGAAAAGGGCATCTCTGGGGAGATCCCAAGTGGTTTCTACCCAAAACCTGTGCAGCCCTGGGGTTGAGTGGGCTCGATGGGGGAGGAGGCTGTTGTGGCAAAACTTGATTTGCTGCTGCTGCCGCCAGGAATTAGAGACCCAGGGCCAAAACTATCCCACTGGTTCTATCCAAGTCCCTAAAACAATCTCCCCGGCTTAAGGCCAGGTCATCATTAACCCATGTGTCACGGGCACTGCTGAGGAAGGACGATATTTCACAGTGCAGACTCCCACTCAGGTGTAGAATCAGTGATTCGTGGAAGATGGAATTCAGTACAATCAATTTGGGAAAGTCAGCCAAGATTTCTTCTAAGCTTAATTTTCCAGCAGCCCCCTCCCACCTTGGAAACAGACTAATCCCTGACATTTGTCTAGTGGCTTTGTACTTTTCAAAGCTCCTTCACATCCATTATCTCCACTGAGCCCCACAAACACCCCTGTGAAGTACGATGGGAAGGTGTTATTATCCCTGTCTGACCAACAAGGAAACTGAGATCCTGAAAGGATATATGATTCATCCAGGGTCACACAGCTATTTAGTCAAATAATCAAAACTTAAAACATGTTTCCTAACTTCCACCCTGTGATTTTTGTACCTCCTATGTGGACTCTCCCACATAATTGAGGAGGTGTCCAGCACCTGCAGGGTGCCTAGTACATTAAAAAAAAAATTGCAGTTGAGTTGATTCTGACTCATAGTGACCCCAGAGTGGAACTTCATTCCACACATCAGTTACCAGTTGCCTTTGAGTTGATTCCGACTCATGGCAATCCCATGTGTGCAGAGTGGCACTATGTTCTGTAAGGTTTTCAAGGCTAGAAGGAGATTGTCAGGCTTTTCTTCCAAGGCACCTCTGGGTGAGTCTGAACTGTCAGCCTTTTGATTAGTAGTCAGGTGCTTAATTGTCTGCACCACCCAGAGGCTTTGAACTCCATAAATAAAATTAAAAAAAAAATTTTAAAAAAAAACCTCACTGCCATCGAGTTGATTCCAACTCATAGTGACCCCCATTGGGTTTCCGAGGCTGTAAATCTTTGCAGAAGTAGATTGCCCCATCTTCCTTCCGTGGAGCAGCTGATGGGTTTGAACCCCCGACCTTGTTAGCAGCCAAATGTGGTATCTACTGCGCCACCAGAGCTCCCTGAACTCCATAAATACATGCTGATAAATATTTGCTAATTGAGCGAATGAATGGATAAGTGAGGGCAAGTTAGGGAGGAAGGCAAGTTCTAAAACTATTCTTTCCATGATTAGAATAGAAGGGCAGGAATGCTGTGTTATGTCTTCATTCTGATCAGGAAGGAAGGAATAAGAGATCTTTGCCATTTCGCAGATGTCGCTGCCAAGGCACAGAGAGTAGGGTAGCTCCCATAGGGAAGCCACAGGGGCTTAATCTCCCAACAGTACCAGGAAGGAGTCAGAATCAGCCCCATGAGTGGAGCATCCTTTCCACTGTTTCTGAAAATTCCCCCATTTTCCCCCCTTGTCCCAGACAGTGGCTCCCTGAGGTTCTACCTTGGGAAAGGTATCTGTAGGGCTTCTGCACTCCCCTAACTTTGACACATCTAACATAGCCCAGACCTCACCATAATAGATGGCTGTCCCTTGTACTGCTACCTGGACTGAGACTGCCTCCTATTCATTTTCTATTTTCTGCAAGGCTTAGCACATAGTAGGTATGTAGGAAGTAAGTGTTAAATGAATGAATTGTCTGCGGTACAGAGGGATGAGCATTCCCTGGTGCCAGGCACTGCAGTCAGGACCCTTACCTGCCAGGGCCTCCACCTCCTCAGGCAAACTGACCTGGAGTTGTCACTTTGTCCATAGCCCAGTCAGAAAAATGGGGGAACAGGAAGTGGTGACAAAAAAAAAAAAAAAAAAAAACAACCAAAAAACAGCACTGCCATTGAGTGGATTCCGACTCATCATGACCCCCACTGGGTTTCCAAGTCCATCAATCTTTATGGAAGTAGATTGCCTCATCTTCCTCCCACGGAGCAGCTGGTAGGTTTGAACCACTGACCTCTGGTTAACAGCCAAGTGCCTTACCTGCTATGTCGCTGGAGCTCCTTAAGTGGTATTAGTAACATGAGTATTAATTTACTACTTTGAAGTTATGCAAAGAGCCCTCTGTGTCAAATCTTGACCACACTATGTATTGTTGCAGTTAGGTGCAGATAATGACACCACGTGACAGAACTGCCCCATAGAGTTTTTTAGGCTTTAATATTTATGGGGAAGGGCCCTGGTAGCACAGTAGTTCCGTATTTGGCTGCTAACCAAAAGATGGGCGATTCCAATCCACAAGCCACTCCAAGGGAGAACGATGTGACAGCCTGCTTCCATAAAGGTTACAGCCTTGGAAACCCTATGAAGCAGTTCTATTCCACCCTATAGGGTCGCTACGAGTCTGAATTGACTGGAGGGCAACGAGTTTGGTTTGGTAATCTTTATGAGAGCAGATCACCAAGTCTTTCTGCTGCGATGCAGCTGGTGGGTTCCAGCCATCCCAACGCTTAACCATTGCGCCGCCAAGGCTCTTTTACTAGATCCTGTAATTGGGGCTATTTGCTTTGCTCCTCTGAGCAATGGGGAAACTTAACCGCTACTACACAGAGGATGATTGAATGAGAAAATGAATGTAAAGCTTAGTGCCTCGCACTTAGTAAAGTGCCCACCAAGCGGCAGGAGTCTGTGTTTGAGCCGCCTCCTCCCCAGCTCCCCCTTTGGGGGCTCGTCCTTGGAGGAGGGGGAGGGGGCATCCTCCAGGGAGTGCTAGAGGCTCAAGCGGCTGGATTGCGGGCCAGGAAAAAGCGGCAGACGCCAGTGTTTACCAGCTCTCTCTCACCTCAGCCGTGGCTCTGGGGCCAAGCCAGTCGCCTCCTTCTTTAAGATTCTGGTCACAGCAGGGGCTGGGTTTCTAAGGCAGGCGTGATCTTTCTCTTCCTACAGACGCCGCTGCCGCGACCGTCGGCGCTGGGCACAGCCAGGGGCAGCGAGTGAGCCGGCGAGAGGGTGCCCGTACCGGGCAGCCGCCCAGCCCGGCCTGGAGAGGCCTCGACAGTAAGTACCGCGCTCGCCAGCAGCCGGAGCTGGGCTCGCCTGGGACACGCCAGAAAGCCTGGTGTCGGGCAGTTGAGGGACGGGGGTGGGGGGTAGGGAAAGGCTGGCAGCCGAGCGCTATAGGCGCCTCTCTAGCCCCTCAAAGTGACTTGGGGCGGCGCTCTGCGTGGGCCCCCTCCTCCTGGGTGCGCGCCCGCTCCGCGTCCCGCAGTCGCTGGACTGGAGTTGGCGCGACTGGAGGCAACACCTCCGTTTCTCCCTACCCCCACCCTTACCACCACCCCGAGTCCCGAGGGCTTTGTCCGGGCTCCTGCAGGGCCCCTCCCACGAGGAAATTTGAAGGCAGGATGCACGGGGCTGAGAGTTTGGTCGCCCGTGGAAAAGTGGCGGCAAGAGCGGTAAGTTTTCCGCTGGGGAGAAGGGGGAAGCCAGGAGGGAAGAAGGAAGAAAGGAGCTAGCTGGTGGGAGGGCAGCAGCCAGTGGGCAGGTCAGGGCGGAGCTGCCCCTCCAAGTGCTCAGGCTCCGCCCCCACACGCCTCCCGGGCTGCAGCTCCCCGTGAGGGGCTGCTTCGGAAGTGCCGCAGGCTTTGAGCGAGCACTCTACAGCCCCTCCGCTGCACCTGGGCGAGAGCATTCTGGCTGGGTTACCCTCGAGTGGCCTTCCCTGAGGGTCAAAGCTTCAGCATTTAGGAAGCCCTCGCGAGACTGAGAAGCAAGACCACCCTATAAGGTGTTGCATTAATTGTAGAAACCTTGGCAAGTAGGAATACGCTGGCGCATCCCTGTCACTTTCTTTTCTTGGGCTGTGTTAAGATTCCCCTTCTCACAGAAGTCTCGGATCTCCCTTCTGCTCCTCTGCTCCTTACCGCGAGTACTGATGATCGTAAAACAGAAACCAAACCCACTGCTATTGAGTTGATTCTGACTCATAGCGACACCTCCCCCCGTTGGGTTTCCAAGGCGGTAAATATTTATGAAGGTAGATTGCCCCATCTTCCTTCGGGAGAGTGGCTGGTGGGTTTGAACCAGCAGCCTTCTGGTTAGCAGCCAAATGCCTAAAGCAATGCACCACCAGAACGCCTTACTGATGATCATGTTGTTGTTGTTGTTGTTATGTGCCGTCGAGTCAGCCCTGACTCATAGCGACCCCTCCTTGGGTTTCCGAGGCAGTATCACTACGGAAGTAGGATTGCCCAACCTTCCTTCCGAGGAGTGGCTGGTGGGTTTGAACCGCCAGCCTTCTGGTTAGCAGTCAAGTGCCTTAGCCACTATGCTACCAGAGCTCCCACTGATGATCATAGTAGCTACTATTTCTATATGCCAAGCATTGTGCTAAGTTCTTTATGTAGTAAAATGAATTATTGCCCAATAATAACAGTAGCTGGCATTCACTCAGAGCTTTCTGTATGCCAGGCGCAGTACTAATATCCTCATTGTACAGATGAGGAAATTGAGGCACAGAAAGGTCAACAAGCCCAAGGTCCCACAGCTAGTGAGAGGGAGACCTCAGAATCCCCACTGTTAACCACTACACAAATGATAAATTGGCTTTAACCCCTCCCAGCACCTCAGCCAGTTACCCAGAGTTCTGCCATCATTCTTTCCAGTCCCCAGCCCCTAATTGCACTAGGGAAGGGATTGTACAGATTGGCCAAGGAAGGGCTTCCTAGAGAAGAGGGAGTGTTCTGCATGGATTTGGGTTTTGTTGTTGTACTAAGTGCCCTGCCTGTAACATCAATAAGTTGTTCTGCTTTATAAGTTTTATTAATTAGACAACTGTCCGGTCTGCTGGCTTGTAGTTGTTAATCCAGTATTATGGCTCTATCTGAGTAGCTGTGTTAGGAATGATTTTCTAAAAAGTTTTTAGAGCCTTACTTCCAGTGCTGGGCGAGGCCATCTTCCCACCTCCTGGGAAGGAGGGCTTAGCCAGGACTTCAACAGCAGGAGCTGTAGCCACTACCTAAGTAGTCTTATTGCTGTGCTTATTGGTATTCAGTCCCTCTCCCTGAAAGATCTCCCCTATGAGCAGAAATGGGAATGTGGTCAGGACCTGTGGGGCTCTTCCTGTTTCCACATCTGGCCCTGAAGTTAAGTTGTTAGTAACTTCCCACCATTGGCCCTTGCCCATTCCTAGAGCTAGCTGCACACAGACCCTCTTAAATATGAGCATACCAGAATATGTGAACTTTCTGGCTCTAATCTCCAGTTACTATGGCTCTATCTCAGTGTATCTTGGGGAGATCCACACTTCTTGCCTCCTCTCATGAGAGGGGAGTCTTCCATGTATAGCTTTTGAGTGGTTCATAAGATGTGGTGAATAACCCCAGTGCGGGGTTTTACCCCTATGGCCTCTTCTGAGTATAGTGAATCATTTCATAAAACCACACAAAAAGTGGTTGATGGGAACACTCATCCTCTGCCCTCATTTCTGCAACCAGAAATTAATGCTTCCTTTCAATTTTGTCTGAATTCGTTCTGTGATTTCTTCTTCTAATTGCAGTGGCTTAAACACCTTAAACACGTAAGTATCCCTCTTCACTGACTCTTCCTTATTATTTGTATGCTGTCATGTTTGCCATTCCATTTCTGGAATGCCCTTCTCTGCCTTGTCCATCTGCTGGACTCCTACTTGCCTTCACGACTCAGCTTAGGGGTCTGCTGGTAGTCACCAGATAGGGAGAGGTACCCTCCTCCAAGCTCCCATAGCATCCTCTGCTATCCCTTGTAGTGTCAGGTGACACATGGTTTGTCTGTTTATATATCTGTCCCCCACCTTAGAAGGAGCCCTGGTGGTGCAAACGGTTAGGAGCTTGGTTGCTAATGGAAAGGTTGGTAATTTGAACTCACCCAACTGCTACAGGACAAAGACCTGGTTGTCAGTTAAGAAAACCCTGTGGGGGAGTTCTACCCTGTCACGGGGGGTTGCTATGAGTCGAAAAGACACCCAACTCAACTCGACACCCAACTTAGACAAAAACCACCCTGAGGGGAGAGGCTGGTACTTACATATTTCTGTATCTCCAGTACCTAGCACAATGCCTGGCACATAGTGGGTGCTCAGTTAAGTTGTTGTTGAATGTATGAATGAATGAATGTTCTCTAAATGCTGCTGGAGAGAGCCTCTGATTCATAGCAAGGGATTCTGCTATTATTTCCCTTGTAAGAAGGGAAGTGGGAGCAGAGTTCACATTAATCTGCAACAGAGAGTCCCAGCTCTGTGGATTTTAATCACTGAAAAAATAGAAATACGCTGTAATGCTCAAACCTGAATGTTTGGGGAAGGGCTCTTCAGGTTAATAGAATGTTCTGGTAACTGAGAGTTAGGCAAAAAAAAAATAATATTTTTTCCTTACCTTTTCTGTTCTTTCCAAAATACCTAAGTCTGCTTTTCTAGCATAGTGAGTTTAGTCTGGGGTCCATTGTCACCTCTTGCCTGCAAGATGGAGCCTGCAGGGTCTCCGGTTGCAGAGTAGGATGCAGTCTCCTTACTCCTTGCTTCTGTGCTGCCCCCAAAGACAAAGACAAACCCACAAGCCCTTTGAGGTTTACAGTTTTACTACCACTCACCTCTAAGACACAGACAGCGGCTTCCCAACGAAGGACATGAGGAGTTGCATTGCGTTTGGGTGCTAACTCATGCCTTCTGTGATACTAACTCAGCATGTGCTCTTGCCCGTGGCTTTTATTCTCATGTGGAGGGTTCCCAACCTCACTCTCCATTTTCTGACCCCAGCTTAGGAAAAACCTTATTATCCCTTCCTTCCTCTCAGCAGGAAGATGCATTTAGATAGAATGAAAGGTGCCCCATTGCCCTGAGGCGGCAGCTGGCATCTCTGGACATCTCTAGACTGGGTGACACAAATTTACCAGGCCTCTGCTCATATATGCTCTTCTGTCTGCTTACTTCTTGGCCTCATTTCTGTGCTGTCCCTGTTCTCGTGGATGGAGAGTTTGAAGATGGTGCGCAGGGGAGAAGCCAGGGTGGAGAAGGGGGTGTCCTCCTGTTAGTTCCCTCATGGGAGGTCAACCTGGCTCCTGCTTGGTAGAGTGCCTGAGCTTCAGCTACCACCTGCATCACCTCAGACAAGGCTGGGGGGTAGGCTAGATGGGCATCTATGCAAAGCAGTGGGATCAGTGTGCCATTTTGTGCCCAGCTATGACTAGACTTAGGAGTCCTGGTGGTGCAGTGGTTATGGCATTTGACTAGTAACTAAAAGGTAATCGATTTGACACCAGCCACTCTGAGGGAGAAAGATGTGGTAGTCTTCTTCTGTAAAGATTACAGGCTTGGAAACCCTATGGGGCAGTTCTACTTTGTCCTGTTAGGTGACTATGTGTTGGAATTGACTCAGCGGCAGTGGATTTGGGCTTTTGGGTTTTGGTTTTGGTTTTGGTTTTATGACTAGATTTGTCAGCCTCTCTTCTCATAAGCTCCCTTGATGAGAGGATCTTTATACAAAGAGAGTCAGAAAAGAGAGAAAGAGAAGGAGAGAGGCCTACTCACTAGCTACTCAGGGAATGCTACAGCTTCTTGCTTCCCAGCCAACCTCTCTCCAGCAACCTCCCTCTAACCACCCAGGCTGTGGTATTCATGCCTCCTGCTACATATTCTCTGCTCATTTCTTTCTCTGGCCATGTTCTCAGTGCTTTCACCTCCTCTCTCTGCTTATACAAATCTGGCCCTTCCTGCAGTACCCAGCTGCAGTCCTCCTCTAGAAAGCCTTCCCCTGCTGCTTCTGGAAATCAGCAGAGGGTGGACAAGGGTTGAAGTAAATACCTTTCAAGGTCCCTGCCAACTGAGATTCTCTGGCTTTTTGACCAGAGTCAGGGATTGGGCACAGCCAAGGCTAATGGGCCAGGCCATTGAGACCTAGCAGCCTCACAGAGAGGAGGTGACAAGCACAGCCAGCCAGCCGAATAGGCACTCATTTGGCTTCAGGAGGCTTTACCCAGAGCCCTGTGCAGCTGGTGCCTGCCAAGCGGCCCCCAGAGGGGTGTTATTTGAGCTCTGAGTCTTTGGTTCTGGAGGCAACTACTTGTTGGGAAGTTCCCAGAAGCTCCTGCCCACACCTGCTCCCCCTGTTCAACCTCCAAGCTTTGTTTACAGTTCAGTCCTTGGCAGACTAGAGGCTGGAGTCCAAGAGGAGAGAGGTCTGGGTGGCCAGGGACCCTCTCCTGGCTTAGTCTTCTCTGCCAGAACTCCATGGCCCAACCTGGCCTCGGAGAGATGTGTTCACTGAGGGGAAGAATTCAGGCCTGCTGCTCCCTTCCCTGCCAACTGCACTTTTCCAATCATGGCCATTCCCTCCCACTTTCTGGAATTCTCTCCCCTTCCCATTTTGTCCTCTCAATCTCTTCTCTCTCACAAGAAAAAATGCAGCCTTTGGTAGCTAGTGAATTGACCCAAGTCAGGAAAAAGCCCTGGGTCTCTCCCTTATGCTGTTTGGATTTGCCCCAGGGAAGGTGTGCTCATGCTGTCAGTATGGCGTAACAGCAGCCCCCCTGTTACAGATTGAATCGAATCCCCCCAAAACGTGTTGGAAATCCTAACCTCTATGCTGATGGTTATAGTCTTGTTTGGGAATGGGCTGTCTTTGTTACATTAACGAGGCAGGATCAGTATAGGGTGTGTCTTGAGTCACTCACTCTCTTTTGAGATATAAAAGAGATTCAAATCAGCAAGCTAGAGAAACACAGAATGGGAGAGAGGAGCCAAGCTAGATGAAGGTCAGTGAGGAGCAGAAGCTCAGAAGAGACAAGGACCTTCCTCCAGAGCCAACACAGAGAGAAAGCCTTCCGTAGAGTTGACACCCTGAATTCAGACTTCTGGTCTCCTAAACTGTGAGAGAATAAATTTGTTTGTTAAAGCCATCCAGTTGGGGTATTTCTGTGATAGCAGCACTGGATAACTAAGACACCCCCTCTCCAAAGAGCTTGATCACCACAAGTTCTATACCAGAAGGCTCTCATTACCATGTGGCCCTTTAGCATCTGGAAACAATTAGTCCAAGGATAAGATAGACCACAAGGACCTCAGCCTTCACAACCCTGAGACCAGAAGAACTAGATGGTGCCCGGCTACTGATGCCAACTGCTTGGAAGGGAATCAAAACCGAAGATCATAGATAGAGTGAGAGGAAAAATGTGGAACAAAATTCAAAAAACACAAAAATGACCAGAATTACTAGTTGGATAGAGACTGGTGGAACTCCTGAGACTATGGCCTCAGTTTACCCTTCAGGCCTAGAAATGGACTCACTTCCATGGAATGGCTCTCAGAGCAACAGTAAGACTTACATGCAGAACACCTACCCCAGGGCAATGTACCCACCTACTCTAAGGAGATGTACCCCTTAGATCAATCAGCCATGAGACACCAGAGGGGCAGCATTCCCATATAGGGAAAACTGGACAGACAAGAATGCATAGTTAAGAAGGGCACAGGGAAGTGTGAGGAGGAGCATTTTTTATGGTTGGAGATGGTAATTGGGGTGTGCATGAACTGTTGAATGTAAATCAAATTGGCTTTGTAAATTTGCACCCAGAGCACACTTAAAATACACACACACACACACACACACACACAGCCCTTTAGCAGCACTAGGTGCAACTTCAGGGTATTTAGAGAACAGGTGAGGAACTGGAGAGTGCCTCCAAAAGGGTAAAACAAAGGTCCCTGAGTGGCACAAACTGTTTGCACTTGGCTGGTAACCAAAAGGTTTGCAGTTCGAACCCACCCAGTGGCACCACTGGTGATCGATGTACTTCCATAAAGATTACAGCTAAGAAAA
>NW_006921923.1:1683676-1706652 GCF_000298275.1 Orycteropus afer afer
CTTCTGCGTTGTTTTCTCAGGCTTTCCTCCCTCTTGGCTCCGTCTGGCCCCCTTTCCTGCTCAACTGTCTTCCCCTCTTGCATGTCTTTCCTTTCATTCCTCCTCTTTCTACCTCTGGCTCAGTCAGTCTCTATCTATCTCTGCCTCCTTCAGAAATACTTGGTGTGGTACATGGAGGGTGGGGGCTGGGGTGCCCAGGGCTCTTTGGAGTGACATGACAATTCCTTTAAGATCCCATGAATATTTCATGGCTGCAATTCCCCCTCACTGCCTCTGCCAGTGACAGGTGAGTGGGGGCTAAAATGCAAAGATCTCCCCGACTAACTTCACCACCGATCAGTGGCTGCCTCTTCAGACCTTGTGACCTGCAGTGCCATATGGCATCAGCCTCACATCTGGCACAGCCCTCACATCTGTCACTGGGCTGGCAGCCCCAGCAGGGAGGGTTTAGGAGCATGTCTGGGCCTATTAGACAACATGTCTGATCTATTGGATGTGTAGCCCCAGAGGGAAAAAGTGGAAAGGGGAAGAGTAGCTGCCAAAAGGGTTCTCTGCTGCATCTTCTCAGAAGCATTATGGTGTTGGTCTTTCATGAGAGGACTCTAGGCTCCCAGGTATCTATGAAAGGACAGATGGCTTTGACCTCTCTTCCTGTTCCCCAGTGACCTGCTAGAACAGATGGGCAGGTGTCTCCATCCCAGCCTACTGGGAAAAACAACTAATTGGACAAGCAGAAAGAGAATCCAGACAATAGCAGGTTTTCTAGAAGATGCCTCTCCAAGCTCAGCTGAGGAGGAAGTTGCAGGACCTTGAAGGCCTGGAAAGGAAAGAGGGAAGCAGCCCCAGTAAAATAACCAGAGACTCTCAGGAATGGGAAGGACTGTCCAAAGTCATCTTTTCCATCCCTCTGCCTCTTGGCATTCTGAAATGATGGTTGACTGTCCTCTCAAGAAAAATTCCTTCCTGAGAAGGAATAGCTGTTGGACTTGTTGCTGTTGTTAGTTGCCATAGAGTCAGCTCCAACTCATAATGACCCTGTGCACAGCATAAGGAAACACTGCCTGGTCCTGTGCCGGCCTCACAATCCTTGCTATACCTGAGCCCGTTGTTGCAGCCACTGTGTCAGTCTATCTCATGGAGGGCTTCCCCCATTTTCACTTACCCTCCACTTTGCCAAGCATGATATCCTTCTCCAGGGAATGGTCCCTTCTGAAATATGACCAAAGCAGGTGAGATGAAGTCTGGCCATTCTTGCTTCCAAGGAGCATTCCGGCTGCTCTTCTTCCAGGACAGATTTGTTCATTCTTCTGCCAGTCCATGGTACTGGACTCCCCTACCTCCGCCCACCTTAAGCCTCCAGGGAGGGCTGGAGCCACACAACTCCCATTTGTTCTTAGATTGTAGCCCTCCTTGTACTCTTCCTTGGACTCTATTCTTTCCCCACTTTTCTCTTTGACCAGAGATATTGAACAGTTTCTGCCATGGGCCAGGCTCCTCATCTAGAAATTTATTTTTCACAGTCTGAGACAGAACTAGTAGGCATTTGATAATAAATTGCATGGAATGGCCAAACGATCCTAATCTGTTCCTCAGCATCATTCAGCAGTCACTCATTTAGATAATATTAGTTAATTAGTTATTAATTTATTAAAGTACCTACTGTGGGCCAAGTACCGTAGGTGTTGGGGATTAGTGTCGAACATAAGACAAATGATCCTGACTCTTAGGGAGTTTACAGGCAAATAATCACAATAATGAATACCTCGTTTTAAATTGCAGGGTGTCTCATGAAGGAAACAAACAGATTACAGTAATAAACAATAACCAGAGCACAATGGGGAAGGCTTCTGTGAGGAGGTATTTAAGTGAATACCTGAAGGATGGAAGATCAGCCATTGAACAATGGGGTAAGAGGTTTTCAGGAAAGAAGGAATACCACTTGGGAAGGCCTTGAGTTAGCAAAGAACTTGGTGTGTCTAGAAACTGAAAGGAGGCCAGTGGGACCTGATTGTAGTAGGCAGGAGTAAGAAGGGTTTGGTATGAGAATGAGAGCAGATCACATATGTCCTTGTAGGCCGTGGAAAGTAATTTGGATATTATTCACTTTGCAATGGGAAACATCTGAAGACTTGTAAGCCGGAGAGTGACAGGATCTGATTTGGACTTTCCCAATATCTGTAGAGACTAGAGTAGAAGGGGGCAGCTGTGGAGACATGGAGACCAGTCAGGGGGCTGCTACAGCAATCCAGAGGAAATGTAATGGTGGCTTGAATTAGGTGATAACCTTGGAGATGGAGACAGTTGGTCAGATTCTGGATGTGTTTTTAAGGAACAGTTGATGATGCTGAGAGACTGGATGTAAAGAGAGAGGCAGGAATCAAGAATGACTCTTAGGTTTCTGGCTTGATTAATTGAAGAGATATGGTGCCATGTACTGAGATGAGGAAGAATGAAGGAAGCCTAGGCTTGAGGAGGAAACGAATCAAGAGTATAGTTTTGGATATGTTAGGTTTGAGATTCTTGTGAGACATTAAAGTGGAAATGTCAGAGTAGGTAGTTAGAATATATGAGTTTGGGAGTACACCAAAGAGAAACAGATTTGGAAATTATCTGCTTATGAACCAGTTGCTGTCAAGTTGATTCTAACTCATGGTGACCCATGTGTGTCAGAGTAGAACTGTGCTCCATAGGGTTTTAAATGGCTGAGTTTTCAGAAGTAGATCACCAGGACTTCCTTCCAAAGCACCCATGGGTCAATGCAAACCTCTAACCTTTCAGTTATCAGCCAAGTGCTTAACTGTTTGCACCACCCAGGGACTCCTATCTGCAAATATGGTGTATTTAAAGTCAGGGGATGGCTGAGATCACCTGGGAAAAGAGAGTAGAGAGAAGGCCCAGCACTGAGCTCTGAAGAACTCCAGTATCTAGTGTTCAAGTAGAGGAGGAGGAAGCCACAAAGAAGACTAAGAAAAAGTGGCCTTAGAAGTTGGAAGAGAGTCAGGAGATGGTCACAGAAGCCAAGAGAGGAAAATATTCCAAGAAGAAGGGCATGGTCAACAATGTCTGAAGCTGGTGAGGGGTTAAGTAAGATGAGGACTGAGAGATGACCATGAAGGCCAGTGGTCACTTTAACAAGGGCAACTTGTGATAGATGTGGAAGCCAGGTTATATACAGTGGGTTGAGGAGTAAATAGGAGGTGAAGAAATGGAGACAAAATATGTAGAAAGCCTTTTTGAGGAATTTTGCTGTGAAAAGGAGAAAAATGGGGCAGTAAATATAGGAGAATTGTGGAATAGAAGGAGGTGGTTTTTGTTTGTTTTCTTAAGGATAGATTTCCATCAGCATGCTATTATGGTTCTGGAGAGGTTGAGAGATTGATGATTTAGGGAAAAGAGTGAATGCCCCCAGGAGCAAAATCTTTGAGAAGATGGGAGAGGATGGTAGCAAACCATGAATGAAGAGATTTGCCAATGATAGAAAGAAATAAATTTCCTCTGTGTTAATAGAAGGGGAAAAGAAAACATGGGTACAGATGCAGACAGGATGGTATATGTATTTAATGGTGGTAACCTGAGGGAGTTTTCGTCTGTTTTCTCAGTAACATATGAGATGATGCCATCAACTGAGACTTGTTGGGTCCAGTGGGGAAGTGAGGAAAATTGAGGAGAGAGGAGGAACTATGAAATAATTGTCTTATAGAGTCCGAGAGTGGTGGCCAGACAATATTGAGAGCCCATAACAGGCTTGAGATCATGAATTTAAAGTGAAACCCATTTATGTGTGTGCACTTTTTTTTTTGCTACTTTCAGCTACTCTGGTGTAGGCATGGCAAATGCATATGGTTGAGTTCATCAAGGAGTGAGGTTTTGCAAAGCAGATATGGCAAGGGGAGAGGAAACAAGGAAGTTGAAGGTGTTTGCAAGAGAAAGATCATAATGATAGACCAGGGGTTCTAATCTGGACAGGAGAAGTGATGATAAGAAAGAGCTTAAAGGAAAGTAAGAAAGTGGATAATTAGGGGAAAGTGCTTGGAGAAGGCCTCTCTTAGGAGGTGACATTTAAGGTGAGGCCTGAAGGACGAAGAGTTAGCCCTACAATGAATGAAGGAAGAGATTTCCAGGAAAAGGGAATAGCAAATAGGAACTAAATAGGTGATCAGGATGTGTCTGATTATTACTGTAGTAGGAATCCTTGTGGAGGTAACCTGGAAGGAGAGATGGTGTAGTAAACAGTGGCATATTGACGATGGAGATTGGGAAAGTGGTGCGATATCTGATGGTGACCCAAAGTAGACTGTAGTAGGTATGATGATGGGAGTGAGTGATTGAATTAAATGGAGGAAGCAGTTTTTGGAGGCCTCCTCATCACCATGTGGATGTTAAATCCATCAATAGTGATATCAAGAATTGGAATGGACCTCCGCAAACAACTGCCTCCTTTTCCATGAGACCAAAAAAATTGGATGGTGTCTGGCTACCCTTACTGAACATTTTGATCAAACTATAAAAGAATCCTGATCAAAAGGGGAAAATGCAGAACAGAATTCCAAATTCTCATAGAATCCAGACTTCCTTGAGCCATAGAGGTTGGGTGAACTCCTAAAACTATTGTCCTGAGATAATCTTTAAACCTTAAACTAAAAATATCCCCTGAAGTCTTAAAACTTCTTAAAGCTTAACTAGTTTTTTAAAAAAAAAAAAAAAAAAAACTCTGCCTTGAGGTTTAAGCTCTTTTAAGAATTATCTGTATGGGATCAAATTGACAACAGTAACTCAAAACATTTGTTGGGAACTTTAAGAGGCAATGAGTTTATGTTTATGGGAGAGGAAGAACTCAGCAAAGGAGGGTGAGGAATGGTTGCATAGTTCAAAAAATGTAATCAGTATCACTGAATTGTACCTGTAGAAACTGTTGAATTGGTGTGTGTTTTGCTGTGTATATTCTCAACAACAACAAAAAAATAATATTGAAAAAAAAAGAGTTGAAGTGGAGGGGAGGATCACATTTGACTAGAAACTAAAATCCTCAGTGAATATGGGGACTGCCAGGAGAAAGGAAAAGAGGTGGTAGAGGTGGACGGCAGACATGTTCTTCAAAGGAGCAAAATTCTTGGCAGAAGAGATGGGGAATAATGGCCTGGTGGCAACAGTGGTTAGCAAAGAGGACACCTACCCTACCTCTAGATCCTGAAGGAACTGGCATTTGAGAGGAAGTAAAAACAGTTCCACTTGAAAGGGCTGGTGGGGAAATAGTGTTATCAATGAATAACTAGGCTCCAGTTGGAAAAGATTAAGGGTACTTTCAGGAAATTACACTGATGACATAGGGGAGTTTGCTGTTGACTGTGAATTCTAGAAGACACAGTGGAATGGCTTGAAAGGAAGAGAAAGAGTGGGAATAAGGTATGAACAAGACCACTATGGGAATGAGAGTCTAGGTTCTGAGGGATGACCGAGTCCAAGAAGATCTGGACTTCTCTGTGTCAGTGACTCTTAACATTGTTAACAGCAATGTGAGGCCTTATGGGATCAGTCCCAAGAGTGGACTCAGAGGCATGTAGGAAGTCTATTCGGGGGCTGAAGGGTCCAATATATCACCTAGTGGTAGGATAGCTTCAAGGGAGGGTGCTCTTACAGACAGAACTGGGGTGACCTTCAGAGCAATACAAGAGTAATCTACTTAATACTCCCAATGAGTCTATCTCACTGCCTTCTGGGAAACTATTTAGTTCATAGGTTCTTGTCAAAAGTCATGTACAAGTAGCTCTAGAGTCAGGCAGACCTGGATTGACGTTGTGGCTCCACTGTTTACTGGGTGTATATCCTTGGACAAATTACTTCTTCATCTCTCTTTCCAAATCTCAGTTTCCTTATCTGTAAAATGGCAACAGTACTGTCTGGCTCATGGAGTTGTTGTCAGGATGGAATGAGGTAGGATGTGCACAGTGCCTGGAGCATAGTAAGTCCTCAATAAATAGCATCTAAAATTATTGTTTTCTGCATGCACCTCTCTTTCAGCATCTTCCTCTTGACTGCCAAATTTTTTGCTGTAGTATTTTGATTTCCTTTTGCTGACCAAACTCTTCACTGGGGCCATACACTGCTCCATCTTTCAGATTTTTCTCTCTTATTCCTCAGTGTAACTTTACCTGTCTTGTTTCATATACATTTTAAAGGCCTCCCTATTCTCTCCTGGGGCAAATCAGATTGACCCAATGAATCCTTTGTTTGCATGAGTTTAAGTGTCCTTTCTCCAAGATAACATTTGTGTATTATTTAACTGGAGCCTTCAATGCCATAAGCACCTCAGCCCTCACACCAGATGTGGCTGTCCTCTTGTCTTAGAATAGCATTCTTTTAGATCCTTGCATCTCGAAGTGTTGTCTCTGGGGACCAGCAGCATGGCACCAGCCTAGCATTTGTTAGAAGCTCAGACTTTATTCCAGACCTACTGCCTCAGAATCATTTTAATAGTATCCCCAGGTGATTCACATGCACATTAAAGTTTGAGCAGCATTACTTGTGTAAGGAGCAGTCAGTGCTACCTGGAAGTAAAAGGAAGAAGGGTTTGTGTCCTAGCTCCTTACAAGAGGGCACCCAGAGCAGCTGCTTCAGAGCCTCAGGGACAGGATCCCTACCCCTGCCACCAAAAGAAAATGGCATGTCATGAGGGCCCAGCTGCTCATCTGCCATGTTGGATCTCTAGAGCTTCCAGAAAAGTCAGGTTCCTGTTACTGGAATCAGAGGGCTAATTGGTCCCACATGGTTCCACATCCCTGCCACTTGCAAGGAGAGTGACAAGATTCCCCAAGGAGCCAACCAAATGTAAAGAAAAAGGATCCAAAGGCAGGGAAGGATGGACACCTAAAAGCTGATGCCTGGAAGGTTAGCTGCTTCATTTCTATCTTCCTGCCCAAAATCACAAGGAGAGAGAGTGTCAGCTTAGAATCAAGCCATCTTTTCCTTAGTTCATTTGCCCTCTAGCCAGGTCCTGCCTAGCACCAGTTGTTAGCATGAGCTTGAGTTGCCAATTCCTCTTTGGACAGTGATGGGGGATCTTTTATAGTTTGGATAGTTTAGACCACAAAGGAATTGGAGTCAGGGCATCCAGAGAGAGCCAAGTTTTCTGAGAGATGGGTCAGGGAAAGGGCTGCCTGAAAAACGAGGGAACAGAATGCATTGTGTGAGCTGAGGTGCTGAAAGAAGAGCCTAGACTGTGTGAAGTGGGTGAAGTTTATCTTCGGTTCCCATCCTCTGCTCCTCTGGCCACCCCAAATAATGCTACCGATAATATCGCTACCTCTACATTTATGTTTTGTGTTTAACCTTCCAAAGTGCTTATGTAGCCATAATCTCATTGCATTATTTCAACAACCCCAAGTGAATGGGATCAGAGATAGGTTAATTATGATGTGGGCCAATCATCCAGACCAAGCCAGAATGTAGAAGCCTGCTGGGCAGAGGGGTGGGGTGGGTAGCCCTGTAGGAGTGATGGTGGAGAGTCAGAGGGGCTGGGACCCTGAGTGGGTGTAGGCAGGGGTGCAGGGATTGTGGACTCTATCTGCAAGTTTGGGCTCCAGCTGGGTTACTTATATGTTTAGCCTCCATGGGTCTCCATTTCTTCATCTCCCTACCTTGGAGGCTGGGCTGGTGGAGGAACCATCACCTAGCCTATCTGGCAGGACTGTGAGAAGCTGTGAGGATATAATGGATGTGAAAGCACCATTTATCAAATGAGGTAATGGATGTAAAAATGAAAAGAACCACAATTGCCAGGCCCAAGAGAAAGACAAGGCCTTTACCTGACTCACTGAATAGAGAGGACAAGAGTAGAGCAAGGTGAAGGGGGTATCTTTGGGGGCTTTGGGTAGGAAGGGGGAGAATGAAAGCATTTCATGCTTTAGTGTAAACAATGGAAGAAAATAGGGGGTCCCAGGAACAAAGCTGGGGGAGGGCATAGCTTTGGCTTCTTCATAATTTTGTTCAGGGTTGCCCTGTGTGAAGGGACCAGAAGCCAAACATCTTTCAAAGTCAAATTGCCCGTTTCCCCCAGGAGGGCAGTCACATGACTCATGGACAGCTGAGCTCTTGTCATCCATCACTGCTTGCCTTCCGTGTCACTCCCAACTCTCCAGACACTTAGCAAATTTCAGAGGGACTGAGCTGCAGACGCTGAGAGATGCAGACCCCAGGAGGGAAGGAACAAGTTCCGTTTGAATTTTGAAATGACCTGATCTGTCAATGGAGGTGTTTCTCCCCTGACTAAGGATGGTTTGGAAGGCCCAGGCAGTGTGAGGAAAGGGCTGCTTGTAGAATTTGAGGGAGGATCTAGTTTTAGGGACAGTTAGTCCAAATAAGTTTGGAACAACCCAAGGACAAATGTGCTCCACTTATACCTGGAGGCATACCTGTGCTGAGGGACAAATAGCTGCCACCCCCTTATGTGGAAGGATGGGGACCGTCCATAGACAGAGCTTGGGCTCTTATCTCTCTTCCCATTGCTGCCATTTCCTGCCCATCCAGCACAATTCCCACCTCTGTGAAGCCTTCTCTAGTCTCTTCATCCCCCTTCCGAACACACAATTTGGAATTTAATTATAGATTGTATGTAGTATTCTCAAGTACCCTTCCAATTATCTTGTCTAGTGTCCACTAGTCTTTGCACCCCAGGTAGACTGGAAGTTCTTTGAAGGCAGGGATCTGTAACTTCTCTTGTGGCCCCAGGAGCTCTGGACTATCTGGCAGTAGGCACTCAATTAATACTTGCTGATTGATTAACATGAGATAAAAGAGAAAACAAAACAATTGTATCACAAAAGGCTCTTTGTTGGTTCCTCTGGCTCAATAGTGTCTATTTTCATCACTACTGGCAGTGCCTCAAGGCCCAGTGGAGACTACAGTGTTCCCAGCTTCAGAAGAAGAAAGAGATGGCAAAGCTAAGGCTTCAGTGGCCAGAGACCCTGAGTATAGGACAGTGGACTGAACGCTGCCATGGCATGCCTGCATCTTCTTGCCAGTGTCGCTGCTCCCCATGCCACAGGCTGAGCAGACCCATGGGCTCTCCTCCTGCCCTGGCTGAGACCCATGTCAGAAATGAGCTGGTGTCATCTCAAGAAGAGGCACTTCAGTGCTGATGAGGTTGGATGATAGGAGGCAAGGGTTCAATTCAGAAGCAGCCCCTGTGGTGAGGCAAGACGGCAGCTGCAAGAAGACTTTCTCTGGCTCCCTTCAAGGCTGAGTTTCTGCCACCAGGAGCAGAAATGAGAGAGGCACGAGCCTGAGGCCACTCTTGTTGAGTCCCTGCCCCAGGCAGGTTCCTATTTGGGACACCACAAGCCACATTCTAGCTTCTGAGTGACTTTCTGTTGAAAAGTGACCATTTGTCTTTCAGAGAGGGAAGCAATGATCCAGTATCAGAATTCATCTTCAGAGGGTTTGACCTCATCCTAGCAGCCCCTTCCACCTCCCTTTGGGGCCATAGACAGACTCCAGGCCAGCTTGGGGACAGCCAGAGTTCACGTGGCTGGTCTCCTATCAGCCATGTTCTGTTTTCCTTCCCAAGTTCCTACATGATAGAAACAACCCCAGAGTTTTTTTGGCTGGACTATGAATTTCTCTTTTATACAGTTACTCTATATCTGCTCCCCATCCACCGCCATAAATAGTCCTAAAGCTCTTCTCTAATTTCTGAATTTGTGTCCTGATAAACAGCCTAATTGCTTGAAACCATTTGGTACTGAGGAATTTGGTATTCCTAGCTAGTTAACAATTGCAACACTCTTACAGTGTCAAAACTTCCTACTTCTTTTACAAACTGTATGCTATTTGGTTAATTAGCTCCCATCCCTCAGTATCTTTCTGAAGGCCCCTACCTAGAGCCCTAATTTTAGAAAATGCACATACTGAGGCTAGAGAACTTAACCCCATCTGTTGTGGACTAAAGGAGCTGTGTTGGCACAGTGGTTAAGTGCTCAGTGGCTAACCAAAAGGCTGGCAGTTTGAACCCATGGGACAAAGATATGGCAGTCGGCTTCTGTGAAGATTTACAAACTTGGAAACACTATGAGGCAGTTCTACTCTGTCCTGTATGATTGCTGTGAGTCGGAAATTGACTCTAACACACTGGGCTTTGGTTTATTAGGCCTGAAAGCCTGGGGGTAGGTAGAGTGGTGCCACATCTAGGAACTAAGGTTCGAGGTCATTTGGCTCTGGCCCCCTCTCTTCCATATCCATTTGAAGGGCCATTCGTTCTCCTGCTTCCATACCCCTGGCACCTGGGCCCCTCACAACCCCAAGTGCCCCTGCACCCTCACTCCTCAAGGCTCTTCATTTGAATACTGCACTCAGGCTCATTCTTCCCTGAAGTAGGCCTCACTCTGGCCCTTGATGGAGAATCTTTATAAAGTCCTTGTGTGATTTCTTTGTTGTTGTTGTTATATGCCATCGAATCGGCCCCGACTCATAGTGACCCCTCCTTGGGTTTTCGAGGCAGTATCACTACAGAAGTAGGATTGCCCAACCTTCCTTCCGAGGAGTGCCTAGTGGGTTTGAACCACCAGCCTTCTGGTTAGCAGTCAAGTGCCTTAGGCACTATGCTACCTGAGTAATTTAAGTTTTAGGCATCCCATCAGAAGGGCAATCTGTAATTTCTTCCAGGTACTGGGACAGTGATTTACCTTCTCCTAACTCATCTGATTTTCAGGTCTGCTGGCAGCCACAGGGAGCAGTACCCCTTCTTGCCCATAGGAGCCATTTTCCATTTGCCCGTTAACTGAAACAAGTTGGCGTTATGTACAATTGTGTAAGTTAAATCTCTGTCCCAGTACCTGGAAGAAATTACAGATTGCTCTCCTGATGCACAAGAACTTTATGAAGATCCTGCACATTCTGAATGATTTCACATTCCTTCCCTACTTACTTACCTGTTTTATGGTTTGTCCCCTCAGGGTTTTGGCCTCCCTTAGGGAGTTAATGGCCAATCCAGTGGGTGATAACAGTTAACCTTCAGAATAACACATTTGCAGTTAGGCTCCTTCTAGAGTCCCAATATCTTGGAGGAAAGCACTGACTCTAAGGTCAGGCTGTGTGGCAACAGTTTCTTCTGTGGTCCCTAGCCCTGAAGAGAGTGGGCTTCTTCTCTCTAGATTCCTCTTTCTCCAGTCTGAAAAATGAGGCAGTCCTCTCCTCTACAGGTTCCAGAGGACATATGAGACTAAGCGTGGGAACTCCTGGGTGCCATAGCCTACTTGGTGTCCCTCCCAGCTGGTTCTGAGCTTAGTACCCTTTGCATCTTGTTTTGCTCCCATCTTCCCCTTCTTCCAGTCATGTGATGCAGGAAAAGAGCACAAATGATATGGAATGTGAGCAGCTGCCAGCAGAGACACTACGACAAGTGACCATTCACCGAGACCCTATATATGGCTTTGGCTTCGTGGCCGGCAGTGAGAGGCCTGTGGTGGTGCGATCTGTGAGGCCAGGTAGGTGTTCCTCAGAGTGTCCTCCTAGCCCTGGCTCCTATCTCCCAGCACCCACACATCTTTCCAAGAAGCAGAGCTCCCCAGTGTACTCTGTTGCCTAAGAATTCATAAAGAGTAGGTGAAGACTCACCAACTAATAACTGTGAAGGAGCTGGCCTTTTAAGATTGATAGATACAAACCATTGAGATTCTATGGCACCCTATTCAGAGGGTGCAGTTGATGCCTTAGTAGGGTCTGAGTCTAAATAAAGCTTCCCTTTGCATAGAAGAGCCATCATGCCTTGGATGAGAAAGTAGCTACCTATTCAATTCAACAAGTGTTTCTAAATTGCCTATTCTAAACCCAGACATGTTGTAGGGAGGTACAAAACACAGTTCCTGTTGTCAATAATCTCACAATCAGGCTGTGCAGACTGTTACATATTCATGAAAGAGGTCAGCCACTGAAGATCAGAATCAAGATACAGGCCATAATTGTGATAGGAGGAGAAAGGAGAAAAAAAAAAAAAAAAAACCTCTGAATGGCAGAGTGGCAGTAACAATAGGTACTGTTGATTAAGCACCTACTATATGGACTGCTATGAGTCAGGGCACGGAGCTCTGGTAGCATAGTGGCTAAGACACTTGCCTGCTAACCAGACGGCTGGCGGTTCAAACCCACCAGCCACTCCTCGGAAGGAAGGTTGGGCAATCCTACTTCCATAGTGATACTGCCTCGGAAACCCAAGGAGGGGTCGCTATGAGTCGGGTTTGACTCGACGGCACATAACAACAACAACAACATGAGTCGGGGCCGACTCGATGGCAAACAACAACAACAACATATGGACATAACAACAACAACAAATATGCAGTGTCAGATTACCTGATAAGCAAGGTAAGCAAGGGCTTACTTGTGCTTACTTATTAATCTGTAGTGAACAATTTTACTTTTTTTTTTTTTTTTTACCACATCAAAGATTCAGCTTTTGGGTATGGCTGGCATCTGTCTCTCTCCCAAGCCTACAAGCTCAAATTTACAATCTCTGCTAGGGGTCGAGTACGAGTATCCAGTAAGCACAGGTAAGCATGGGCTTACTTGTGCTTAGTTACTAATCTGTAGTGAACAGTCTCACGTGTTTTTTTTTTTTTACCACATCTCGTGGTGAATTCATAAGATCCACTCCATGGAAGGAAGATGTAGCAATCTGCTTCTGTAAAGATTACAGCCTAGAAAACCCTGTGGGGGCATTTCTGTCCCGTTGGGTCACTATGAGTTGGAATTGACCTGATGGCACACAACAATAACATGCTTTGCATCATCTTGTTTAATCCTCACAGCCATGCCTGCAAGGTGAGTGATAGCATTCCCATTTTACAGAGGAGGAAATTGAGGCACAGAGAACAGAGATTACTTGCCCAGACTGACTCAACTGGCAAGCAGTAGAGCCAAGATTTGCACTGATGTCATGCGGGGGACATGGGGCTTGAATGGGACCATGTAGGTTGGAACAAGAAAGCCCCACCTGAACTGTGAAACTCTGCCATCGTGAATGAAATGGGAAAGATCCTAAGCACTGCTTTGTACCAAATGTGCTAGGCATTGACAGAAAAGACAGACAAAAAGCTTTATTCCTGACTTGCTGGGCCTGAGGCTTTATATGTTTACAAGTTTCTCACTCAGTCAAGAAGAGCAGCCAGAGTACAAACTGGTCTTGCAGAAATTTGATGAATTTTGCAATCCTCATAGGAAAAGAAAAAGATTTTTGTAAGCTCTCTCTTCAACTAGAGGGCACAGAGGAAAATAAAAAAAAATTTAGTACAGGAGTTAATGGCTGACCTAAGGCTTCAGAGTCAGTCATGCAGTTGGACAAAATGTTTTTGAGTCTCTGATCAGAAATCAAATTTGTCCTGGGAAAAAACAAAACAAAACAAAACAAACCCACTATGATCGAGTCTATTCCAACTCATAGTTGACTCTCCAGGACAGAGTAGAATAGTTTCCAAGGCTGTAAATCTTTACAGTAGCAGACTGCCTCATCTTGCTCCCTGAGAGTGGCTGGTGGGCTCAAACCATCACCCTTTTGGTTGCCAGCCAAATGCTTCAACCACTGCACCACCAGAGCGCCTTCCTGGGAAAGAGGGAGCAGAGAAAACTTAGTAGCAGAACATCAGAAGCCCCTGCTTTAACTTCAAAGAAGGCCGTTAGAAATCCTTGGGCCGAAGGAAGCCCCCAGGCATAGAAGAGAACTTGTAGTCAGCTTGAAATGGCAAGAAAACAAAGAGGAAGGAGTTGGAGTAGAGAGAAGGAAAGCCACAGGTGAGTGCCACAGAAACCAGGGACTGGCAGGCATAGCCTTATAAAAAACTTCAGTTGATCCACAGGGCTGCAGCTGGCTCAGGCAGCCCCTGAATTAGAGGACATATTTGGTGCTGTAGTTGAAGCCATAAGAAAAGAGAGAAGTATCCATTAGTGAGGAATTATGGCTGAGAAAGCCAACAAACCATTCCTTGAAAGCAGTAGTAGATTAATGCTACCACTGCCATCAAGGAGCCAAGGCCCCTTTGGAAGAAAGGAAGGAGGAAGGAAAGGAGGAGGGAGATAGGTAGGGTAGCCTCTGTCTAAAAGACTGGCATCTTGGGCAGAAGTAACAAAAGGAATAAAATGAGTTAAAGAAATTTCCCCTTGGAGGATATAATACTGAAACTCATTGCCATCAAGTCAATTCCAACTGATAGCAATCCTGTAGGACAGAGTAGAACTGCCCCATAGGGTTTCTAAGGCTGCAAATCTTTACAGAAGCAGACTGCCTCATCTTTAACCCGCAAAAATGCCTGGTGGGTTTGAACAGCTGACCTTTTAATTAGCTTAGCAGCCAAGTGCTTTAACCACTGTACCAGGGATCTTTGGAGGATATAAGTACCATTCATTGTGTTCTTACTAATGTCAGGGACTGTTTTCAGTGTTGTACATTCATCATCTCATTTATCCTCCCAACATTCTTATGATGCGTAGGTACTTTATTTTTCCCATTTTACAGATGAAGAAAGAGACTCAGGGAGATGAAATGTCTTGCCCAAGATCACATAAGTATTGATTTGCACAGATTCTGGATTAGAATCCAGGTCTGTCTGGCTGCAAACAATGTACTCTATCCACCTCACTATCCAGTCGTCATATCCCTATGCTGTCAAGAGACTTTGCCTCTTGGGTGTAGGGCCATTCCAGTTCAGATGGTGAATTCTGCTGGCTGTGCCAGCATAGTCACCCTCATCACACAGGTCTACACTTCAGAGGCGTTGAGCTGTGCTCAAATGATATATTTGCTTTGTATGTTAATGTTTTGGGAACTGGGGTGCCTACTTCTTTGTAGAGCAAGAGAGCAGTGGGATTTGGCTCTTTGAAGTGAACACAGAAAAACTCAAGGCTGGCTTGAGAGTGGGACATGTCATGAAACATTTCGGGTTTGAATTAGGCTGAGTCTGACTTCTTGTTCTCCCCAAGTCTCTGAAATGCTTTTATCTAAGATCTTTGCTAAATATTAGAGGCAGCACAGCCTTATTGCACCCCTCTACAACCCAACCAAGAAAGTATGGTCCTCACATAGTCTCCTTTCTTAACCTTGGCAGTAGAGATGGGAAGGAGAGAAAGCAAATTTCCAGTTGCCCACGATTTGGAATCTATGCCTTGCTCCTCTCATTTATTAGGGAATAGCATCTCTCAGCGTTGAAAGAAAATAAATCCCTTAGGTCTTTTAGTCTATCTCCCTGTTTCCAGACAAGTAAGTATCAATAATAGTCAAGTAAGAAGACTCTTCAGCCTCCTCTTCCCACCTGTGCCACCCCCAGTACTAGTCTGGAAGTCATTCCTTGTGCCTAAGCAAGTTCCTCCTAGGGAAACAGTAGTCCTTATTCCTCTGTAGAACCAAGCCAGTGAAGTACTTATTAACTTGGTCTGAGTACCAGGCCTGGGCTTGGAACCTTTACTGCCACACCACTCCCCACTAAAGGAGGTCCTCTCCATTGTCTTTCTTCATCCTCTGCCCTCCATCTGCCAAAAGTGGTGGCAGCAGCAGCAGCAGTGGAAAGCCCTACCACCACCACTACTAAGCCCACAGGCTCGGCACTGGTGACTCTTGCCCAGACCTGTGCTTTCCCTGGAGAAGCCCTAAGCCCTCATGCCTCTCTCCTCTCCTCTGCAGGAGGCCCCTCTGAGGACAAGCTCCTGGCTGGTGACCAGATTGTGGCTATTAATGAGGAGGACGTGAGTGAAGCCCCCAGGGAGAGGTTCATAGAACTCATCAGGTAATAGGGCCTCTTGGGCCTTGGCAAGAGCTAAGCAGTGCCCTTACCCCTGTCCCACCAGTGGTATAAGGCCAGTATTGTCCTCTCTGGCCCCCATAGAGGAGCCCTCCCAGGCAGAGCATCCCTGGCCAGGGCTACTGGCTACCCAGGACTTCAGAGGCAGCCATTCAAGATCATAAAGAACCCTCACTCTGTAGGTGGCCTTCTCCATCAGTGTGAATGCACACAAAGCACAATTTCCTACTAGAGCCCACCCTACCTCCTTCCACTTAACTAATCCCCTCACCTGATCCCCCTTGTTTTTTAATTACTGCACAATGGGACAGACCAAGTACCCAATGAGAATGTGAGAATGTATAGGCAAGATACTGTTTTTTGCCTTCCTTACCACCACCACCACCAACAACAACAACCCCCCCCAAAAAAAAACACACAGGGGAAGGAAAGTCCAAATCCCTGGCCAGTGGGTTGAAAAGAGAATCTGTCATTGTGGGTTCTTCCCAAGGTATCTGTGACTCTTTAGTGCCCTCCCAAGATAGGAGACAGTGAGAGAAAGAAGGGAGTGTCAGGGGGCCCACCACTATCTGTAAACAGGAAATAACCACATTAACTTTTCTAATCCCTACCCTATACACCACACCCCCCCCACATGTCATACACACCACCTACTACATAAACGTACACACTGCACACAGGCACCCACACACACCATACACACATGCTACACTTACACCCTGTGCACATACACTTGTGTGAATTTGTTGATGAGAAATGAGAGGACAGAGGTGAAGGCTCTAAATTCCTTGGGCTAATCTGTTTTAGAGACTTTGGCTGTCTCCCCCGTTTTGGCCCTCTAGTGCTGCTCTAACAGAAAATACAACAAGTGAGTAGCTTTAATAAGCAGGGATTTATTCTCTCAGGAATAAATCTTAGGAGTCTAGAAGTCCAAGTTCAAAGTGCCAGCTCTAGGAGCTGGGTGAAGGTCCCTTGACCTTGGGCATCAGCTCTGCTTCTGGCCCACTCGAGCTGCAGGTATCTCAACTCAGGAAGTTGCTGGATGCTGAGGCTGACAAATCCAAGGTCAACAAGTAAAATGGCACAGCCCCCAGATTATCAAGCAACACGGCAGACCCCTAGTCCAAGTCCACAAACAGTCTCAAGATCGGTAGACAGCATGGCAGGCCACTGAGATGAAGATTCAGCCAAATTCAAGATCCAGATGTGCCAAAAAGCTAGAGACCTTCCTCAAAGCTTCTTATACACTGAAAGCAGACCACATACTCAGCTGCTCACAGTAGATTCCACCATGGAGTTGATTACCAGTCTCATCATGGGGAATAACTACATCCAGCTGCCCAGCCACTCAAAACCAGGCCCAACCAAGTTAACACACAACCTTAACTACCACATCCCCTAAAATGGAACTTTGTGCTCTCTCTCTCTGCCTTGTGTAATTGGGCTCCATCTCCTTCAACCCCTCTTGGTTTGGAGTATTTTCATGCCACTCATCTTTCTTGGGCTCCCAAAGACTCACCAACCCCAGAGCCCCTCCCTCTTTCAAGGATAGACTTAGTATTCTAACCCTATTGCTCACTCTAGAAGAGTTTGGGATGCAGTCTCCTGAAGGCCAGGGCAGGTCTTCCTTGGCATGTTCCTCTTCCAGTTAAGTTCAGTATCTTGGACTGTGTTTGGTCCCTAATGACCTTTAGTTTGTCTCTTCTCCAGGTTCAGTTGTCCATTGCATTTCACCACCTTTCACCCTTTACCCACCACACCATTATGAGATGAGTGCTTTCAACCCTAGCAGCGCATATTGGGGTTCTTTCAGCCTGACCTCTCAGAAATCACTGCTTTGCTTCCAGTGGATTTCTTTGCACCTTAGACGAAGGCAGCCCAATTTTTTGAGGAAGTTCAGAGCTCCTTCAGGGTCAGGGCTCACTCTTTTGATAACCTCAGGGGCCAGTAATTCATTCATTTATCCATCCATTCAGTCACTGTTTACTGAGTGTCTACTACTTGTCAGGCACTGTTCTAGACACTGAGGATACAGCAGTGAACAAGACAAAAATTGCTGGCCTATTGGAGTTTAGAGTTTACATGCTAGTAGAAGCAGACACACCATAAGTGATAAACGTGATGCATAAGTAATTGTACACGATATTGGAGTTCATGGGTTGTGCAAAGAGTTAATGTGCTCAGCTGCTAACAGAAAAGTTGGAGGTTCAAGTCCACCCAGAAATGCCTCAGAAGAAAAGTCTGGCAATCTGTTTCCAAAAGATCACAACCATGGAAAGCCCTATGGTGTACAATTCTACTCTGACACACATGAGGTCACCATGAGTCAGAATAGATGACAATGGGTTTTTTTTTGTTGTTTGTTTGTTTTGTTTGTTTTTACGATCTATTAGAAGTTGATAAATGTATTGAAGAATAGAAAGTACAGCAGATTAAAGATGATCAGGAATATAAGGGGCAGGGGTGCAGAATGCAATTTTAAACAGCATGGTCAGTATCAGCCTCATTGAGAAGACTTGAAGAACGACTTAAAGGAAAAGAGGGTGTTGGAGAAAAAGAGAACAGGCAGGCAAAGTCCCTAAGGCAAGGATGTGTCTGGCATGTTTGAAGAAGCCAGCATGAAGAAACCAGTGTGTCTGGAGTGGGGTAAACAAGGGGAAGAGTTATAGGAAATAGATCCAGATTATGTGGAGTCTCAAGCCGTTTTAAAGACTTTGGCTTTCTTCTGAAGACCAGTCACCTAATCTGACTTACGTTATGCCCCTTTTCTATTCAAGATAAAGGTTTTTTCGCTAGTGTTTTCGCTGGAGCACAGTGCCTTACGTTTCATGGGAGCTTCCCAGCTCTGAGAGCTGATTTATCCCTGGACTTTGCTCTACCGAAAACAGAAGTGTTCAATGTTCTTGAGTAGTGGGATTGGCATTTCTTGAATACTCAGAATCCAGGTCATCTTGACTCTGCTTGTTGAATACCTTTGTTTTAATAAACACTTGAAAAGAGCCAACCAGGAGAGAGGAAGCTGCTTCAAGGCAAACTATTTCTATTTCTTCTAGTTCTGTTTAAGGGTTTTGTATTCCTGGGAGAGAGTTTTCATACCCCACAGCCTGTTTGATCATTGGCATAATTCTTGTTGGGAAGAGTTTCAAATTCTTCACCCTTTTGAATATTTGTTATCTGGGGAGTCTTGGCTTCCATCTACTTACTGCTCCCTGTCTCTCATGTTTTGGTCCTTCAATTAAAATAAATCTGCTGAATGTGAGGCATGATGACCAAATGACCACCTTTGGGTTTCTCCTTTGAATTTCTCTTCTTACCTAAATACCAAATTACTGGTAATCATCATACACAATTCCTGGGACTCCTTGAAAGTGTATCCTTTGAATTCCATCATTCACATCCTTAGTACTCCTTGAGAATTTTCTAGTCTACAGATAAAATTGCTCGTAAGGTTTGGGAATTTGTACAGAAAGAATGTGAGAAGGAATATAAAAAGAAGATCCAAAAATGAGAACCCCAGTAGTAATGTTAATACCATCTTCAGGTGCCTGTGTGAAACCATATAGATGGCTTATGTCTGCCTCCACAAGTGATGAGAGGTGAGACATTCATTCAGATACTCATATTACCCTCTGTCCTAATCCATATACGTGAATGCAGCCCATGGGAAAAGCCCGGTGTTGCTTCTTGAGCTAGATGAATACCTAGTGCATGATACACTACTCTCCTATCCCCTCTCTTCTTTGTAGGAATTAAAGAATTCATCGTTCTTACAGTTCTGCATACTCATCAGGTGGAAAGAGATAGCGATGAGAGAGTGGGGAGCAGAGACTAGGATCAACATGCTGGGAGCCAAGGATTTAGAGGGGAACTTAAAGAATACCTTCTAGACATAATATCTACTCTCACATCCAAGGCTTGAGGATTTTGAAGGGATTTACGGCAGCTGGTTCTGCCATGTACCCTCTGCTTTACCCTACTTATGCTGCTCACTGCCTCGGTTCTAGACTTACATTCCACCTCCATTTTCTCCTGTGCCTCCATCAAAATTTACCTGTGCAGGGTCCACCTCCCATAACGTCTTGGCAGACAGTGGGTGCTACTCTTAATTATTCACTCATACAAGTATTTACTAACTGACACAAAAGGAATGTGTCATATGAAGAATTTCATATAAAGTTGCTAGGGGAGGTACAATCAGACAAACGGGTTAATCTTTGTCCTAGTTCTGTTACTGAATGGCTGTGTGACCTTGAGTAAGTCAATTTCCTTTTCTGAGCCTCAGTTTCCTCATCTTTAAATTAAAGACTTTAGACTAGAACTGGTGACCTTGAGTAAGTCAATTTCCTTTTCTGAGCCTCAGTTTCCTCATCTTTAAATTAAAGACTTTAGACTAGAACTGGTGACCTTGAGTAAGTCAATTTCCTTTTCTGAGCCTCAGTTTCCTCATCTTTAAATTAAAGACTTTAGACTAGAACTGTGTTTCCCAAACTTGCCTGATCATAACAGTCACCAGGACTACTTATTAAAAATAACAATTCCCTCACCTTGAGAGGTGGATTCAGAAGGTCCAATGTTCATTGCCAGGTTACACCCTTGTAACAATCTTAAATGCATAAACCCAGGTACAAAACTTTCATGTGCAAAACTCAGAGCCCCATCTCCACCTCCAGTTCAGTTGTCCCTTCACAGCACTCTCTTGCACCCTGGCACTGATGCCTCATCCCATAGCCACAGAAGAGGTCACATCTGGTGGAAGTGGGACACATGAAATTAGAGGAGACTTCATGGAGAAGGATGTACCTGAGCTGGGCCTTCAGGGACAGGACAAGATTTCCCAGACAGAGTCAAGGGAAAATAAAGTCTGGAGAGAGAGAGAGAGAGATAATGCTTATGTCCAAAGCCAGGAATAGTGCAAAGGTGCAGAGGGCGTGCTCATGAGTCAGCGGGATGGAGGTTCAAATCAAGCTTGGATACTAACTACCTCTCTTCATGGCTCTCAGTCCTCTTCTGTGTCAGTGTGAATGACACACTCCCTGGCAGATAGACTTAAAAAAAAAAAAAAACTTTATTTTTGTCACTGTTAAGAATATACACAGCAGAACACACATCAATTCAACCATTTCTGCATGCAAAATTCAGTGACACTGATTACATTCTTCCAGTTGTACATCATTATCACCCTCCTTTTCTGAATTGTTCCTCCCCGTTGACTTCTAAGTTTCCTATCTACTCTTTCAAGTTGCTGTTGTCAATTTGATCCCATAAAGCTAGTTCTTTAAAAATCACAATGCTCAAGGCAGAAATTCTTTACTAGTTAAGCCAAACTCCTGTTTGTTTACAGAAGATTTCAGAGAGTATTCTTTGTTTAAGGGTTAAGGTTTAAAGATTATCTCAAGACAGTAAGTGCAGGGGTTCATCCAGGCTCAATGGCTCCGGGAAGTCTGGATGCCATGAGAATTGAAATTCTCTTTCACATCTTCCCCCTTTTGATCAGGATTCTTATATAGAATCTGTGATCAAAATATTCAATAATGGTAGCTAGGCACCATCCAGTTTTTCTGGAGATAAGCAAAAAACCAAACCCATTGCTGTCAAGTCAATTCTGACGCATAGTGACCCTAGAGGATGGAATAGAACTACCTCACAGGATTTCCAAGCCTGTAATCTTTATGGAACTAAATTGCCACATCTTTCTCCTGCAGAATAGTAGTTTTGGACCACTGATCTTTGGGTAGCAGCTGAGTGCTTAACCACTGCGCCACCAAGTCTAGAGCCAGACCTTAATTGTAGTCCTCTAGATGCCAGTTCTCCTCTGCCTCTGATAGGCACGGCCTCTTCAGTGGGTGTTACCAACAGCCACCCCCCACCTTACTGCACATGTGCATTTGCCTAATGCGCAGTCAGCCCTCTCACCTAGACTTTTGTCATGAAAATGGCCACTGGGTTTCCAATAATAAATGTGCTTGGATGTTGATAGACTTCACTGCTGTGATCAGAGACCCATTGTGGGTTGCTGTGTTAATTAGATCTCTACTCAAATGACACATCCTTGTGGAAGCCTCACTGATTACCCTTTCTAAGGTAGAACCTACCTGTCACTACTTCTTGATACTGCTTAGTTTTCCTTCAGAGCTCATATATATCTATGTGTGTGTATGTATATATATGTACATACATACGTATGTGTGTGTGTGTGTATACACACACACACACATATATAAGCCTTTTATTTTAAATTAATTATAGAATAATAGGAAGTTGCAAAGATAGTACAAGGATGTCCTGTGTACCCTATTTTGTGCCATTGGCTATATCTTACATAATTACCAACCCAAACTCACTGCCATGAGTGACTTACAACTCATAGCAACCCTACAGGACAGAGTAGAACTGCCCCATGGGGTTTCCAAGGCTGTAAATATTTATGGAAACAAACTGCCTCAGCTTTCTTCCATAGAGAGCTGGTGGGTTCAAACCAGAGATCTTTTGGTTAGCACCCAAATGCTTTAATTACTGCACCAACAGAGTGCCTTTGCATAACTACTGTACAGTTTGAAAACTAGGACATTGATATTGATATAATGTGTTTATAGTTCAGTGTCAGTTTATCACATATGTTAATTCATGTATCCACCACCACAGCACAACACTGAAATTTTAGCACCACAAGATCTTTCATGTCACCCTTTTATAACCTCATCCAATTTCTGCCCCACCACCACCACCACTAATCTGGCAACCACTAATCTGTTTTCCATTTCTGTAATTTTGGTGTTTGAATAATAGTATAAACAGAGTAATCTTTTGGAATTGACTCTTTTCATAATACCCTTGAGATTCATCCAAGTTTTTGCCTATCCGGTTTGTTCCTTTTTATTGCTGAATAGTATTCCATGTACCACATTTTAACAATTCATCCATTGAAGGACATCAGAATTATATCCAGTTAGGGGCTTTTACAAATAAAAATGCTATGAATATTCATGTGCAGGCTTTTATAAATATAAGTTTTCATTTCTATGGGATAAATGCCCAAAAGTACAAGTACTGAGTTGGAAGGTAAGTGTATGTTTAGTTTTTTTTTTTTTTAAGAAACTGCCAAACTCTTGGGACCATAGTTGCAGGGGATATCAAGCTCAATTGGCATAACATACTATACAAAACATTGTTCCACCTCCTACTTTGGCAAGTAGCCACTGG
>NW_006921923.1:1709203-1711836 GCF_000298275.1 Orycteropus afer afer
TTTTTTTTTTTTTTTTTTTTTTGGTCTTACTGCACTGCAGACTTTTGTCCTCATACTAGTCCACAATATTTCTAATCCAAGTCTGTTTCCTTCCTTTAAGACCTGGCTTGAGAACCATGTCTTCCAAGCAGATTTGCCTGACTAACCTGAATGAAAGTGTTTAATTCATTGATTCATTCCTTCTTCGAGCATTTATTGAATACTTACTATGTGGCAAGCACTGTTCTAGATTGATGATACTGCAGTGCATGGGAGAGATGTGGTACCTGCTCTCATAGAACTTACATTCAGTTCTTGGCCTTGTGCTTTCTAGACCCCTGAAACATAGAAGTGGGTGAACACATATACACAGGATTGATAGTCAAAATATTTAATAGGCTGTACAGCAGGGATCATCCATTCAGAATGTAAGCCAGTCACAGAAATGAAACAGTCTTGGAGGTCTCCTAATCATGGGGGGTGTTAATCCTTTAGTTTGTGGTTTGTAAAGAAGTGAGAGGTCTCAGGGGAGAGATCAGGTGGCACCCAAGAAGCTTAGGGCAGCTACTTACCAATCAGTGTGAAAGAATCCCTCGATGTTTTGCAATTGGTCATATCAGTGCATCTCAGGTGAATGTCAGCCTTACATATATATGTATATTGTATCTTAAGCTATAATGAAAGCTTCTTCAAGCCTCCAACAGGTTCAGTGTTATGCTGTCTGCATCACAGAACATAGTACTGTGTCCATAGCAGGCACTTGATATCTTATGGATACATGGAGGCTGTTGCCTCTTACTAAACTCTTGACATGTTAAAGTTTAGTTACCACTTCCTCTAGAAGGCAGTCTCCTGGAGATGCTGAATTGATAGGGCTAGAATGGGGCCCAGAATCTGTGTTTTTAACAAGATTCCCAGGTGATTCTGATGGTCAGTAGAATCTGGGAAACACTAGGCAATGCAATCCTACTTCCATAGTGATACTGCCTCAGAAACCCAAGGAGGGGTCGCTATGAGTCGGGTTTGACTCAACGGCACATAACAACAACAACAGGCAATCTGTTAACACTACTTCCAGCTCCTACATTCTGTGCCTGATTATGATTTAATACAGTGGTTCTCAACCCTAGCTATACACCAGAATCACCTGAGAATCTTAAAAAAAAAAAGTGATATTCAGGCTCTACCCTGGCCCAGGCATTTGTCTTGACAAGGCTTCCCCAAATGATTCTTATGTGTAGACAAAGTTGAGAACCACTTGTTGAATACATTGTCTCTTTCAGAAGATATTTTCCTTTTACCAGAGTGATTCTCACCATGGCAGGCTGTTTGGGGGACATTTTGGAGGGCACAGGGGTCCTTTACCAGAGCCCCTCAAATCATACTGCATAAATAGATACTTATTAAGCCTATATGTATTTAGAGTGTGCTCCTTTATCTTTGAGTGACAAACTATTCCCCATGATTGAATGTTTATTAATCTTAGTACCCTTAGACCTTGGCACATAGTAGGTCCTCAATAGGTGTATTTTAGTTTATTTGTTTGTTTGTTTATTTATTTTAAGAGCTTGTTTTACATTCAATGTTTCGTGTACATTTAGTTTCACTCCCCATTTACCATCCCCAACTCTCCTCCCTTCCCTACCCTGTAACCCTCTCCCCGTGTCACTCATAGTTAGGCACTCCTGTTTGTCCTGCATTTCCTCAGTTTGAATGTTGGTCCTCTGGTGCCCCGTGGTCTATTACTCTAAGAGATGTATTACCATAGAGTATGTGAGTGCATCATCCTGGGTTGAGTGTTCTGCATGTACAACTTGTTAACTACTGGGCTGAGAGCCAGCCCCTGGGGGTGCATTTTATTCCAGGTGCAGAATGTATTCCAGGGCCATAGTACTTGGGGTCTCACCAGATTTCATCTGACCAGTAATTCTGGTCATTATTGAGTTTTTGGATTTTGTTCCATGTTTTTCCTCCCACTCTATCCAGGATCTCCAGATTTGATCCTTTCCTGGGTGGTTGGCATTGGTAGCCAGGCACCATCTAGTTCTTCTGGCCTCGAGGGCCATTGTGTCCTAGGGCTGATGGCTTCCAAATGCCCTTTTTTGGGGGGGGGGTATTTATTTATTTATTTATTTATTTTTGCACTCTTCTTCACTTCTGACACTAGGAGACCCTTAGCTGTATCTTAGATGGCCACTTGAAAGCTTTTAAGACCCCAGTCACTACTTACCAATGTAGAATGTGGAACAAGGCTTTTATATATTTTGTTGTGCCAATTGAGTGTGGTGTCCCCTAGTACTATGGTCCTGAGACGGTAGATCTATTGGAGCTCTCTCCCATAGTGTCTGGTTGTCTGTGAAGGATTACTCTGTGTCTGTCTTCTATTGTTCCTGTAAGGACTGCACGTATTTGTATCATTGGTGTCTGTGCAAGATTAGCCTCAGCTAAATCTGTCCTTGGTGTAGAGTATACTCCTGTTCACTGTCCCCTGTCTGATCATCTTAGGTGTTTTATGTGTTTATCTGTAGCCTGGTATTTGGTGTTAATGGCAATGCAGTGTTGTGGACACACTGGTTGGTATTAGCATCTGTTGTCTATCTCTTATGTGCACAATTTGGTGTCCTCCCATTTCCTAATGTTATCATGGTGATCAC
>NW_006921923.1:1712311-1715995 GCF_000298275.1 Orycteropus afer afer
GGGTTATAACCTAGAATGGCCCTCATAAAGAAAACACACAATTCAATGGAACCCTAGTTTTCTCATTTTGAAAATTTAGCCTATACCCAAAGAGCTTGAATAACTTCTGCTTGGAGGCACCATTACAGAAAAAAGGCCCAAATACTGCGAACCACTGCAGAAGAACCAGTTTTCCACAGAGGTTCTTGAGGTATAATGCTTGCAGATGGTAGATGCCATCCATATTTGTTGAATTAATGAACTAATTGATTATTAATCATGTTGTTGTTGTTATGTGCTGTTGAGTCGGACCCGACTCATAGTGACCCCTCCTTGGGTTGCCAAGGCAGTATCACTATGGAAGTAGATTGCCCAACCTTCCTTCCAAGGAGTGTCTTGTGGGTTTGAACCGCCAGCCTTCTGGTTAGCAGTCAAGTGCCTTAGGCACTATGCTACCAGAGCTCCTATTATTAATCATGGCAATCAAGTAATATATTTTATTCTGTGCCTCCTATGTGCCTGGTGTTAGGAGAAGACACATTAATATACAATGTTGTCTCTTCTCTTATAACCTGGTTGGGGAGATGAAATATGGCAATGTAGATTAACAAGAAGTCCTGTAGGAAATCAGGGGAGAGAGCTATAGGAGTTGTAGAAGGCTTCAGGACAGAGGTGGAATTTGAGCTGGGCTTTAAAGACGAGATGGCATCTCAGTGGGCCAAAGGGAAAATGAGGACCCTGAAGGTGGGGATGGAGAGGAGACAGCATGTGGCAGGCACAGTAGTGGGAAAAAAACCTAGTGTGTCTAGAGAACTGTGGGCAGAACTGACTGACTGACTGACTGCAGTAGAAGATGCCTTTTGGAGATAGATGGGAAATGAGGTTAGAAAGTCAAATGTGGCTTGTGGGGAACCTGGAAAACCAGACAAAGGACATGTTCGTCTCTAAGCAGTCCTGAAGTACAGGAATAAAAGCCCCCTGGTTCCTAATCAGTGATCCAGTGAAACCAGGATGATCTGCCATTGTCCCAGGCTCCCACAGTGGTTGCTATGGGAATTGATGATAAGTAGACTCAGCTGCTCACCAAAAGGTCAGTGGTTCAAACCCACCAGCAGCTCTGCAGGAGAAAAGACATGGCATTCTGCTCCTGTAATGATTACAACCTAGAAAATCCTATGGGGCAGTTGTACTTGGGAATATAGGGTCACTAGGAGTTGGAATCGATTTGACAGCATATGCCAACAGACTCAGAGGTCAAAGAACAGACAGAGAGGAAAGGCAAATGAGGAGGCTGTCAAAGCTTCAGGAACCTGTGCTCCTTGGTCTTAAAATCCTTTCATAGTGATCACAGTGGAGTGCTATCTTGCACTAAAATTGTTGGCCAGACACCTGACTTTGGCTAAGATATGAGTGATCACAACCCTGAAATCTATAATAATAGAGCCAACAAATTAAAAAATGGTCAAAGAATCACCAGCTGCTGAATTCAGCCCTGAGGGAGAGGTAGGCTCTCTCTTCTATTGCTTATTTCACCTAGCTGCTGGCTGCATATTTGCTTCAAGGGGTTTGTAGTGGCCTCAGAGGTACTTAGCAATTCTAGTCACATGTTCCAAGCCAAAACTCATTCTAGCCAGAAAGGGTGCCTGTTGCAAAATGAGATTCCCAGCTCTTTGGAGGAAAAATAGGGTCAGTGAAAAACTCAGATGTCCCAGCCTGAGGTACTCAGTTAATCTATGCTTAATGGGTTGAGGCATTTTAAACAATGCAGATTTCCTGGGCTCTGCTCTCCCAGACCTTTAAGAGCCCCTCATAGTAAACTGCAAGGCACGCCTCATCTGTGCCTGAGCATAGGGCTAGACATGACTCTGTGACATCTAGCAGAGAACAGCTGGCAATGAGTGAGTCACCATCAGTGATCAAGGCTGATGAACAAGAATAGGATGGAGTCTTGGAGACCAACAGGACAAGGGTCAATGAGGAATATGACACAAACAAGCTGAAAATAGCGCTGGAACAGACACCTGAAATGATTATAATCCCTGAAAATATTGACAATTCCATTTTGTCTTCATGCTTTTGCTCCTATAAATATCTGAATTGTTTGTAGTGGTATTTCTAGGACAGGATTTAATCTTAGATGCTCTGACCTCCACTGTGGGTGAATACAGGAAAGGAGACCATTTGCGATTCTTCTTCATTTGGTTAAATCCATTAAGCAAGGTGGAAGCAGTGAATGAAGGAATAGGAAGAGCCTGCGAGCTTCTGCCTCCTGTGGTGGAACAATCACTAATTGAAGACTCAGGAAATCTGAATTTTGGTTTCAGCTCTGCTACCAAATTATTTTGTTACTTTGCTAAATCATATCCTCTTCCTGGGTCTTAGTTGCACATAAAAAATGAAGGGTGGACTGCATGACCCATTCATGTCCTTAGGGATGTCACATCCCTCACTGTGCCCATGGAGATGTCTGATGGTAACTGATCACAGACAAAGGAAAGGGTGACTGTCAGGTGGAAAGAAGATTTCACCTGCGTGATGTTTGTGGAATCTTGGATGGAAATTTGGACTACTGTTGGGATGGAGTCAAGCAAAGCTGCCTGAACATAGCTACAGATCTTTTTGTCTTCTGCTTTCCATTTGCTCCTTCTACAGCCTGCAGCCCTTGCCCCACCAGCCCCCTCCCAGGATTTGAGCACCAGGCTGTGCAACACACAAAGGCATTTATTGATGCGTATGAACAATCAATATTGTAATCACTTTCTACAATGATCCCCAGCTCTGGATTTCATTGTGCTACATCATCTGCTTGCCAACACATTGTCCCCATGGCTCAGGATGAGAAGGCTAAGGTTTCTTTAACTAAGTGGTTCTCAACCTTGGCTGTACATTGAAATCTCTAGGAGTTTCAAAATATACCAATGCCCAGGACCCACCCTCAGGAATTCTAGTGTCATTGGTCTGGAGTGGTACCTGGGCATCAGGAGTTTTTCAACACTCTCCAGTGTTTCTAATGTGCAGCCAGGACTAAAACCCACTATCTGAGTTCCTGCTGGACTCAGGTGGAACAGGTGGCTGTTTGCAATGTGACCTTTGAGGGAAATGAGATTGCTGGCCCTGAAAGAGAACATGCTGGGACCAGGGCCCAAGCTGAGGATGTTTCTGTTGTGTCTTTATCTTAGGGCCCAGCCCTCCTGTGGCTAATGGGTCAATGAATCTCAAAATCAGCGTTAATGGCAGACTGTGGTTTAATATATTGCCTCCCCAGCTGGTAAGGACCTTCATGGCTTTAACCCAAAGGAATTCCTGATTGTGGGATTCACAGTCTACATGGTAGTTTGAAGTAACCTCAAACTATTTTCCCTCCTAGTCTTTCTCATTTCAGTAAATGTCCACTTCATTCTTCCAGTTGACTTCTCTCTTTTTCTCACCCCCTACATCCAATCCATCAATATACCATGTTGGTTCTGACTTCAAAATATATCCAGAACACGACCATTTTCCAACATCTCCATAATTAACATCCTAGCCAAAGCCTCTATCGTACTTTGACTGTGTCATTGCAGTAAACTACTAACTGCTCTCTCTACTTCTGCCCTTACCCTCCTACAGTCTATTTAAAAATACAAGTCAGATCATGTCTGCTCAAAACTCTCCAGTGGAGTAAAAATGGAAGTTCTTAGCATGGTTTTCAAGGCCCTACATGAA
>NW_006921923.1:1716470-1719639 GCF_000298275.1 Orycteropus afer afer
TCCCTTACCCTATTTTATTCTTCCTTATTGTCCTTGTTTGCTACCTATTATGGATTGAATTGTGTCCCCAAAAAATATATTTGGTAAATCCTAGCCTCTAAGCCTATGGCTGGAGCTCTGGTGGCATAGTGGTTATAATCCACATATAAGCCATATGCCTATGGTTATAATCCCATTGGGAATGGGTTGTCTTTGTTATGTAAATGAAGAAGAATTGGTGTAGGGTATGTCTTGAGTCAGTTGCTTTTGAGATATGAAAGAGATTAAATAAGCAAATGAGAGAAGCAGAGACTGGGGAAGACTGATGCCTAGCCACATGGAAATCACCAAGGAACCAGGAAACAGAAACTGAAGAAGAGACAAGGACCTTCTCCCAGAGCTGGCACAGAGAGAAAGCCTCCCCCTAGAGCTAGCATCCTAATTTCAGACTTCTAGCCTCCTATAAGGAGCTCTGGTAGTGTAGTGCCTAAGGCACTTGACTGCTAAGCAGAAGGCTGGCAGTTGAAACCCACCAAGCACTCCTTGGAAGAAAGGTTGGGCAATGTACTTCCATAGTGATACTGCCTCGGAAACCCAAGGAGGGGTTGCTATGAGTTGGATCCGACTCCACGGCAGTGAGTTTGGTTTGGAGAAGGTGTATATCCCAAGTAGAAGAAATAGTTGATTTCTTATATGCAAATTCTGTACACCTACTCCTTACTTGGGAGCTCTGGTAGCATAGTGCCTAAGGCACTTGACTGCTAACCAGAAGGCTGATGGTTCAAACCCACCAGGCACTCCTCGGAAGGAAGGTTGGCCAATCTACTTCCGTAGTGATACTGCCTCAGAAACCCAAGGAAGGGTTGCTATGAGTCGGGTCCGACTCGACGGCACATAATAACAACAAGCCTCCTATAACATGAGCAAATAAATCCCTGTTTGTTAAAGCCATCCACTTGCGGTATTTCTGTCAAAGCAACACTACATTAACTAAGACAGAATTCAGTACCAAGAAGTGGGGTTGCTGCTCTAACAAATACATACAATATGGAAGTGGTTTTGGAATTGGGTAATGAGTAGAGGCTGGATAAGTTTTAAGGGACCATTCCCTGGAGAAGAATATCATGCTTGGTAAAGTGGAGGGTCAGCAAAGAAGGGGAAGGCCTTCAAGGAGATGGATTGATACAGTGGTTACACTGATGGGCTCAGTCAGGTATAGCAAGGATTGTGAGGCTCGCACAGGACCTAGCAATGTTTTGTTCTGTTGTACATAGGGTCACTATGAGTCAGAGCAGACTCGACGACACCTAACAACAATAGTAAAAGACTAGATTGCCTTGAAGAGACTCTGGGTAGAATTATGGACATCAAAGACAATTCTGGTGAGGACTCAGAAGGAAGTGAGGAGAGTTATAGACAAAAATCTCTATCATTTTAGAGAATATATATATATGGCACCAGGAACAGGAAGTTGATAGAAATGTGGATGTTAAATGTGCTTCTGGTGAGCCTTTAAAAGAAAACGATTAACATGTGACTGGGCAATGGAGGAAGGGTGATGCTTTTTATGCAGTGGCAAAGAATTTATCTCAATTATATTCAAATGGTTGATGGAAGGTAGGACTTGTAAGTGATCGACTTGGATGTTTAGCTGAGGATATTTCTAAGCAAAATCTTAAAGGGGCTATGTGGTTTCTCCTTGCTACTTATGGTAAAATGCAAGAGGAAAGAAATGGACTTAAAAATGAACTGTGCAAAATGAAAACAAAACTAAAAGATTTGGAAAATTCTATTGTGCAAACTAAGGACACATGTCCTAGAATTTTCACCAAGGACTGGGCTACACAATCTTTTGTTAAAGAGATTAAGCCTGTGGCTGATGGATCTAACCAACTACCCCAGCAGAAAAACCATCAGCTTGGACTTAAGGGGACAGAGGAAGAACAAAAGGAAAGAACACTGTCTACCTCTTGGAATTCTACAGGCAGGAAACAGGCCAAAGAAACTACATCTGTTGTCTTCCAAGAAAAGAAAAGGACTATCCCTGGAGCAGCTCACAGATCAGCAGAACATTAGAAGGAGCAATGGGAAGCAGGACCTTCTTATTTTCAAAGGGTGGGGATTTCAAAGTGATCAGATCTTCACCAACTCGGTTCAGGAGTGTGGGACTGCTGTTAAGGTATGCCAGGGGAATTGAGTCGCCATACCCAAGGTGCAAAAGAATGGGGCTGAGAGGGTGTGGTCACCATTCAGATGGAGTAGGGGAATGGGGCCGCCCAAAACCAAGAGAACAGAGTTGCCTTCCCAGTGGGCTTAGAAGGTAGAGCAGAAACCCAGGGCCAAGGGGCCTCCCTCCAGAATCCAGAGGGTGTGACTAACACCCAGAGTCTGGAGGGCAGGGTCATTGCCAAATGGTCTGAGAAAAGAGAGGATTATTTTCAAGCCTTGAGATCTAATGTAAATTGCTCTGCTAAGTTTTGGACTTGCTGGGTGCCTGTTACCCCTTCTTTCCCTCCAGTTCCTCCCATTTGTAATGGAAGTGGCTACTTTGTGCCTGTTCCACCAATGCACTTTGGAAGCAGATAACTTGTAGTGCAGATTTCTCACAGGTTCACAGATGAAGAGGAATTTTGCCCCAGTGTAGAATATGGCTAAAGTCTCACCCATATTTGATTTAGATGATTCAGAAGATGAGATTTTGGAATTGGAGTTGATTTAAGACTTTTGGGATGATGTGATGGGGTGAACGCGTTTGCATGTGGCAAGGGCATGAATTTTGGGGAGCCAAAGCCTGAAATGTTATGGATTGAATTGTGTTCCCCAAAATATGTTGTAAATCCTAGCTTCCATGCCAGTGGTTTAAGGAGCCATGGTGGTGCAGTGGTTAAGCGCTCTGCTGCTAACCGAAACATCAGCAGTTCAAACCCACCAGCTGCTCTGCAGAAGAAAGATGTGGTAGTCTGCTTCTGTAAAACTTTCGGCCTTGGAACCTTATGGGGCCCTTCCACTCTGTCCTATAGGGTCTCTGTGAGTTAGAATTGACTCGATGGCAGTGAGTTTGGGGTTTAGATGCCGGTGGTTATAATCTCATTTGAGAATGGGATGTCTTTGTTATGTGAATGAAACAGGATAAGTATAGGGTGTATCTTGAATCAAAGAGATTAAATAAGCAAGTGAGAGAAGCAGAGAT
>NW_006921923.1:1720457-1729193 GCF_000298275.1 Orycteropus afer afer
CCCGACTCATAGCGACCCCTCCTTGGGTTTCTGAGGCAGTTATCACTATGGAAGCAGGATTGCCCAACCTTCCTTCCGAGGAGTGGCTGGTGGGTTTGAACCGCCAGCTTCCTGGTTAGCAGTCAAGTGCCTTAGGCATTATGCTACCACAATTCTCAGAGTTCCAGGGCTTGTAGATTCATCTGCCCCCATAATTTTCAGGTGTAGTAGCTATTTTTCCCGTTTCTCTCTGTGTCTCTGCTGCTCTTTTTATTACTCAGAAGTGACTAGGTTTTGGACATACCCTACATTGGCCTCAACTGATTGATTGCTTGATTCAATTGATTGGCCTCAACTGATTGATTGCATTACATTAGATTGCATTATGGAAGGAGATTATATTGTATTACATTACGTCCACAGCTATAGGGGTTAGGATTTCAAGACACATTTTCGGGGGACACAATTCAATCCATAACAATGAGGTATATAGAGCTCAGTGGGGAGGGGGTAGGCATGCAGGGAACACCCAGGAAAGGCTTAGTTTCCAGTGTTTGCTAGCCATGCTTCCTGGGGAATTTATGGGAGAGTTGTCAAGAAGTAGAGAGCCTAGCTGATTCTTTGGGCGTTTTCTTACAGAATAGGATAAACAAATTGGTATGGAGCCCAGAACTAGAAAGCCAGGAGACCTAGGTTAAATCCCTAACATCTCTATTCCTGAATAGCATAGAAACTGTGGACAAATCACTTCAGAGTGCTAGGGCTCTTTTCTTCCACATCTAAAATGGCATTTTGGATTTTTATGAGCCTCTTTCCTAGGGGCAGGGTATATCTGTCAGATGAGTAAGATCATTTCCGTAAATGCTTTGGGATGCTTGTATTCAGATATAATAATTATATATATATATATAGACAGAGAGAGAGAGAGAGACAGACAGAGAGAGAGAGAGACAGAGAGAGAGAGAGATTTAGATATATCTTGTATTAAGAAAACCAAACATATAAAAAGTCAGTATGTATTATTACTAAAGAATTTTTGCAAACACCCCTAGGCCTAGAGCATTCATAATGGGATTCAGTTTACCCAAATTCAGTTTGTGCCCAGCCTTCTCAGAACACACCAATTAAATAAGGAAGGACTTAGCACATTACCTTGCACCTAGTAGGTAATCGATACTTATTTATTGATTTACTGATCAGTAAGGCAAAGTATATGTATATTGAGACATCTTTTCTCCAACATGACAAAGGTCAGGTTTTCCTCAGGGATAGAGAAATAACAAGGCCCCTGTTCTTTTTCCAGTCCCCCAAATCTGCCTTCATCAGTGCTGCGAAGAAGGCCAAGCTGAGGTCCAATCCTGTGAAGGTCCGATTTTCTGAGCAAGTGGCAGTTGGAGAAACAGATGCAGTAAGTGCAGCCTCAGCTCCCTCTCCTGGGCCCTTGGCCAGAATTGGCCTGGATGTCAAGTTCTCATTGAGGGGTGGTTGCTTGTCCAATGTTCTTCATAGTGGACAGCATTAGGAAGGAGCTGGAGTGGGAGGACTGCAATGCTATACAGATGGGTAATGAGTGAGGAGTGTATGGGCATTGTGGGGAGGAGTATGTACTGAATCACGCAGGATCCTCGTGATGCTTCAAGAAATTCCATCCCTAACACAGTAGCTTACACTCAGAACAAATGCTCTGTAAACATCTTTTGGTTACTTGATAGAAGCAGAAAGGAAGGAGTGGCTTTCTGAAGGTCCACGGGAGGAACAGCTGATGAAATTGAGCTCTCTTCACGTTTAAGTGATCCTGAAACTCCACATTTGACTGGAGAAGACTGCAGTGGTGGATGAAGCTTCCATAGGGAAAATGATACAGACTCTCATTGAGTCACATTGTCTTTACTAAGCACCTGCTGGCTTCCCAGCCCTGCATAGGATACAAAATAGATATCTGTTCCCTGACACTGCATAGCTTTCAGTGATGATGGGGGGATAAGTGGTTCAGATTGAGGCAGTATAGGATCCACTGCTGGGTGCCATTGTTTCAAGAAGCAAGTAATGTTCAATAGCCCATGCCACACAGATACCAATTTGGGGGGGTCATGGTGAGCCCACGAGGAACCCTAGTGGTGCAATGGTTAAGTGCTCAGCTGCTAACCCAAAGGTTGGTGATACAAACCCACCAGCCGCTCCTTGCGGGAGGGGAGGTGTGAAAGGCTGCTTCCATAAAGATTTATAGCCTTGGAAACCCAATGGAGCAGTTCCATTCTGTCCTGTAGGTCACTAGGCATCAGAATCTACTCTTTGGTTTTGGTTTAGTTTGGGCAGTCCACAGTCTTTTTCATTGTTTCGTAGGGTTTGCATGAGGTGAGTTGTCTGTTCCAGATGTGCAAATGAGAAGAGGTAGGTGGAGAGCAGAAAGATGTGTGTTAAGCAGGAGTGGACTGGGGCCCAGAATCTCCCAGGAATCTGCGGAAGTTGGTGGTGTCCCGAAGGGGATGGAGGTGGGAAGAGCTGGAGCTAACAGGCATTTGTGTGCTTTTTCGGGCTGTTGCTGGCCGGACTCTCAGGAGGCCCTTATCATTTATGTACTGAGGCACAGCTGCAGTTGTTGGGAGAAGATAGCAAGCCCAGACTGAACAGGGAAATCAGTGGGGCATCAGGTACTTACAGAGTTCTTTGAGGCTGAACCACTCAGAAGAAGGGATCTAGAGGACACAGGTGTTTCCCATCCCTGTTCCCTGACTCTCATCCCCAAACTCAGCTCATGCCCTCCCCCATCCCTGTCCAAGGAAGTCTGGGGAGTCTAGGGGAATATAGGACCACACTGGGAAAGTTGTCGTGTCAATCCTAGCAGAAAGGGTTGAAAGGGGATGGGATAGTGAGCAGAGAGGAAAAGAAGCTATATGGAGTTCCTGCAGATCAGGATGAAGCAGCCTCTGAGTCACTAAGGGGATGTTTGCATCCTGACCTCCCCCCCAAAAAAAACAAACCTCCAATCCACTGCCACTGAGTCAATTCCAACTCATAGCAATACTACAGGACAGAGTAGAACTGCACCATAGGGTTTCTGAGGGTGTAAATCTTTATAGAAGCAGACTACCTCATCTTTCTCCCAAGGAGAAAGTGGCTGGGGGGTTCAAACCACCAAACTTTTGGCTACACAGTCAAATGCTTTAACCACTGCACCACCAGACCAAAACGAAACTCACTGCCATCAAGTCGGATCCAAATCATAGTGACCCCTTCCTTGGGTTTCTGAGGTGGTATCACTACGGAAGTAGATTGCCTAACCTTCCTTCTAAGGAGTGGCTGGTGGGTTTGAACCTCCAGCCTTCTGGTTAGCAGTCAAATGCCATAGGCACTACACCACCAGAGCTCCTTGCACCACCAGAGGTCCTTGAAAATCCAGAGGAAATGTGACTTAAAAGTATAGGCAGGTGCATCCTATTCCATTCAGCATTACAGAACAATCAACCATGGCCAAGCCACTCAATGAAGAACTCCCTCACTTCCTCTCCCCTCCTTTTCCTTCCTTTTCTTCCCACTCTCTTTTCTCTCCCTCTCATTCTCTTTTCTTTGCTCTCCCTTCCCTACTCTCTCCTCCTCCCATTATGAATGTCCTCTTCATATTTCTCAGCTAGGCCACAGGCAGAATCAAGCCCCTACTCCAGACCAATCTAAGTGAAATGCCCTAGAGTAGCTAGGACCCACCCAGAGTTGTTTCTCTGTCTCCTGGACAGGCCACCAGGCATGGTTTGAGGCTCTTGGCTAAGAGAGAAACAGACATCAACCTTCCAACTCTTACTGTGTTCAGGAAATTACCTGATGCAACAATAGCAACCTCTCCCTACTCCCTACCACCAATGCAGACCATAGCAGCCTCACCATTGGTCGGCACTTGGGGGAGTCCAGGCCCAGGTGACTCCCGACTATCCTATCATCCCTCCTTTCCCTTCTTGTGCCAAGGCTTTATTAAGCAGCCACAGCAAAAATAAATCCTGTGGGCGTTCCTTGCCAACTCTATTTTTAAGCAAAATCAATTAAGTAATTATCTGAGTCCAACCCAATGTGCTAAATAAAACCTGCCACCGCTGAGCATCATCAGCCTGGGGATTGGGGCCTCTGGGCTTGGCAGGATTCTTGGGATCAGAGAGAGAGCCAGGGAATCACACTTTTCCAATGTTATATACCATCACTTACCTTGGCTTCACCCCAGTCAAGCTGGACTCCTGGCTCCCACTACTGCCAACCACACCCCAACTCAAGAGGACTTCCGTGTTCCTGTTTCTTTGCTCTGTCCATGACAGTCCCTTAATCTGGACTATTCTCTTCTGACCTTTCTAATAATCCACACCTGCTATGACATTTAAAACCTAAATCCAGTTCCCCTTATCTAGGAAACCTTAACTTATCTACCTTAAACTTATTGGGTTGTTTTGGTCCTATGAATTGCTCTCTAGTTCATGTGTGTGTGCCAGGTCACTATAATAAGAGTGTAAGACTAGGCCCAGGTCTTCTATTTTTATGTAGTCTTCATGGGGCTTAATATAGTTCTGGGCACATAGTAGAGGTTCAATAAATGTCCACTGAATTAAGGAATCTGGCCACCTTATGCCAATTTTCAGTTCTTATAGAATTAACAATGTTAGCCAAGGGAAGTGGTTGAACTCTTGCTGAGTCTAATCATTCAAGTAAGTACCTATTAAACATCTAATGGAGTCCCTGGGTGATGCAAATGGTTGGTTAAGCACTTGGCTACCAACCTAATGGTTGGCAGTTCGAACTCACCCAGAGATATCTCAGAAGAAAGGCCTGGGATCTGCTTCCAAAAGATCACAGCCTTGAACAACATTTGGAATGCAGTTCCACTCTGCACACATGGAGTTGCCATGAGTTGGATTTGACTCGACAGCAACTGGTTTGATTAAGCACCTACTGCTCATTCATTCAGCAGCCATTTGTTGAGCACCAGCTGTGTACTAGGAACTCTGTTCAGTGTTGGGACTATAAAGATGAATAGGACATGGTCATTGTGCTCTGAGTTCACTATTTGATGAGGAAGATGCGTATTCTCCAGAAATGTGATAAGTACTGAGAGAGGTGCATATAAATTGCAGTAGGATGCATGGAAAGAGCAGGTTGGAGTACTTGAGGATATTTGGGCAAGGCCTTAAATAATATATACTTGAACTGAGTCTTGAAGGATGAGTTGGAGTTTGTCACGGAGAGAAAAAGAAAGGGTATTCTAGGCAGAAGGAACCGCCTTTATTTAACAAATACTTATTGAGAACTTAACACGCACCACCTCCTATTCAGAAGTATGGAAGCATGAAAGAGCAGTGTGCATACCAAGAATGGCAAGACATGATGCTGCAGAGTAGGAGGGGGCTGAACCAGGAACATTTTTAGATACCATGAGGGAGGGGGAATGGCAGAGCATAGGCATGGGTGTGGAAGTAATCTGGATGTGTGAAGGGTATGATGGAAAAGGAGAGAGTATGTGTGGGAATGTTTCAGGAGATAAAGTCAGGTGAGAGAAGGAGCTTTTTGAACCACAGTATAATGTGGGCAGGAGCTCTTGTGGCACAGTGATCAAAAGCATTCGGCTGCTAACCAAGAGGTTGGTGGTTTGAGTCCACCAGACACTCTGTGGGAGAAAGATGAGGCAGTTTGCTTCTGGGAAGATTTACAGCCTGGAAGAACCTATGGGGCAGTTTTACTCTGTCCTACATATGGTTGCTATGAGTTGGAGTTGACTTGATGGCAGTGGGTTTGGTTTGGTTATAATGCGCGTGTGTTGTGGCGTCGGATGAAGGGTGAACTTTTGACATGGAACAATCAATGTCTTCTTGGGCGTTTGGTTCTGGTCTCCATGTGACATTATTATTGATCTGCTTTTCTTCTGTCTCTTTATCCTCCCCTACTTTTGGCTCCCTGTCTCCTTCACTTTCTCCTTTCTCTTCCTCCTTTCTTTTCCTTCCCACACCCCACATTTGGCTTCCCTCCTCTTTCTAAATGAGCCCCTCCCTTTGTCCTTTCCATGCCTTCTACAGAAAATGATGAAGAAAGAAGCTCTTCTCCTTATCCCCAACGTCTTGAAGGTTTTCTTAGAAAATGGGCAGATCAAGTCATTCACATTTGATGGCCGGACCACTGTTAAGGTACATACAAAGTCTCCTCTTGAGTGAGCCTCTCCAGAGGACACACAGCTGTGAGTCTGTACATATAGCTGCTCACTGCTGGATCGGGTGGCCTTTTAGCTTCTGTTACTTGTGAGGCTACAGAAACACTGTCTTCAGATACAACTGGACAAGTGTCTGATTGGGAGGGGGTAGAAATTTACGTGTCCAGCTGTGTACTGGTTAGTGTGTGTGCATGAGCACATGGTGCACATCTATTTGTAAATTGCTTTGCATTTGTGTTATACCGGGTCCTTTGGGACTCATAGGAACCAAGGAGTGTGAAGATCATTAAGCAAGCCATTTATAAAGCAAAAACAGTTTATATTGATACAATAACACCCACACAAGTTTACACACAGAAATCAACAAATGCAATCTCTGGGGAGATTAGTTTAACCATGCCTTGCTTTTTAAATAACAGCCAGATCTTAAACACTGAACCAAGATTTGAAAAGTCCAGCAACAGCCCCTTTGGCTATTCCTTTCGCAGGAAGAGCAATTACTGAGCTGTGATTCTTAACAGCTCAGCCAGGTGTCTAAAAGTTGTAGTGATTGTCTCAGTCCTGAGGAGTAGCAGTGATGATATGATTAACCCCCAGGTTCGCTTTACTCTGGGACAAAAATATTCACTCTTGCTTCTTCTGGACTCTCTCCAGAAAGAGAATGCCAGCCCCAGAAGGAATGTTCTAATGCATCAAGTGCTACTCAAATTACTGGACACCTACAGTGCCTACCCAGAAAGCCCACCTTGGCCACAGATGTCTTGAAGTACCCATACTGAGGCAAAGACAACCTTATAAATAATAATAATAAAATCCTGATCCAGGAAAACTTTAGCTGAGAAGTTATCAGGTGTTCAGAAACAGCTTTACCAGTGGTTCTGAACCAGGATCGGTCCTGCCCACTCCCAGAGGGCTCTGGGAAATATCTGAGGGTGTTTTGGATCACCACAATGATTTGGTGTGCTACTGGCATTTTTGTGTCTCAGAGTCAGGGATGCTAAATGTCCTGAATGATGAAGAATGGTCTCGCCCAAAGTGCCAGTAGCACCCCAGTTGAGAAACACTGTACCAAAACCACATTGATTGGAAGGCTTAGGCCTTGATGGGTCCCCAAGGCAGTAACTCACCTAGGACAAAAATACATGCTCTCTTGGTGATTGAAAGGTCACAGGCTATGGGAGGGGCAGTGAAACAGAACTAGACCACCCAAGGGTTTCCCAAATATCTTTCCACCAGATACACATGTCTGTGTCAGAATTACTCATGAGTTACTATGTCCATTGTATATTCCATCTCTGCACTGCAGTGTTAATTCCCCTCCCTCCCCCCTCAGAGGCTTTTCTGAGCATTCTTCCACCTCACACCATCACTACCATCATTGCTTCCCAGTAACCTTAGCCTTCCAGGACAGCAGTGTTCCCCTTGCTCATGATCTCACTCTGACTTCATAGAGGGTACACTGGCTATTCATTGGAACTTTGACAGGATGCCAAGCCACTTGTACCAGAGAGGTACCTGGGTGAATTGACAGCCTGGCACGGGGGCCATTACACTTGTAACACCAGTTGGCAATCGCTGGCTTGGCTGTCCACAATCCCAGTGCAGCCGAACTGCAAAGAAAACCTCATCTGTCCGTGCCAGAGTTCTAGCAACACTGGCGCCTCTGTGACTGCTTGGATAATACAAAGAGATATTCTCAAGTACCCACCAGTTTCCATCCTACCATTTGAATGGCTAAGTGTCTTTTAATGTTCAGAGTGGCTTGTTTGGCAACCCTGGCTATAAAGGGAGTTTCTCATTCCCAAGCCTGTTTCTTTCAGGCTTTGGGGAGCTCAGTGATGCCGACTCCACAAACACACACCCAGGAGCCCAGTGTACATGGAAGTCACAGCAAATAGATAGCAGAAGTCTCAAAACTGACATTTGGGCAGCCCCCACAGATATGTTTCCAAATATCCCAAAATTAAAAGTAGGGCAACTAGTTTGAATTGGGACATGCTATAAGGGTAAAACACATGCTAGATTTAGAAGACTTACCAAACCAAACCAAACTCACTGCCGTCAAGTTGGATCTGACTCATAGTGACCCCTCCTTGGGTTTCTGAGGCAGTATCACTATGGAAGTAGATTGGCCAGTCTTCCTTCCAAGGAGTGGCTGATGGGTTTGAACTGCCAGCCTTCTGGTTAGCAGTCAGATTCCTTAGGCACTACACCACCAGAGCTCCCTTAGAAGATTTAGTGTATACATATATCCATATAGTTATATATAGGTTCCTGGGTGGCACAAATGGTTTGTACTTGATTACTTACCTAAAGGTTGGCAGTTTTAAGCCACCCAATAGCACTGTGGAAGAAAGGTCTGGTGATCTGCTTACATAAAGATTGCAGCTAAGAAAACCCCTTGGAGCAGTTCTGCTCTGTAACACGAGCACTCGGAATTGACTCAGCGGCAGTGGTTTATTTGTTGTATTTGTTAGATATTTCCATATGTATTACATAATTGGGAGCTCTGGTAGCATAGTGGCTACAGCACTTGACTGCTAACCAGAAGGCTGGCGGTTCAAATCCACCAGCCACTCCTC
>NW_006921923.1:1729293-1733560 GCF_000298275.1 Orycteropus afer afer
TAGTGATACTGCCTCAGAAACCCAAGGAGGGGTCGCTATGAGTCGGGGCCGACTTGACGGCAAACAACAACAACAACAACAACATTACATAATTATATCACTAATATCTTTATATATCAATTACATGTTGAAATGATAGTTTAGGTATGTGGGTTAAATAAAATACATTATTAAAATGGAAACAAAAAGTAGGGCAGCAGACCAGATGGAGCCCAGAAGTAGTCAGATTTATGACTGTACACAAGACACATGACATAGTTCCTCTGCATGGACACATTTTTCAAGTTGCTAAATTGATCATCTACAAAAGCGAGCTACAATCAAAAGTGAACATTTCACTGGTAACTCAAATTATTTGATTTAGATTATGAATCTAGAACTAGTAATTTTTAAAAATCATATCCTTGTGGCTCTTGTTTTTGCTGATACCTAAGAACATGGTTAATGGACAAACCAGAGTTAATATTCTAACTTACCAGAGATGAAGGAAGAAACAACACTTAGTAAGCACTTAGTAAGCATTACTGAAGGGGAGGAGTGAGGACCAGTGGAAGTGAGAGAGGGAGGAGGGCCAGGCAAAATTCAGAAACACTTCCCTCCACCTTCTGGGCCTTTGCTGTTCCCCAGGGCTCAGACTCTGACAGCATTGATAAGTCACTTAACTCACCCTGAAGCGCAGGGCCTGGGCTACCATAGAGGTCCAGGCAGCTTCTCTAGAGCCCCTATGTCTTCGCCCCACTTTCCCAGCTTCAGCCTTCTCCTCAGGACTAACTTTCTTGATGTTCAGTCCTCCCCCATATTTGGTGTTTAAAGTAGCTTACAGCTGAAGTGGGTCTCCTTCTCAGGGCTCTTTTCTCTTCCACAGGATGTGATGGTGACACTACAAGACCGGCTTTCACTGAGGTACATTGAGCACTTTGCTCTTGTCCTTGAGTATGCCGGGCCAGAGCAGAATCACAAGTTCCTACTTCTCCAGGACAAGCAGCCCCTGGCTTATGTAAGTGATCCCTTTGTCTTGGCCTGATTCCTTTGCATGTATATGGCCTCTACTAGAGAGGATGACCAGGAGCTCTGGTAGCATAGTGGCTAAAGCCCTTGACTGCTAACCAGAAGGCTGGCGGTTCAAACCAACCAGCCACTCCTCGGAAGGAAGGTTGGGCAATCCTACTTCCGTAGTGATCCTGCCTCAGAAACTCAAGGAGGGGTCGCTATGAGTCGGGGCTGACTCAATGGCACATAACAACAACAACAACAAGAAGAGAGGATGACCCAAGGTCTTCCCTGTCTGGAAAATTAATAATGATATACTCAGCTAGACCCCCACAGTTCTCAACTGCGGTTGGTACGACCCACCTCCAGACGGCTTTTAGAAATGTCCCTGAAGAAGATCATGAAGGTCATTATCTTCGTATCCAGTGGGAAAGTTTGAGGTGGTGATATACTGCACACAACCAGAATGGAGTTTGAAGAGCAGTAGCAAGTCTCCAGTCTTCTAAAAGCCCTACTTGGTAGATTTTTCTGCCTCCTGAGAGGAAAGATGGCCCTTCAGCTGAAGGCTGTAATTTGGAAGAGTCAGGAAATGAAATCACCCATAAAAGCTATCTAGTGTGACTAGGACATGTGGGGATTGGGTATGAGCTAAGTAGGCCCAAGAATGGGCAGCATGACACCCAGATCAGCCTTCAGTGTAAAATAGGAAAAAGTCTCTGTTCAGTATGTTTCCTGGTCCTTGACATATGTGGGAAAAGGCTGGAGAAATCCAGAATTACTAGATAGTGTTTCACCAACGGTGAACCACCAAGAAAAGTCAGAGACACCCAGAGCCAGCCACTATTCTCAGGTAGAGTGGGAAAGAGTAGAGAGGGACAGTTGGGAAGAAATACAGTTTCAGTGCCTGAATGAAAGCTAAACCAAAACCAAATCAGACACATAACATGAAAGGATTTGGGGGGGGGGGTAAATTCTTCATGTTTCGTTCTCAGCCAAATGCAATCCAGAGACTCACAGGTGGGAAAGGAAGGTTGTGTAGGTGTCCTGTTTAGAGGGAGGCCTAAGCTTCCGATCCCCACCCTCAAGAAGCCTTTAGAATTTAGTTGGTCTCTTGTTCCAAATGGGAATTTTAAAACATTTTTATTATGAAAAATTTCAAACATACATAAAAGTAGAAGGAATGATATAATGAACTTTCATTACCCACCTCCAGTTTCAACAGATATCATCAATATAGTACTAACTTACTCATCTCTACTTTCAAATGGGGTTTTACATCTTTGATTTGGCTTTATAACAAGTAACTTAACACTGCTCAAACTGAACCCCTATGCTTGGTAAAGTTATTAACCCCACAGCAAGAAAAGAGTCTGAGAACTTCCTAGGATCCCTCTCTTCCTACCTAGCATTTTGGGGTTTAGACCCAACTGTTGATAAAGGGCATGTCCTACATAAGTGATTCCAAAAATTCTAGTCACTTTGGGTCAAAAGGGCTGCAGAAAAGTCCTGGCTCCTCATCAGTTTCCTTTAAGAGTAATTGGAATTACCCAGGTGGAAGTCAGTGTGGGAAACAGCAGCCTAGCTCTTCCCCAAACCCCACCTTGAGGAGCTAGCTTCCTGTCACCCCAGCCATTGTTTCTGGTTCTTTTTTCCTCCTACTTCTCATCCCTGGGATTCAGGTGGTGCAGCGGACACACTATCAAGGAATGAAATGCCTCTTCCGAATAAGCTTCTTTCCCAAAGACCCTGTGGAGCTGCTGCGTCGGGATCCTGCTGCTTTTGAGTACCTGTACATCCAGGTAGAGTTTGGCTTGGGGATAGATGAACAGATCAATGGGCAAACAAGCCAGCAGGCCATTCTGCCATCACATTGAAGCTGCTATGTAAGGTTTTTAAACCTCTAGGTAGCGCTGAAGGCCCTTTCTTCTTCTGCTACCACTGTAGTCCATGACCAAGTTGATTGGCCTGGTGACCTGAGCTGGCTGGAGCTCAAAGTCCTGCCTAATTTTCCAGACACCTCTTACCAATTTTTAAGAGCAAGAAACCCTTCTCAAAAACTCACTGCCGTCGAGTCAGATCCAACTCATAGCGACCCCTCCTTGGATTTCTGAGGCAGTATCACTACAGAAGTAGATTGCCCAGTCTTCCTTCCAAGGAGTAGCTGGTGGGTTTGAACTGCCAGCCTTCTTTCTGGTTAGCAGTCAAATGCCTTAGGCACTATACCACCAGAGCTCCTAAGAAACCCTTAGTAACTCTGATATTCTCCTGGGATCCCAAGGTTTAATAAGCCTATTTGACTTTTAGAGGATCTCAGCCCCCACTGCCCAGCTCTAGTAAGGAGATGGTTCCCATTTCAGTTCACCCAGAAACATTTGCTGAGCACTTACTCTGGGCCAGGCCCTATACTGGGCACTGGCAGTCACTGATGAACAAAGGACTGCCCCAGCTCAATAGAGCTCATAGACCAATGTGTGCACAGATAAGTATAAGTCAGTGTGATAAGTAGTTTGATAACAGCAGAGTACAGTGTCAGTGGGGGTACCCAGGAAGCAGTTTGCCACTTTACATTGGAGGATGACAGTGACAGCTGCACAGAGGAAGTGACACATGCATGCTCTGAGCCTTGAAAGATGAGAAGTTTGCTATGTAGAGAGAAAGAGTGGAAGAGGCACATTCTAGGCAAGGGGATTGCATTTACAAAGGCATGGTGACATGAAATGGCATGGTGTATTGGTAGAACTGCAAATAATTTATTATGGAGTGCAGAGTATGAGGTTGAGGTAAGGAACAGGAGGAAACGAAGTTGGAGAGGCAGGAAACAGGCGAGGAAGGGCTTGAGCGGCTGTGACAAGCATGGGCTTTATGCTTTAGGTGGGCAGTGGTTCTCAAAGTGTGATTCCTGAACCACCAGCATCAGCATCTCTTGGGAACTTGTTAGAAATGCATATTTTCAGGCCCCACCCAGTTCAACTGAATCAGAAACTTTGAGGAAGGGCTCCAGCAGTCTGTAGTTATAACATGCCTTCTAGGTGATTCTGATGAGTACTGGAATTTGGAAAACACTGCTTTAGGGCAGTGGTTCTTAACCCTAGCTGCATATTAGAATTCTGAAAAACTTTAAAAACTGCTCCCCCCAACCTAAACCAAAAACATCAGTTGCCATGGAGTCCATTCCAACTCATGGAAACCCTGTATGTGTCATAGTAGACGTGTGCTCCATAGGGCTTTTAGTGGATATTTGAAAAGTAGGTTGCCAGGCCTTTTTTCTGAGGTACCT
>NW_006921923.1:1733850-1736510 GCF_000298275.1 Orycteropus afer afer
CCACCTCGCTTAAGGCAAATTAAATCAGAATCTATAGGAGTAGAATCCAAATGGTATTTTAAAAATTCTTAAAGTGATTCTTAAAAAAAAAAAAAAATGCAGCCAGAACATTTCTTAGACTTTGGAAATGTTATCAGCAAAGACCAACACTGGAGAAAGGACATCATGCTTGGTAAAGTAGAGAGTTGGTGAAAAAGAAGAAGATCCCAACAAAATGGATTGACACAGTGGCTGCAACAATGGGCTTAAACATGGCAATGATCATGAGGATGACACAGGACCAGGCAGCATTTTCTTTCTATTATACATGGTGTTGCTATGAGATGGAGCCGATGGAAGGCACCTAACAACAACAATGTGATTGTAACGTACAGCCCAGGTCAAGAAATACTGCTGGAGGCTGGGAGTCACAGAAAGATATGAAGGAGAAGTCTAGCCTGGTCAGATGAACAATTTCGAAAGATCCAGAGAAAGAATATTAACTAGGGAACTATTGCAGTTATCTGGAGAAATGCTGAGGGCCAGAATCAAAGCAGTGATTGAGAGGCTGGGTGAGAGTCAAGAGATATTTAAAAGGTAGACCTTGACGCAATGAGTATCTGATAGAGGTGGTATCATCCCCAAAGTTAGAAAATACAAGAAGTGGAATGGGTTTTGGGAAAAGATGAGTTCATTTTTAGATATGTGGAGTTAAGGTGCCCGTAGGACATATAGAGCACTTGATGAGAGAATAAAACCTAGAAACTTACCTGCCTTTGATGGTGACACCTGGGGATGTGCTATAAGATATCATGGTTGTCCTTTCTGCCCTTTCTGACAACCTAAAATGTTAGGAACATTTCTCAAATGTCCTCAGGTTCCTTTAACAGCACTCTAGGGAGCAATGAGTTGTGGTTGCTCTATGAATTTTATAAGTTTAGTTCTCATTTTGTTTGCCCTAAATTTCTTTATTCAAGCTTCTGGGAATTGCCTGGTTCTAATATTTTGGAATTTGATGGCAAGACCACATCTACCCTAAATTTTCTCTTCCTGATAATGTGATCTTTAGTTCTATTCCTTCTTTTTCTTCTTTTTAAAATTTAACAGCATTGTTGATGAATAATGGGCACACAAAAAGTCACATATATTTAAAATGTATAATCTGGTAAGTTTTGGCTTATGTTTATACCCATGAAACCATCACCATAATCAAGATATTGAACATATCCAACACTCCCCCAGCTTTCCCCAGGCTCCTTTGTAATTTGTTCCCCATACTTATTTTGACCTCACTTCTTTCACTCAGTATAATTTTTGATATTTGTCCATGTTGTTGCATCTATAGTTCATTCTTTTTCATTACTGAATAGTATTCCATTGTATGGATGTAAAATTTCTTTATCTATTCACCTGTAGATGGACATTTTGGTTGTTCCCAGGTTTTGACTGCTACAAATAAAGCTTTTATGAATATGCATGTACAAGTCTTTGTATGGACACATACTTTCTCTTCTATTGGGTAAAAACCTAGGAATGGAATGGTTAGATCATATGGAATATGTATCTTTAATTTTTAAAAGAAATGCTAATACTGTTTTCCAAAGTGGTTGTATCACTTTATAATCTCACCTGCAGTGTATAAGAGTTCCAATTTCTCTGCATCCTCACTAGCACTTGGTACCAGTATTCTTTATTTTAGCCATTCTTATAGATGTATAGTGGTATCTCTCACTATAGTTTTCTGGTGACACAATACCTAAGGCATTTGACTGCTAACCAGAAGGTTGGCAGTTCAAACCCGCCAGCAGCTCTGTGGAAGGAAGATGGGGCTATCTACTTTTATAAAGATTTACCACCTTGGAAGCCCAATGGGGGCTGCTTTGAGTTGGAATTGACCCGATGGCAGTGAGTTTGATTTTTGTTGTTGTTGTTAATGACTGATAATGTTGAACATCTGTTCATGTCCTTATTTGCCATCTTACATCTTCTTTGGTAAAATATGTTCAAATCTTCTGCCCACTTTTTTTTATTGGGTAGTTTGTCTTATTTTGCATTTGAAAGTTCTTTATGTATTCTGGATACACATCCTTTGTGGTAATTATTTTCCCTGTCCTGGGCTTGTCTTTCAGTATCTGAAAGTATCTTTCACAAAGCAGGAGTTTGAATTGTGATGAAATCTAATTTGTCACTTTGTTTGTGGATTATGCTTTTGGTGTCATATCTAAGAAATCCTTGCCTAACTAAAGGTCATAAAACTTTTCCCTTGTTTTTTTCATCTAGAAGTTTTACCATTTTAGGTTTTACATTAGGTCTGTGATTCATTTTGAGTATGAATCAAAGTTCTTTTTTTTGGCATGTGGATGTCCAATTGTTACAGCACCATTTGTTGAAAAGACTGTCCTTTTTCCACTGAATTGCCTTTGCACCTTGGAAAAGAAATTGGCTGCCTATGTATATGCAAGTTTGTTTCTGAACTTTATATCCTGTTCCATTGATCTACTTGTGTATATTTATGCCAGTATCACACTCTTCTGATTACTGTAGCTTTATAATAAGTCTTGAAGTCAGGTAGTATTTGTCCTCCAAATTTGTTCTTCCTTTTCAAAGTCGTTTTGGATATTCTAGGTCTTCTGGTGGCATAGTGCCTAAGGCATTTGACTGCTAACCAGAAGGCTGGCAGT
>NW_006921923.1:1736807-1747430 GCF_000298275.1 Orycteropus afer afer
GGTAGCTATTATAAATGGTATTGATTTTTTATTTAAATTTCTGACTGTTACTAGCAAATAGAAATATATTTGTTTTTTTTATATTGATGTTATATCCTGCCACCTTGCAGGAACTTATTAGTTCTAGCAAATTCTTTTGTAGATTCCATTGCATTTTCTGTGTAGATGATCATTGATGAAGCATTTCTTTTCCAGTCTCTCCTATGCTGTAGTGTTACCACTGTGGCTCCCTAGTTCCTTAGCCTATCCTGATATCCTCAACAAAATAGACAACTGATCTTACAAAAGCTTAATCAGTGATAACCAGGACTCTGACCTTCAGGGTTTGGGGATTGCCATACCCTTGGCTAGTAGTTCCAGGGGACCTTTTTCAGGATAGCATAGGAAAGATGGACTCATCACTGTTTTTGTCCTTCAGACCTCAAGGAACAGAATTTCTAACCCATCCCTGCAATCCGTCTGTCACCCTGGGCTTCAGGGCCAGAGCCCTATGGAGTGTTCTTCTCAATGTCTCTCTTCCTTTGTTCCCATCTGAATTAGGAGAGGAGCATTGTATGATTTGAGGGGTGAGCATAGGCCCCAGAGTAAAGGTGAGATGGTCTCTTGTAACAGGAGGGGAAAAAAGGGAGTGGTACCATATCTCACTTTTGCAGCTATGTAAACTTTCTGCCCACTTGTGCCTTGCCATTGTGTCCATCTGTCATTGACAAGGCTGTCTCATATCTACTGAATAAAGTGAATAGTATCTCTGAGACGCGAGGCTCTTCTGTTTTATCTTCCCCAAAGGCATCATCTTCCTCTTTTCCTTGATGTAGGAAGTCTTACTGACACCACGATTCTCTTCAGGGCTGTAAAGGAGTGGAAGAGGGGTTGGGGAGGGAACATCTCCTTTAACTGATGGGTTTGTACTCCTCTCTCTCACAGAGTCGGAATGATGTTATCCGAGAACGCTTTGGAATGGACCCCAAGCCAGAGATGCTTTTGGGCCTTGCTGCTCTTCACATCTATATCACTGTCTCAGCCACTCGACCTAGTCAGAAGATCTCACTCAAGAATGTGGAGTGAGTTGTGCTGGGGCCCTTTGGGGGGGGAGACAAATAGCTGTGAAGGGAAAAGGTGCAAGAGTTGTGCTGTGCTATGCTTTGCAAGAATATAGGACATGGGATGAGAGTGAGAATGATTTGGAGTGTCTCACATCTGGATCATATGCCCTTGAGTTACAGCTTCTACTAGGAAATTGTGTCCAATGTTGTGCCCCTGGCCCTACCCCTCTTTTTCTTCGTCTCTATTCCTCCATCTCTGTCTCTCAGATTCAGTCAGTTTCTGTCTTACCACCTTCCTTTCTCTGCCCTACTTTGTCCGTCTAACTAATCTCTTACTTTTTTTTTTTTTCTGCTTTTAGGAAGGAGTGGGGCCTGGAACCCTTTCTTCCCCCCTCCCTCCTGCAGGGAATCAAAGAGAAGAACCTCCGGAAAGCTCTCTCTCAGCAACTGAAGGCTCACCAAACACATCCTTCCAGTGGCACCAAGGTACTCAGAGTAAGCCATTTGGTGCCCTGCTCAGGCACTAGTGGCCATAGGGGACTCCTGGGTGCTTTCTGGAGAACCTCACCACTCTCTTTGACTGAGGTCCAGACCCAGCTTGGCCTAAGAGGGGTTTTTCCCAAGCTGGAGCCTCTCCAAGAAATAGCTCATTGGCAAGTCACTGAGAGAGCCTAGAGGTCAAGACAGATAATTCTCAGGTCCTTGTGTCGACCTAGTCAATGCTGATCGAGCAGCTACTGTGGGGAAAGCATTGGGCCCTAGAGAGGCACTTGTTTTCTATGGAAATGATTGGACTCTCCCTTACTAGCTTTCTGATTCCTGGGATATGGAATTCTGGGAGATAAAGCCTTAGCCAGGGTGGGACAAGGCCTGACATGGAGAATAGGTCACTGGGAGGTATGCTGAGCATTCAGGTCAGCACTGTGCTCTCCTCCACATTCTAGGGCACACATCCCTTTTCACTCAGAGGGACTCCCACTCCCTACTTCCCCAACCCAGGAGGCCCTTCTTAGTCTTATAAGGCTCAGTCAGCTTGTGCTTCCTGCCCAAGAGGGAGAAGAGTGGTGAAAGGCCCTAGAAACAAAATGTAGATGTAAACACTGGACACAGTCACCTCCCTATATTCCACCCATTCCAGATTCCTTACATTACCAACTAGCTTCTCTTTTAAAATGTAAATTTCCCTGGAGAGTTAAGCCATTCCTACCTGGCTATGCATATTTAATCAGATTATTTTCTTCCCAGCTGAGAGCATCAGTGCTCACACCCATTTCTTCAGCAAACATTTTTCTGAGGCACCTGGTGCTCAGGCTGGAGACACAGACAAGATAGGGTCTCTGCCCTCAAGTTAGCCATGGTTGTTGTTGTTATGTGCCATCGAGTCGGCCCCGACTCATAGCGACCCCTCCTTGGGTTTCCGAGGCAGTATCACTACGGAAGTAGGATTGCCCAACCTTAGCCATAGTACAGTGGAAAAACACACTAGACAGTCATGACACCATGTGATAGGCATGGATACTGTGAAAGTGTGGAGGAAGGACATCAAGCCCAGCCTGAACCAAGCCAAAAAAACCAAATCCACTTCCATCAAGTCAATTCCAACTCATAGCGACCCCCACTGAGTTTCCAAGATAGTAAATCTTTACAGAAGTAGATTGCCTCATCTTCCTTCTGTGGAGTGGCTGGTGGGTTTGCACCACCAAAGTTCTGGTTAACAGTCAAATGCCTTAGGCACTCTGAGGGAGGTGGAAAAGGCCAGGAATTGGTAGATATAATGCCAGAGCTGGGTCTTGAAAGACAAATAGGAGTTTATCTAAATGAGCTGGGTGGTGGTGGTGGTGGTGGTGGTGGTGGTGGGAGAAACACATTACCAGGCAGGGACATCAGTCAGTGCAAAGGCCCAGAGACATGAGAGAATGTGGTGCATGGAAAGAAATGCAAATAGCTCAGTAGAAGCAAAGTACAGAGAGTACAAGGAGCATGTGTGGGGGTTGCTGATGGCAAGAGTGGAGGCAGGAACCGATTCATGGAGGGCCTTGTGTACTGTGGAAAGGAGTTTGCACTTCATTCTGTAGGCAACAGGGAGCCATTGAAGGCTTTAAGCAGGAAGCTGATGTGGTTAAATTTATGTTTTAGGATGTTCCCTCTAACAGCAGTATGGAGGAAGTTGAGGGAAAAGAGTGTCAGTTCTGAAGGTAACCTGGCTGTCACCCCAACACAAGTGGGGAACACTGAGGCAATGACTGTGGGGACAGAGAAGAGGGATAGAGAGTTTGGAGAGAGAGTTAGGAGGTAGAAGATTTGGTGACTGATGGTCCTCAGGTAAGAGGCCAGGGAAGGAGTCCAGTTTGAGTCTTAGGTTTTTAGCTTGAATGCCAGGGTTTTAACAGAACCACTGATAGATACCAGGAATGCTAGATGAAGAGCAGGCTTGGGACTTAGTGTGCTCAGTATTAAAGTTACTGAGTGAGACCCCAGGCAGGGGCAGAGAATGGCCAGTACCTAGGTAGCTATCAGGTCTGAAGGATCTTGGGAGAGAGGTCCAGATGAGGTGGAGTGGCAGAGATGGGAAAGATGTTGGAATCAAGAACAAAATGAGTAAACTGGATATTTTGGGAACAAGGATGAGGAAGCAGGAGAAGTATTTAGAAAGGGAGGTGGGATGCTAGAGGTCACAGCAATTCAAACTAGAACCTTCCTACCATTTTACTGAGGGTCTCCTCACACTCCCACATTGTGGCTTGCTGATTCCTGCCTATCCTAAAATGTTGAGACTTTTCCTGACAACATGGGTTTGCTTTTCCTGTGCTCCTCAGGCTCTTCATATTTCTGGGTGGGTTGTTTCCACAGGGCTCTGCAGTACAGGCAAAGCTCCAGTATCTTCGAATTCTGAATGAACTTCCGACCTTCACGGGCGTTTTGTTCAACACTGTGGGTCTGGTCAGTGAGGGCAGTGGGGGAGGGGGAGGCTTTCTTGGCACTTGATGGGAGGGTAGGACAAACGGGACTTCATTAGAGTTTTAGGGTGGCATTCTCTGTCAGCAAATACTTCTAAAGGTCTTTCTACCTCCTCTTTCATCTTCTGCCTCTTCTCTCCTGTGGTGCTTTCCCCCTGCCTCTGGTAAAATGGTAAAGTAGGAGGAGACATTTGTGTTCATTATCCCTCTATGACTATTTTGTATCTCCCACCCTTTATGTCAGGAGATTGCAAAATTTTTTTGTAAAGGGCTGGATAATAAATATTTTAGGCAGTGCAGGCAGCTATACATGTTCCTGTGGCAGCTACTCAGCTCTGCTGTTGTATCACAAAAGCAGCCATGGAGAGTGTGTAAACAAATAAGCATGGCTGTGTGTCATTAACACTTTATTTATGGGCACTCAAATTTGAATTTCATGTAATTTCCACATGTCATAGAATACACTTTTTTTTTATTTTTTTCCCAATGCTTTAAAAATGTAGAAATCGCTCATAGCTTGTAGTGAGCAGTACAAAAACAGGTGATAGGCCAGATTTTGCCTGCGGGTCATAGTTTGCCAACCCCTGCTCTATTTCATTGCCCTTACCTATACTCCTGCAGTCCCCCACCCCAGGCTTCTGAGTCCTCAGACTTCCCCCTGCCTGTCAAGGTCGTCCTCTTCAGCAACACTTCTCTGGGGCAAGTCAAAATTGCTCCCCCTAAGACTATGCCCCAGGCCTGTTACCACTGTGAGCTGTAGTGAGAGGAAATCCAAATTATCTTGCTGACTGGATCCAGATGCTTGTCATGCTCCTGGGAGCACACTGTCATGCTTGTGGGGGCACACTAGTGGAAAGCTGCTTATCAAAGTGTTTATAGAAGACAGAAGAGGTTCCTCAGGGTGATGCTAATTCCAAGGAATAGGCTGGCAGAGGACTCAGGCTTCGTGGCTCCAAGGAGCCTGTCAGTATCAGTTAAGGGAATCCAGTTCATCAGGTATAGTGGTATCCATTTACATACTGGGATTTAAGGGGTGCTGAAAGCCCGCTTCCTTCCTCCACCCTGATAAACCCAAAACTCCTTGCTGTCAAGGCAATTCCCACTCATAGTGACCCCCATTTGTTGTTGTTGTTATGTGCCGTCGAGTCGGACCCAACTCATAGCAACCCCTCCTTGGGTTTCCGAGGCAGTATCACTACGGAAGTAGATTGCCCAACCTTCCTTCCGAGGAGTGGCTGGTGGGTTTGAACTGCCAGCCTTCTGGTTAGCAGTCAAGTGCCTTAGGCACTATACCACCAGAGCTCCCGAGTGACCCCCATACATACCCTTAAATGTCTCTTCCACCCACCTGCCAATGATGAAATATTTATTGGTTATTCCTTTGGGTTAATACTGCTATAATATCTATTAGAAGGCAAATATGTTTTTAAAGGAGGAGAAGAGCCAGTCCTGCCGCTGCCCACTTAAATCAACGTGCTACTGAGGCTAAAGGTCCATTTAGACTGGTGACCTAGGGCCCTACCCTGGGAAGAGCAGTGTCTCAGACCATTTTCCTCTCAAGGTTGTCCTCTTGCCCTAGCACTTAGTCCCAGATGTTTCCAGACTTCCCAGTAAAACTGGTCCAATGCATGTTTTCTACTTCCTTCTCCTGCCACACTTGGGCACCAGGACGAGAAGCAGTCGGCCACTACTCTCCTGGTGGGACCCCGTCATGGCATCAGCCATGTTATTGACCTCAAAACCAACCTCACCACTGTGCTGTCCGAGTTCAGCAAGATCAGCAAGATCCAGCTGTTCCGGGAGAACCAGGGCGTGGCCCGGGTGGAGACCAGCATCATGGATGCCAAGGTAAGCCCTGCTTTGAGGGGTTACTTCTCTTCATCAGTGCAGGACAGGGCCAGGCCTTGGGAACAGAGAAAGAAATCAAGTTTGAAAGAGAGTTTGAACCTGTTAAGTGAAGTTCATTGATTCTGAAGTGGTTTAGACATTGGGCCCCTGTGGGCTCATCCTTCTTTCCTTTCTCAACCTTCTGAAACATGGTATTCTGACCACATATTAAGGTCAGTCAGTGTTAGGAAAGGCTATTGGAAGTATCAGATCAATCCCAGAGAGGTAGTAAGCAGAATGCCAGGGAAAATGGAGAACTTGGAGCTACCACCAGGTCAATGCTTCCAACTTTTCCATGTCATAGCACAGGTAGGAAATTATATATATGTGGAACAATGGAGTAAATGAACTAGCCTCAGAAACTTTGGACACCCCAAGGAGTGGTGCTCTGCCATAGCCACATACACTTTCTGTTACGGAGAACTGTGTCCCCAAAAATTATGTGTTATAAATCCTAACCTCTATGCCTGTGGTTATAATCCCATTTGGGAATGTTTTCTGTTATGTTAATGAGGCAGGATTAGTGAAGTATATCTTCAGTCAGTCTCTTCTGAGATATAAAAGAGATTAGATAAGCAAGTAGGGCAGAGATAGGGGAAGAGAGATGCCAATCCACATGAAGATCAGTTGCCCAGGAGCAGAAACTCAAAAGAGACAAGGACCTTCCTCCAGAGCCAACAAAGGAGGAAAGCCTTCTCCTAGAACTGGCACCCTAAATTTGGACAACTAGCCCCCTAAACTGTGAGAAAATGAATTTCTGTTTGTTAAACCCACCCTCTTGTGGTGTTTCTGTTACAGCAGAACTACATTAAGGTAGGATTTGGTACTAGAGAGTGGGGGGTATTACTCTAACAGATAGCTACAATGTGGAAGTGATTTTGGAATTGTATAATGAGTAGAGGCTGGAAGAGTTTTAAGGTGACTAATAGAAAATGCCTAGATTGCCTTGAAGAGGCTGTTGGTAGAATTGTGGACATTAAAGGCAATTCTGGTGAGAGCTCAGAATGAATGAGGGAGAGTTATAGAGAAAGTCTCTGTCATCTTAGAGAATACATATGGCACCAGCAACAGAATGTTGCTAGAAATGTGGATGTTAAAGTGTTTCTGGTGAGGCTTTAAAAGAAAATGATGAGCATGTGATTGGACAATGGAGGAAAGGTGATACTTTTTATGCAGTGGCAAAGATCTTGTCTGAATTATGTTCAAATGTTTAGTGGAAGGTAGAACTTGTAAGTGATTGTTCTGGTTACCTAAGTGCCACTCTGACAGAAATATACCACAAATGGGATGGCTTGAACAAACAGGAGTTTATTCTCTCACAATTTGGAGGCTTTAAGGCCAACTTCAAAGTGCCAGGCTCTAGGGGCTGGGTGAAAGCCCCTCAACCTTGGGGTCCACCTCTGTCTCCTGCTCCTGGCCCACTGGAGCTGGAGGCATTTCCTCACTCAGACAGCTGCTAGCTGCTGAGGCTGCCAAACCCAAGGTTGACAAGTAAAAAGGCACACTCCTGATGTTAGCAAACCACACGGCAGGCCATTAGTTTAAGTCCATTGTAAGTGCCAACGTTGGCAGAGTATGGCAGGCTGCTGAACAACGACATGGCTACATGCAAGGTCCAAGTGTGCCATAAGATAGAGACCATTCCCAAAGCTGCTGCTTATATACAGGAAGCAGACCACATACCCAAAGGCAGCTACTCAACTGCTCACAGTAGATTCCACCATGGAGTTGATTACCAGTCTCATCATGAGGAATATACATCCAGCTGCCCAACCACTCAACCAGGCCTAGCCAAGTTGACACAAAAACATAACTACCACAGTGATGAACTTGGATATCTGGCTGACGAGATTTCTAAGCTAGATATTAAAGGGTTGTGTGGTTTCTCCTTAGGGAGCTCTGGTAGCGTAGTGCCTAAGACACTTGACTGCTAACCAGAAGGCTGGCGGTTCAAACCCACCAGCCACTCCTTGGAAGGAAGATGAGGCAATCTACTTCCATAGTGATACTGCCTCGGAAACCCAAGGAGGGGTTGCTATGAGTCAGGTCTGACTCGACGGCATGTAACGACGACGACGACATGATTTCTCCTTACTCTTTATAGTGAAATATGAAAAGAAAGAGAGGGGCTTAAAAATGAACTGTGCAAAATGAAAATAGAACTTAAAGATTTGGAAAATTCTGTTGTACGAACTAAGGACACATGTCCTGGAATGTTCACTAAGGACATGGATACACAGTCTTTTGTTAAAGGGATTAAGCCTGTGAGTGAGTGATGTAACCAACTACCACAACAGAAAACCGTCAATTTAGACTGAAGGGAACAGAGCTAGATGACAGGAAAGAAAGCTCTCTGCCTCTTGGAATTCTATGGGCAAAAAATAGGCCAAAAGAGCTATATCTGTTGTCCTCCAAGAAAAGAGAAGGACCATCCCTGGAGCAGCCCAGAGATCAGGAGAACTGTTGGAAGAAGCACAAGGAGCAGGGCCTTCTTGGTTGAAAAGAGTTGGGCCATGGTCGCCTGGATCTCAAAGGATGAGGCCACAGCCTCCTGGGTTTCAAATACTTGGATCTTTGCCAACTCAGTTTTGGGGCATAAGGCTGCCATTAAGATGTGCCAGGGGGATGAGGCTACTGCCCAAAACTGAAGAGATAGGGCTGCCATGCCCAGGGGTAGAAGAATGGGTCCCGGCAGGTGGGGTTGCTACTCAGATGGACTTGGAACAGGGTTGTCCTCCCAGTGGGCCTAGAAAGCAGATCTGAAGTCCAGGGCTGAGGGCCCTCTACCCAGAATCCAGAGAGCATAGCCAACACCTAAAGCCTAGAGGATACAGCCATTGCTTTGATGGTCTCAGAGAACAGAGGATTATTTTCAAACCTTGAGAGTTAATATAAATTGTTCTGCTGGGTTTTGGACTTGCTTGGTGCCTTTATTCTTTACTTTGTCTCCCGTTTCTCCCATTTGTAATGAAAATGTCTGCCTTACGCCTGTTCCAGGAAAGACTCTGGTGGCGTAGTGCCTCAGGCAATTGACTGCTAACCAGAAGGCTGGCCGTTCAAACCCACCAGCCACTCCTCGAAAGGAAAACTTGGCAATCTATTTCCATAGAGATACGCCTTGGAAACCCAAGGAGAGGTTGCTATGAGTTTGAAATTGACTCCACGGCAGTGAGTTTGGTTTTTTGGTTTATACTTGTTCTACCATTGTACTGGGAACAGAGAACTTGTAGCCAAGATTTCACAGGTTCATGAAGAATTTTGCCCTAACATGAAAGATACCTTACATCTCACTCATATTTGATTTAGATGATTCAGAAGATGAGACTTTAGACTTAGAGTTGATGTAAGACTTTTGAATGATGTGATCAGGTAAATAAATGTCTTTTGCATGTGGGGAGATCATGAATTTTGGGAGGCCAAATGGTAGAATGCTATAGATTGAATTGTGTCCTCCAAAACACAGGTGTTGTAAATCCTGTCCTCTGAGCTCTGGTGGCACAGTGCCTAAGGCATTTGACTGCTAACGGCTCGTGGTTCAAACCCACCAGCCACTCCTCAGAAGGAAGGTTGAACAATCTACTTCCATAGTGATACCACGTCAGAAACCCAAGGAAGGGTCACTATGAGTCAAATCGACTCGATGGCAGTGAGTTTGGTTTGGTTTTAGTTATGCCTGTGGTTATAATCCCATTTGGGAATGAGTTTTCTGTTATGTTAATGAGGCAGGATTAGTGTAGGGTATACTTTGAGTCAGTCTCTTTGGAGATGACATATTAGAGATTAGACAAGTGGGCAGAGTAGAGTTAGGGCAAGAGAGATCCCAAGCCACATGCAGATCAATTGCCCAGGAGCAGAAGCTCAAAAGAGACAAGGACCTTCCTCCAGAGCCAACAGAGACAGAGAGAACCTTTCCTTAGAGCTGGCACCCTGAATTGAGACTCCTAGCTTGCTAAACTGTAAGAAAATAAACTTCTGTTTGTTAAAGCCAACCATTTGTGGTATTTCTGTAATAGCAGCCACTAGATAACTAAGACACTTTGCATCATGGAGGAGAGGGTGTCTGAGTATGTGGACAGAACTGAGGGAGCCTGGAGAGAGGAGAAGCAGCCAGAGCCTGGTCCCCATTTCATCTCCTAGGGTCCAGCTCTTCCAGAACTTTAGTATCTTTCCCATAGATCACTTCTTTCAGATGGATAGGCAGCTGTTGCCTATGCAAAGTCTGGCAACTGTGGTCAGCCATCCGTCCATGGTGCTCCTATTTAATCACCTAGTGACCAGTATGGGTAGGAGTCAGGCCTGCTTTGCCAGCTGGTGGAAACTGTTAAATAAGGTAAAACTTTTCTGTCTTAATGGATTTTCCGGCAGGGTGGTGGGGGCGTGTTGTTAGCAAATTAAGAGGCAGATTGTTTGGTGTTCCTAAAAGAGTTACTCATTTACTTTATTTTTGTGTTTGTAAAACCCAGAAAGCTTTAATATGTTAAGTTTCCACCTGTGATTCACAGAATTCACATTGGCTTAGGATCCCACTTGGTAGTCATATTTAATTGACTTGGGTCTAGTTCTAAACCAATGATTGCTGCCCTCAGATGTTGTTGAGTAAAAGACCCAATGGATATGGTAGGAAAAGGGGAGGAAAGACAATGTATGTGGGGGAGATTTAAACTCCTTTTATATCCCGAGATACAAAAGGAGTTTAAATCAGGGAAATGGCTTTCCAGCTGAGACTCCTATGTTCC
>NW_006921923.1:1748071-1748650 GCF_000298275.1 Orycteropus afer afer
GTTATGTGCCGTCGAGTCGGACCCGACTCATAGCGACCCCTCCTTGGGTTTCCGAGGCAGTATCACTACAGAAGTAGATTGCCCCATCTTCCTTCCAAGTATGACTCATTGGGAGCTTTAAAAAAGTACAGATGCCTTGAGTCCTGCTCCCAGAGATTGTTATTTAATTGGCCACCGTGCAGCCTGAGCATCAGGATTTATTTTAAATTCCCCAAGTAATTCCATAGTAGAGCCAGGTTTGAGAACAACTGGTTTATGAAACCAGTTTTGGAAAGAAAGAGGCAGAGCAGGGGTTAGTGGGGTTTGCCTAAGTGAGGAGTACTGTGTCCATTTCTAGGAGCAATCAGTCCATAGCTGTGGATGTGAGTGCTGCCCAGGAGAAGCTACATTCTTATCAGGGAGACTAGACTTACAAAGACCATGACCTGACTTGAAAACACAACCTCATAACATGTATGTTGTTGTTGTTGTCATGTGCTATCAAGTCAGTTCTGACTCATAGTGACCCTACAGGACAGAGTAGAACTGCCCCCGTGGAGTTTCCTAGGCTGTAATCTTTGTGGGAGCAGATGGTCTGTT
>NW_006921923.1:1749177-1753217 GCF_000298275.1 Orycteropus afer afer
AATCCTACTTCCGTAGTGATACTGCCTCGGAAACCCAAGGAGGGGTCGCTATGAGTCAGGGCTGACTTGACGGCACATAACAACAACAACAACAACCATTTCCTAGCTTTGTTGCCTTGCGAACGTGTCTTAACCTCTCTGAACCCTGATTTCCTCAACTGCAAAATGAGCGCTTATCTCAGAAAATCTGGGTGGGGAGTGTTTCATAGGCTGGCCTCACCCACAGTGGATGACATCAGGCCATTACTGCACTGGATGACACCAACCCTAATGACACCACTAGATAAGTGTGGAGGGGAACATGGAACAAAGGAACAGGAAAGGGTTAACCAGAACTGGCTTCCTGCAAGAAGAAGATGTAAACTGGATTTTGAAGTGATAGGCATAGATTGCCAGAGAGAAGTGTTCAAAGGCAGAGAGTAGCACCAGAATAAGCAAGCCATATGTGCAGGTCAATAAGCATAGTTGCTTGGCTGGAAAGGAGAATATTGAGAAAAGTGATTGGAGAGATTGGAGCTGGGCAGAACAAGTTGGTAAGAGTCTCAAAGTCCAGTTAGAGGAATTTAGATTCAATGTGGGAGAAGAGTGGGAAGCCACTGTAGGTCCTTGAGCAGCGGTGTGGCAGATTGAAAGCTGACTTCTTTGATCAGTATGCAAGATGGATAGGAACCAGGCTAGTGTGAATCCAGGGAGGTGAGGAGCGAATAGGGTGCCAGTGCAGAGGTGAAGTGATCAGGGCCTGAGCTTGAAGAACAGCAGTGATAATGCAGAGGAAAGAGTGGATGTGAAAAGTGTGGTGTCACTGAGAGTGACACACATATCCTCCAACACACCTCTTGCACACACATCACACACACGCCTTAATACACCTAATCCCTTATTGCCTACTGTCTGTATCCTAAGTACACTGAAGAACAGCACTATATAGGCAACCCACAGTGGGTCCAAATTATGGATGGGTGGGGAAGTGCGCAACTACACTACAGAATAAACAAGAGATGTGTTGGTGAATGGCTAGGAAAAGATTGCACTGTGCTGAGTGGGAAACAGTGAATGGGTAGGTAGATGAGATGAGTGCCCAGAGGTACGACCATCAGATCATGGTTCAGGTATGTCCTACCTTATTAAGTAATTGATAAAATTCTGATGAAAACCTAAAGACAATAATCTATTTTATACTAGGATTTTTCCACTTTGAATAAAGATATACTATGTGTGTAGGCAGACTAATGGCCTCCCAAAGATGTCCCTGCCTAAATCCCCAAAACCTGTGAATGTGCTATGTAATAGAGAATTAAAGTTGTGGATGGAATTAAGGTTGCTAATCAGATGACTTTAAAATAGGGAGATTATCCTAGATTATCCCAGTGGGCCCAGTGTAATTACAAAGATCCTTAGAAGTAGAAGAGGGAGGCAGAAGAGGTCATAGTGATGTGGCATGAGAAGGACTCAGCCTGATGTTGCAGACTCTGAAGATGAAAGCAGGGGGTGTGAGCTAAGGAATGCAGGTGGCCTCTAGAAGCAGGAAGAAAGCAAGAAAATGAATCCTTCCCTAGAGCCTGCTAAAGGAACCCAGTCCTGCCTACACTTGATTTTAGCCCAGTGAGACTGGTGTCACGCTTCTGATCTCCAAATCGTAAGAGAGTAAGTGTGTATTGCCAAGGCCACTAAATTTGTGTTAATTTGTTACTGCAACAATAGCAAACTAATAGCACCCTGAGATTCCTTCAAATAGCAAGATCTTTGGTACCACATTCAAGATATAATTTGATAGCTAACCATTCTGCTCATATCCAACTTTTGTTACATAAAGTCTGATGCACCTGTACTCAGAGATGTGTGTTATTTGCATCACTAGTTACAAGTGAAATGGACAGGACAGTGTTTATCCCTTTCCTGGATAAATCGGGTAGAGACAGGAGCAGTGATATAGTGGTGAGAGAAAAAAGAGGAAGAAAACAAATCAATGTTTCAATTTGAGAGTCATTTAGTATGAACCTATTGTTACAAGCGACCATGCCAACTAAGCACAGTGTGGGATACAAAGCTGAAAACAAACAAAAAATGGTTCCTTGCCCTCAAGAAGCTTACCATTTTGTAGGAGAGAAAGAAGTACACAAATAGGGGGCAGATTGGAGGAAATTGCATAGGAGTAGAGAGGTGGATAAAATTAATTCTAGCTGAGGATTAGGGAAGGGTTCCTGGAGGTACTTTATGTCAGCACCATCTCTGGATATGAAGAGATACTCCGTATCTGTGCACAGTGGGCACAACTAGGGGGAACAGGGTCTGGGAATGGCTTCCCTGGGCAAAGTAGGAGTCTACACACAGAGTCAGTGGCATACTGGAGCTGGCCCGCCACAGGCTCATAAGAGCCAGTTGGGCACCTCTCTCCCAACTTTGTGTTCAAAGATACTGCGTTAATAACTTGAATGCAGACATAGTGGAGGTATTTACACCAGGTAAATTGGCAAATGCTACAAATCAGGACTTCAGAGAACTGGTTGTTAAAAAATTTACCAGTATAATATTACACAGGATACACTGAAGGTTAAAAAAAAAAAAAAAGGAGCTCTGGTGGCATAGTGCCTAAGGCATTTGACTGCTAACCAGAGGGCTGGTGGTTTAAACCCACCAGCTACTCCTCAGAAGGAAGACTGGGCAATCTACTTCCATAGTGATATCACCTCGGAAACCCAAGGAGCAGTTGCTATGAGTCGGGTCCAAACTCGAAAGAAAAGCTGTCTGAAATTCCTTGATAGGAGACATGGAAATTAAAAAACAAACTTGGCCCATTTCCTACTAGATAATGCCACTCTGATCTGGGAGTATTCTGGAACGGCTTACTGAAACTAAGATTATTCACTTAAAGCAGTAGTTCTCAGCCCTGACTGTACATTAGAATCATGTATAGAGATTTATTAGCCACTGGGCGGGTGTGTATGTGTGTGGGGAGAGGTCCTACTCCTAGATAATTTAAATCAGAATTTCTAGGAGTGGGGCCCAAGAGTATATAGTTTTTTTTTTTTTTTTCAATGTGCATCTAGCCTGAGCACCATGGCCTTAAAGTGATATTTTGCCTTGCCTGCAAATTGGTTGGTTATGCCCAGTTAGCCTTTTACAGTACTGTGGAGGCAAGAACCCAAATGTACCAGTCTCCTGGACTCAAGGACTATCATTTTTTACTCTTTTCCCTTTCAGGCCCTTGCTTTCCCACACATTTCCTTTTTGGGGGGATACTAGAGTGAGCACTTGACTGCTAACCAGAAGGCTGGTGGTTCAAACCCACCAGCCACTCCTCGGAAGGAAGGTTGGGCAATCCTACTTCCGTAGTGATACTGCCTCGGAAACCCAAGGAAGGGTCGCTATGAGTCGGGGCCGACTCGACGGCACATTACAACAACAACAACAACAGAGTGAGCTGAAGCTACCAAAGGGTCAAACCTCTCCTTGGTTGGCATCCCGAAGTTTTAGGTGCTTAGGGCTCCCAGGGCACCCTAGAAAGGAGACAGGGCCAGAGCATGTCAATTAATCCCTACTGTCCCTTCCTAAAGCTGGCACATGCATCAAACTCCATTCACCTTTTCTCCTTTTCCATTTGAAAATGGCCTGGGCATATTTAGTTACACTTTTCACTCAGCTTATTTGATCTCAGTGAAGGGAACATGAGATAGTGTTTAAATATCTTTCTCCAAGAGACAGCAGTCTGGCAATGGTCCTATAAGTATATTTGTATGATCTGAATTCCCAGGTATATAGTAGAGCAGACAAGGGACAAGGTCATAGTCACTTCTTGGTCATAGCCAGCTACCCAGAGGGAATGAGTTGTTGAACCTGTGGGCTCGGGACCATAGTCGCAGGGGACATCAAGCTCAGTTGGCATAACATACTACACAAAACATTGTTCCACCTCCTACTTTGGCGAGTAGTGACTGGGATCTTAAAAGCTTTCAAGCAGCCATCTAGATGCAATGATGGGTCTCTCCTCGTCCAGAGCAAAGAAGAATGAAGAAAACCAAAGATTCATGGAAACAATTAGT
>NW_006921923.1:1753612-1756623 GCF_000298275.1 Orycteropus afer afer
GTGGTAAATTGTAGTCAATGTCATGAGACAAAGTATATGTGAGCTGCTGTATGGAAAGTGAATTTGCTCTGTAAATTTTCACCCAAATCACAATAAAAAATGAATAAATAAAGAGACAGCAGTCTGGGACTGAGACGTCACTGTGCCATTACCATACCCTGTTACCACAGAAGCACATAAGGGGGGAAAGAAACCATCAAAGGACTATCCCAAGGGATCATTTACGGACCAGTTTGTCTGCTGTTCTTGTGTTCGAGCTTTATTGCTCTAGTGCTTTCTGTAGGGACAAGCATTACGTTAGACACCATGATCATTAAAATTCTATTTCAAATAAAATGTTGTTTTTCAAGGTTTCTAAGAAAAGCCATCCATCCTCTTTGGTTGCCTGCCTTGGATTTGATTTTTACCCCTGCTGGCAATAAGCACATTTGTGTTCCTTTTACAAGCTGCATTTGGCCCGTGCTGGGGCCTAGTTGGCTGTCTGGGGATGCAGAGGAGCAGCCCCTGATGTGCTGTGCTGAGCCAGCTGGGCATGGGCTTGGCCCTCTCTGTGCACAGGATTTAGCCTTCACACTGTTTTATTACTGATGTGGGGCTATATTGTTGTTGTTGTTGTTATGTACCATCAAGTCAGACCCAACTCATAGTGACCCCTCCTTGGGTTTCCGAGGCAGTATCACTACGGAAGTAGATTGCCCAACCGTCCTTCCAAGGAGTGGCTGGTGGGTTTGAACCACCAGCCTTCTGGTTAGCAGTCAAGTGCCTTAGGCACTATGCCACCAGAGCTCCCGGGGCTATATTAAGGATAAGAAATAAAAGGGAAAGCTGAAGTGAAATCAGCTAGTTCAGCTGATCAGCCAATTAGTCACTCAGCCTCCAGTCAGTAATTCTGTCCATCAGCCAGCCAACCAGCCAGTCAGGTAGCTAACTGGTCAGAATATCAGGCTATTAGGCATTCTGCCTGTCCTGCAGCCAGCTTGTCAGCCAGTCTGTCAGTGAGCCAGACTGCCCTTTAGTCAGTCCATCTGTCAGTCTGTCCATCGGTTACTCAGCCAGCCCTTTGGTCAAATGATCCCTCATTCTATTTGTCAGCCAATGCCATTTCTTCAAAGAAACCATCTCCAACTTTTGGATCCAAATCCGCCACACATGCACGTGTTCACACCCACCCACACATCCACCACTCCAGGACACTGTAAGTTCTAAGAGCTCTCTGTCCTTGTCCTTCATAGGGCTTATCCTGGCTTGCAGTCATACTCATTTGTGTGATTATTTGGTTTATGTTTTACTTCCTGCTGGAGTATAAGCTCCATGGGAGTAGGAACTATGTTGATCATGTTCTGGAATAATTACATGCATCTGTCAGTCAGTCATTCTGCCCATGAGTCCTTTAGCCAGTTGTAGTAACTTGCTGGGTGGACAAAGTGGGGAGCAGGAGCATTTTAGCCAGAGAGGCCAGCATAGTTCAAGTTATGAAGGTGTGGGTGACTGTAGCTGGTGAACTGTAAATGATTTGTCATTGCTGGAGCATAAGGTAAGAAGCAGTGACGGGAGGAAGACACAGTTAAAGTTATGGAGAAATAGAATTGGAGATGTAGGCTTGGCCCAGATCCTGAAGGGCTTTGCATGCCATTGTGAGACACTTGGTTGTTGATTTTGTTTTTGTTGTTGTTAATTTTGTGACTTAGGAGACCATGTGTTAGAGAGTAAAACTGTTTCATAGAGTTTTCTTTCTGTAATCTTTTTTTTTTTTTTTTAATTGTGATTTGGGTGAAAATTTACAGAGCACATTCCTTTCTATACTTGACTGTAATCTTTACAGAAGTAGATTTCCAGGCCTGTTTCTTTTTCAGTGCCTCTAGGTGGGTGCCTCTAGGTGGGTTATGGGGAAGCATTTGACTGCTAACCAGAAGGCTGGCGGTTGAAACCCACCAGCCACTCCTTGAAAGTAAGATTGGGCAATCTACTTCCATAGAGATACTGCCTCGGAAACCCAAGGAGGGGTCTCTATGAGTCAGGACTCACTCAATGGCAGTGAGTTGGTTTTCTTTTTTTAGGTGGGTTCTAACCACCAACTTTTGATTACTAGCTGAGTACAAAGTGTTTGCACCACCCAGGGAACTTCATTAAATTTTATCCAGTAGGTGTTGAGCTATTGAAGATTTTAAGTGACATAAGAATTATGTTTTAGAAAGACCTCTCAGACAGCAATATGAAGATGAAGTGTAGTGAAGTGAGAAGAGGCTGGAGGCAGGAAGACCAATCAGGAGGCTATTGGAGTTCCTTAGGTTAGTGTATCCCAACCTTTTCCATATCCTGAGAAAATGACACAATTTATAATGGCACCCTGGAATAAAAAAAAATGAGACTTCTTGTGGTCATAGGCAATAGCACCAAGGGGCTGAAAAGCTCAGTATCTCAGCACACTTGTAACCCATTCACATATACCTTGAGAAGTTTTGATCTTTGATAAAGATAAGGGTCTGAAATGAAGCAGTGCAGTAGGGATGGCCATGATGTCTGTGAATGCTCCTGAGATAAGTCTAAGAAATCTTGGGCCTTCATAGTAATGGTGGTAGCAACTATCCACATCTAAACTCCTGTGTATCCCTCTGGTATTGGTGACAAGGGTGTGAGGCAAAAAAAGGATATCTAACTCTCCCCTCGTTCCACTCCCTTCTGTCGTTCCTTTGTTGTCCGCAAGGTTAACCATTGTTGTTGTGACTGAGAAATGTCCATTAACTGGAAATACAGATATCCCTCGCCCTTTTCTCACTGGAGGAAGAGAGAACTTTGTTTTTCCTCCCAGTCATATTGCATGGGTTCCATAGGAGCATCATTAACTTGTCACCCATGGGGCAGAATCCAAATGCCCTGCCATGGCATGCATTCTAATTGTATGTACAATAACTATTAGCATAGTGGCTAAGGCACTTGACTGCTAACCAGAAGGCTGGCGGTTCAAACCCATCAGCCACTCCTCGGAAGGAAGGTTGGGCAATCCTACTTCC
>NW_006921923.1:1756723-1761051 GCF_000298275.1 Orycteropus afer afer
TCGGAAGGAAGGTTGGGCAATCCTACTTCCGTAGTGATACTGCCTCGGAAACCCAAGGAGGGGTCGCTATAAGTCGGGGCCGACTCGACGGCAAAATAACAACAACAACAACAACTATTCAGTAATTCAAGTTAGTATTCAGTACAGCATAAGATTGTGCAATATAGAAATAGGTGCTGTTTGTGCAAGTTCTGAGATAGGAAGAGAGTTAAAGAGGGAAATAGTCTGGAAGTGTTGGTTTTGGAATCCCCTGCATAGAAGTAAAAGTTGACATTCTTAATGTTACTGCTTATGGGGTACTGAGTTTCGGTTTACAGTGATGGAAAATTCACATTGATTGAAGGTAGAGTTGTGTAGTCCGTTAATGTAATTGTTGTCAACAAGTTGTACATCTATGAAAAATAGAATTGGCTATAAAAAGTAGAATTATCTAATAGATGTATTTACAACAATGACAAAAAGAAAAAAGAAGAAAAGAATTGTTTCTGAGGCTACTTCTGTACAACCAAACACTTCGTGGGATTGGTTCCTTTGCTTGGAGGTTTAGGGTCATGGTTTCATGGCACATTTCAGTTAATTGGCCTAATAATGTATTTTCTGCTTCTGTTCTACTTCCTAGTTCATTGGATAGTGCCTGGAGTCTTAAAAGTAGCCATCCAAAGCACAACAATTGATCTCTATTTACGTGGAGCAACAGAGGAAGAAGGAAAGTCAGGAATAGAGGGAGGAAATGGAATATGGGGCTAATTACCTCCATGAACTATTTGCCTCCTTTGCCATCAACTCAATTCACTGCCGTGGAGTCGACTCCAACTCATAGCGACCCCTCCTTGAGTTTCCGAGGCGGTGTCTCTGAGGAATTAGATTGCCCAGTCTTCCTTCTGAGGAGTGGCTGGTGGATTTGAACCGCCAGCCTTCTGGTTAGCAGTCAAGTGCCTCAGGCACTACACCACCAGAAGAGGATGATTCTCAGCTACCATTACAGAACATTTTGATCAATGATTCTATAGAAGAATCCTGATCAAAAGGAAGAAAAGGCAGAAGACAATTTCAAATTCTCATGGACTTCAGTCTTTCTGGAGTCATGGGGGCTGGATGAACATTACCCTAGATAATCTTTAAACTTTAAACCAAAAATATCCCCTGAGGTCTTCTTAAAACCAAGTAACACTTTCTCTTTGAGCATTATGCTCTTTTAAGAACTCTCTGTTACGGTATCATATTGACAACAGAAACTTGAAACGTTTGATGGAAAACTTAGGAGGCAGTGAGTTTATGTTAATGAAGGAGAAACTCAGAAAAGGAAGGTGAGAATGGTTGCACAACTGTACATGTGGAAACGATGGAGTTGGTGTATGTTTTGCTATGTATGTTCTCAACAACAAAATACAAATTAAAAAAAGAAAAGAATGTTCCAGGTTGTTCTTTAGTCTAGCCTAGCTTCCCAGCTTCACCTCAGCTCTCTCAGCTGGCCCACACATGTGCTACACCCTGACAAACACAAATACAGCCCCGCAGCCATCACATGATTTTATATAATTTTAATCGTTTTCAGTAAAGGTGGTTCATTAAATGTGTAATTGACGGTTGATTTAACTGTTGTACCTAGGTAAGAGTTTACTATAAATAAATTCACAAATCAGAAGAAATTACTTGTCAGGTCATGTGCTTTGAATTTTAGTTCAAGAAGTATAGTTTCCATAACTATGCAAGTCATCTTTTCTTCATTACCATCCTCCTGGAAATGCACCTGCCTCTCTCCTCCTGTGCCCTCATGTTTCTTCCTGTCTCTTCCTTAGCCTCTGGTGCTGCTGATGGAATGGCCAGAAGCCACCAACTTTGCCTGCCTGATTGCGGGGTACTGCCGCCTCCTGCTGGATTCCAGGAAGATGGTCTTCTCCAGGCCTGCTAGCCAGCCTCTTCCACCTCCAATGCTCAAGGCAGGTAGGGCTCAGCCTCGGTTTTCAGATTGCCGGAGGCCCTTTGGACCCTGGAGAGATGGAGGGAGGAGCTCTGCTGCCTTAGTGCTCACCCCATTCCCACAGCGCCTGGTTTACCAGGAGTTGATGGCTGTCCCACTGCATCCTCCCTGTCCCAACAACACAGTGGAACAGACATCTGGCCTTCAGATGTGCTGTTCCACAAAGGATGCCTGTGACAACACATTGTGATTGAGTCAGTGAATGAACGTAAGATAAAAATAGCAAACAAGGGATAAATAGAACCAAGTAAATAATTGCATTGGATCTAAGGCAAAGCTTTATAGAGATGATAACAATATCTAGAGGGGATTCATGGATGTTCTTGTTTAGTTGAGTAGAGTTGACAATAAAGTTTAAACCTTTGTTTTGTTCATCATAGGGAGACTGATAGAGCTGCCTGAAGTAGGAAACCATGGCAGGCTGGGGTGGGAAAGACTGTGCAAGGCCAGAGTACAGCTCAGCAGGAGACTTAGAGATAAGAGGGGAGGATCACAGAGAACAAGCTCAAATGCAGTGCCCAAACAGAAGGCTTCCAAGTTAGGCAATTCAGTCTAGCCACCCCTCAGAGCTTTTCTGGTGATAGCACAAACAGGGGTATTGGGAAAATTAGCCCAGTCCAGGCACTGCTGTCCAGAACTGAAATGGAGTAAGGGAGCAAGTACCCAAGTAGCAGCCTCATGTATAGATACAGTAAGTGCTGCCCCCACCTCAGCACCCAAACATGATGGGTGAAGCAGAGACTGACCACCCCCCAGACACCCTCCTCACTGAAAACTTTCAGTCCACTGCCCTTGCTGCTTTGGTTACATCACATCCAGGTTAAGGTATTTGAGAGCAGAAGCACACTTCTGATGAATAACCCAACACCCAGAGGGCTATTGTATCCCCACTTCCTTTCACCTCATCATCCCTTCATTATGAACACTTCAATGACAAACCCATGTTTACATCTCATAACATGGTCTACAGGAATTAAAAGGCAATCTACCTGTGTTTGGAAACAGCTAAATGGCCCAAAGGCATCTGAAGGAGGCTACACATAGAGAAGCAAAGGAACTGACTTGGAATAGGAAGAAACAGGGGTTGGGGGATGAGGGGAGATGTTGCAAGTATCCTGGTGAATAGCTCTGAGGTAGTTGGCCATACTATGGAACCTAAGAATGGCCAAATGCAAAGCCAACCTTAGCATTATCAGTGTCTCCTGTAATTAGTCTGCCTCTCTCTAATCATATCCAAGTAAATTATACTATTACTGAGCAGGATAGAGAGGGAGAAGGAAAGGCAGAAGGAAGAGCCTGGAGGTCAACCAAGAACCAAATGCAGAAGTTAGAGTTGTTTTGGAGGATCCACTGTCAAAACACACCAAGGATAGCTCTTCACTCCCACCATGTCTGACAAAGGATGTCTATCTTCCCAAAAGAGAGACAGCACTAGACAGTGCAGTCCCCTAAATATTATCCTAGCTGTTTGGACAGTGGTACCAAGTGAGGAAAACAGGCTTAAAACTCATCCTCCTTGAACACATCTCATTTTGGTTTCCTGTTGCTTTTCCAAAGAAAAACCTATTTCACTAAATTCTCTTGGGAGTGTTGCAGACTAGAAAAGAGGTTTCTGTCAATGCTAGGCCTGTCTTTGGAGACCTCTTCCTGATTCCTGAGAGGCCCCTTGAGTCTGCAGATTGATGAGGACTTGGACTGGCTTTAGCATAAGGCCTCTTATGTCCATGCAGGAGCCAGATGGATCACTGTGCTATCTCTTCCATTTGTAGTGTTTCTCCTCATTGGTGTGTAAACAGTCAGCTCAGGAGTAGAGTGGCAAGAGAAAGTCTTTGCTGTTCCCTTCTGCACCTCTTTTGGTTAGAAAGGCAAGAACTTGAGCTTGGCACCACCTTCCCAGGCTTGGTTAGATACCTGGGCCCAGTTTCTTGGCCTTTTGGACTTCTGGCTACTGGGTTGACAGCAGCCACCTAGTGCTCCTAGTGGGTGGAGTGGCATGAGCCTCATCATCCTGCCTGTGAACACTTAGCTACCACAGCAGCGGCAGAGCTCAGGAGCTGGTTTGCATATCTTATCTCATGGCCCCTCAGAAAGGAAAGATGGAGAGCAAGCAGTACCACTGAGGAAACCGCAGCTCAAGTAACAGTGAAAGGCTCTTAGTGATTGGTCTTGCAGACCTTTAGGAACAAGGTCCAAAACTGAGATTGATTTCTTCCACCTGTCCTTACACTCATCCCAGAAGAGAAGCCCCAGTGTCAACTGTTGTTCTTTAGTGAAGATCTGCAGGGAACAAGCATCTTCCAGGGCCAAAGCTCCATCCCACTCAGGGCCTGGTCTTTCTAGAAAGAGG
>NW_006921923.1:1761566-1767870 GCF_000298275.1 Orycteropus afer afer
AAGCACTTGAGAGAGAGTGGGCACCTCCCAAAACATTGTTTTGTGCCACTCCCAACAGAAATACTCCAAGTGGACACCTTCAGCAGTCAGGAGCTCCTCAGTTGCCCATAGAAAATCCCACCTTGGAGTTCACAAAAACTTATGGGTAGAAAAGCCACACTAAGTAATTTACTACACCACAAGGGGTCTCTGACTGGCTTCATATTCTTGTCCCACAACAGAAGCTGGCTGCCAGCTAGCCCAGCTCAATGCTCAACTGCTGGGCCTAAAGAATACTGTTAAACCAGGAGCTGGGAAAGAGAGTTCATCATCTCCCATTCAAGGCCCAGAAAAAGGGAAACAGTGGTAGGGAAGGGATACCTCTTGGGATTTATCAGTAGCTTCACCAAATAAATATATCACTTTTTCACTCAAATATTTCTAAAGTACTTATTATATGCCATACACTGAAGATATAGCCATGAATAATAGCCATGTTCCTTATGCTCACATACCTTATGAACTAATGGGGGAGTAACCAAACCCACTGCCATCAAGTCAGTTCTGACTGTTAGCAACCCTTTAGGACAGAGCAGAACTGCTCCATTAGGTTTCCCAAGGTTGTAAATCTTTACAGAAGTAGACTGCCTCATCTTTCTCCTGCAGAGAAGCCAGTGGGTTTGAACCACTGACCTTTTGGTTAGCAACTAAATGCTTTAACCACTATGCCACCAGGGCTCCTAGTGGGGGAAATACAGATAGATAATTAAAGGGATAATGCCAGTAGAGTATGATTTCTATGTATTTACATAGGTGGGGTTCAACAGGTACAACAGAATAGCACTTGCATTTGGGCTTGAGGGCACAGCTTAGAGAAAGGCTGAGAACATGCCTGTTTTTCATAGGTAGCTACTCTCTCTCCAGAGTTCCCTGTATCTAGGGGAATCCAGGAAAATAAGGCTTTGGGGTCGTAGTTTCTCATTTGGAGGAACTCACTCCACATTTTCCACCATGATTAGAAAGCTGTGTGATTGATGAACTGAATATTCTGGTGAATATATATATCCCACACATGGCCTATATATCCCACACATGGCCTACTATTTTGCATGTAGTTAAAACCCAGTAACATGCACAGAGCACTAATGTGGGACTGAACATAAGACTCTTGTTGATGATTTAGAAAGAACCTGAGGGTCCTGTGAGGCCTCTAGGTTATCGTGATGACCAGTAACAGACCCATTGGACTGTAGAACATAGCACGGCCAAGTCACAGAGTGCTAGTTGAATCAATACTATGTTGACTGTATATGTGTGTGTGTGTGTGTGTGTGTGTTTACACATACATATATACACCTGAATATGCTTTTGACCATAACTCCAGTTGGATATCATCCTGTTCCTTGCAAGCATTTTTTTTTTAAGTCAGTCTTCTGAGTGGCTGAGTACAGAGCTTTTGGGGAAAGCTGATGAGCAATTTATAGCAGATTTGCAATCTGGGAGACACACTGTCCCAGCCATCAGCCGACTGCACCTGGCTTTACTTGCATTTCTAACCTTCTGCCTGGAGGAGATTTGGGCTTCTCCAGGCACATTTTCTCCTCTGGACAACCTCGTGCTGCTCCTCTGATGTGGAAATCCCAGAACCAAGTGGTGGGCTGTGTATCATCATCTGGCCTTGACAGCCTCGTACTGGGAGATGTTTCCATCTTGCAGGAAGGGAAGCCACCTTTAGACCTCCAGCCCTTGTCTGAGAAGTCACCACCTGCTTATCGGACGTGCCCCTGGGTACCAGCCCTGATGGTAGCTGATTACACTGATTGTTCAGCTGTCTCATAGGTAGTTAGCACCTGTTGCATCCCCAGGACCTGTTGTAGTACCTTGGGATAGAGAGACCTCCTAAGATGATAGTTCATACTCCTGACTCAGTGCTCTCTGAGAGCACTTCTTCCCTAAGTTTCAGCGTCCTGGGTGGATGGAGGGTCATTAAATCCTTTTCCCCAACTGATCCAGAGTTTGCTAGATATAATAGCCACTAAGGCCTGATGTGAACCCACTCAATGAAATTATATTGAATCTATATTTAAAGGGGCAACATGGTCTATGGTAAACAGCAAGAGTGTGGGATCCGAAGCCAGAGAGACTTGGGTTCCCATCCCTGCAATGTCATAGCTGTGTGATCATGGATGGGCAAGACTTATATACTCTGAGTCTCACTTGCCTCATCTGCAAAATGAGGGTAATGACAGTACCAACTTCAAAAGGTATTTGAGAGGATTATGTGAGAGAAACTACATAAAGTCCTTTCACAGGGCATAGCACATTTTAGCTCATTTTATAAGTATTCACCATGTATCCAGCTCTGTGCTTTTTTAATAAACAGCTTTATTTAGATACAATGTCAGAACCATAAAATTCACCCATTAAAAGTATGCAATTCAATGTTTTTAAGTATATTTAGTATATTCACAAAATTGTGCAACCATCACCACAATCTAATTTTAGAACATTTTTGCCCCTCCTAAAATATACCCTGTATCCATTAGCAATCACTCCCCATTCTCCTCGTAATCACCATCCAATCCTAAGCAACCACTAATCTACTTTATGTCTCTATAGCTTTGTCCATTCTGGACATTTTCTATAAATTGAATCATACACTATATGGCTATTTGTAACCTTTTTCACTTAGCATAATTTTTCAAAGGTCTTCCATATTGTAGCATATATCAGTGCTTTATTTTTTTTTTTTATGGCCAAATACTATTTCTTTGTACGGATATACCAGATTTTGTTTATCCATTCATCAGTTGATGGACATTTGAGATGTTTGTTTCTGCTTTTTGGCTATTACGAACAATGGTGCTATAGACATTTGTGTGCAACTTTTTGAGTGTAAATATGTTATTTCCCGTATGTAGATACCTAGGAGTGGTCAAATGGTAACTATGTTTAACTTTTTGAGGAGCTTCCAAATGGTTTTCCAAAGTGACTACACCATTTTACATCCTCACCAGCAATGTATAAGGGTTCCAGTTCCTTCACATCTTCCCCAACACTTGTTATTGTTTGTCTTTTTTATCAAAACCATTGTAGTGGATGTGAAGTGGTATCTTGTGGTTTTGATTTGCAGTTTCCTGATGGCAAATAATATTGAGCATCTTTTTAATGTGCTTATTGACCATTTGTATTTCTTCTTTGGTGGAATGTCAATTCAAATCCTTTGCCCATTTAAAAATTGGGCTATTTGACCATAAATATGAGGGTTTATTTCTTTATTTTTATGTCAGTATCACACTGTCTTGATTATCATTATTTTGTAGTAAGATTTGAATTTAGGAAGTGTGACTCCTTACTTTGCTATTCTTTTTCAAGATTGTTTTGTTTATTCTGGAAACACTTTAGTATTTTCTTCCTTGCAATTCCACATGAGTCTTAGAATCAACTTGTCATTTTCTACAAAAAAGTCAAGTGGGATTCTAATCGGATATGTGTCAAATCCTTAGCTCAATTTGGAAAGTATTACCATCTATGACTTCCAATCCATGACTATAGAATGTCTTTCCATTTAGTTACATCTTCTTTAATTTCTTTCAAGAAATTGTGGTGTTGTAGTGGTTAAAGCATTTGGCTGCTAACCAAAAGATTGATGGTCCAAACCCTGCCCCACAGGAGAAAGATGATTCCATCTGCTTCCCTAAAGATTACAGCCTTGGAAACCCTATGAGGGTCGCTATGATTCAGAATCAACTCAAGGGCAGTGGGTTTGCTTTTGGGTGGTTAATTTCTTTCACAAATGTTTGGTCATTTTCAGTGTACAGCTCTTGCAGTTCTTTTATGAAATTTATACATACGTATTTAACTCCTTTTGATACTACTATAAATAAAATAGGTTTCCTAATTTTATTTTCCAATTGTTCATTGCTAGTGTATACAAATACAATTGATTTCTGTACATGGGTCTTGTATCCTGCAGCCTTGCTGAATTTGTTTATTGCTCAATATCATTTGCCATCAGGAAACTGCAGATCAAAACCACAATTAATTTTTTAGTGGATTCCTTGGGATTTTCTTTATATAAGATCATGTCATCTGCAAATAGTTTTACTTCTTTTCCACTCTGGATGCCTTTTATTTCTTGTTATTACTTAATTGCCCTGGCTAGAACATCCATTCCAATGTTGAATAGGAGTGATGAGAGCAAACATTCTTGACTTTTTCCTAATCTTAGGAGGAAAGCTTTCAGTCCTTTAGCAATTGCGATGTTAGCTGTGATGTTTTTGTACATGCTCACTATCAGGTTGAGGAAGTTTCCTTCTTTTCCTAGCTTGTTGACTTGTATCATGAAAAGGTGTTGATTGTTGTCAAATACTTTTTCTGTGTCTATTGAGAGATCTCGACAGCACATAACAACAACAACAACAATTGAGAGATCATGTGGTTTTTGTCTTTTATTCTATTAACATTAGTGTATTGCATTAATTGACTTTCAGGTGCTAAACCAACTTTGTATGCCTGGGATAAGTCATGGTGTGTAATTATTTTTATATGTTGCTGGATTGAATTTGCTAGTATTTTGTTGAGGAATTTTGTGTCTGTATTCAGCAGGGATATTAATCTGTAGTTTTCTTGTGATGTTGTTGTCTGGTTTTGGTATCAGGGTAATACGGGCCTCATAGAATGAGTTGAGAAGTGTTACCTCATCTTCTATTATTTGGAAAAGTTTGTGAAGGATTGATAGAAATTCTTCTTGGGGTGTTTGGTAGAATTCACCAGTGAAGCCATCTGGGCCTGGGCTTTTTTTGTGGGAAGATTTTCATTTACTAATTCAATTTCTTTACTAGTTACTGGCCTATACAAATTTTCTATTTCTTCTGGAGTAAATTTCAGCAGATTGTGTCTTTCTAGGAGTTTGTTAATTTCATCTAAATTTTCTAATTTGTTGGCATGAACTTACTCATAATATTCCCTTATAATAGTTTCTATATCTGTAGGGTCAGTTATGATGTTCCTTCTTTAATTCCTAATTTTAATAATTTGAGTCCTCTCTTTTTACTTGGTCAATCTAGCTAAAAGTTTGTCAATTTTGCTAATCTTTTCAAAGAACCAACTTTTAGTTTCACTGATTTTCCATATTGTTTTTCTATCCTCTATACTTTAAGGATCTCTGGTTGTGCAGTGGTTAAAACACTTGGCTGCTAACCTTAAGGTCAATGGTTCGAACCCACAAGCAGCTCTGCAGGAGAAAGACGTGGCAATCTGCTTCCATAAAAATTTACAGCCTTGGAAACCCTATGAGTCAGAATTGACTCAACAGCTGTGGGTTTGGGTTTGATATATTTTATTATTTCCTTCCTACTGCTTGCCTTACGTTTACTTTGCTCTTCGTTTTCTGGATTCTTAAACTGGAAGATTAGGTTATTTGAGATCTTTCTCCTTTATTAATATAGATTTGTACAGCTATACATTTCCCTCTAAACACTACTTTAGCTGCATACCGTAGGTTTTGGTATGTGTCTTTTTATTTTCATTCATCTCAATGTATTTTCTAATTTCCTTTGCAATTTCTTCTTTGAGCCATTGGTTATTTAAGAGTGTGCTGTTTAATTTCTACATATTTGTAAATTTCCCAAATTTCCTTTTGTTATTGATTTCTAGTTTAATTCCACTGTGATCAGAAAACATGATTTGGTCTTCTTTTTCTAATTCTTCAAGGTGTAAATGTAGGTTATTGGTTTGACATCTTTCTTCTTTTGTAATGTAGGCATTTATAGCTATGAATGTCCCTCTGAGCACTGCCTTCACTGTGCATAAGTTTTAGTATGTTGTGCTTTCATTTTCATCCATATGTAAATACTGATTTCCTCTTGTGAGTTTTTCTTTAACTTCTTTAATAGTGTATTGTTTAATTAACACATACTTGTGAAATTTCCAGTTTTTCTTCTGTTATTGATTTCTATTTTCTTCTATTTTCGTTCTTTTATGGTCAAAAAAGATAATTTATATGATTTCAATCTTTTTAAATTTATTGAGACTTGTTTTGTAACCTAACATGGTCTATCCTAGAGAATATCCTGTCTGTGCTTAAGAATAATGTATATTCTGCTGTTTGGTGGAGAGTTCTATAAATTTCTGCTAGGTCTAATTGGTTTATAGTGTTGTTCAAGTCTTTGTGTCATTATTGATCTTCTGCCTAATTGTTCTAGCCATTATTGAATATAGAGTTTTGAAGTCTCCAAGTATTGTTGTTGAATTTTCTATTTCTCCCTTCAATTCTATCCATTTTTATTTCATGTATTTGGGGACTCTATTGTTAGGTACTGGT
>NW_006921923.1:1767970-1775786 GCF_000298275.1 Orycteropus afer afer
CTAAACTTTAGTGAAAGGTATTTTGAAGTTTTGTTTTCTAGCATCTTGACCACCATGTTAAGCTATAGAATAATAGTTAAAAACAGGGGTTTTGAAGTCACTCAGACCTGGGCTCAGTCACATAGCAATCTGGATAAGTTTCTTCCTCTGTGAAATGGGATAATGATAGTACCACCTCACTGGGTTGTTTTGAGGATAAAATGGGATTATGTGTAATGATCTTAGCCTAAGTTAATGTTTACTTGCCATCTGTCTGCTGATAGCACAGTGAGTTGGCATTGCCTGAGTGTATTCCCATACACAATATAGGGAAGGGATCCCAAAGCAGAGTGAAAGAGAGAAGTCATTAAGATATAAAGGATTTGCTATAGATCATTCTCAGGACATTTTGCCACATGTATGTGCAACAAATAGAGCTGGCCCTGCATGAATGCAGAGAAGCCCATCATTTTACTAATAGGATTTGAGGAATTATAAGACTGCTCTCCCCACCCTTCTCCCTGATACTACTCTCCCACCCTCCTCCCTGATATATACATCTTGGCACATCTCCCATATACTTTATACATTCAAGTGCCTGGAATTCTACTAAAAAATAAAAGTTGCCATTGAGTTGATTCTGACTCATGGCAATCCCATGTGTGTCAGAGTACAACCGCACTCCATGGGGTTTTCAGTGGCTGTGAACTTTCAGAAGAAGATTGCCAGACCTTTATTCCAAGGCACTGTTGGGTGGACTCTAACTGCCAACCTTTTGGTTAGTAGCAGAGTGCTGTTAACCACTTGTACCATCCAGGGACTCCAGAATTCTGCTAGTAGAACTTTATTCTTTTAGGGTCTGTCAGACCACAGTCCTCTTTGAAATGCAAGCTCTTGGACATTGTACATAGCCTCTTTTATACTTTCCCACTAAAGCATCAGTACTTGTCAGATTTATTTCCTTCCTCTAGAAGAGATTCAAGATAAAACAAGAGCACTGGACATCTGAAAGTTGGAAAGACTGAAAAGGATGAGGGCAAGGGCAAGGACTCTTCCAAAGGGGACATAAAACAAATACCATCTCTTTCAGTATGCTAACTCTCAAATAAGACATACTCATGCAAGAAATCCAACTGGGTCCAGATTCCAAAGCATTCGCCCCCACCCCACCTCACTCCATTCCTTTTCCCGCTTCAGAGGTGAAGGGGCTACTAGCAGCACAGTCCATTAGTTTCTACCTACTCTACTTCCAGGGTCAGCACTGACATGACTCATCAACTCCCATTCCCCTAATTACCAGAAACCAGGTAATGCTTGTTCTTGGTACCTACTACCCAATTGTGCTGCTGAGACAAGGGCCAGAGATGCCAAGGGAGCTCAGCCATAATCCTCAGTACCAGGGCTCATGTATTGATTCTCTTTCTGGGTTTAGATTACATGCACAGCGCCCACCGCCCTGTCACTGGGGGCCACCTGGGGAAAAAGGAGAGTAGTTATGTGGGCAGCGTGGGCACCAGCCCCAGGAAGTCGAGCCACTGCACGCCCCTGCCTGCCGACTCTGAGCTTGTCAGCTTCTGCTACCTCCATATGCGGGAACAAAGGAAGGAGCAGGAAAGCCGGACAGATGTCAACGAGAACCTAATCTTCTTTGAGGAGACCAGGCCCCGGACCAAGTCTGACCCCACATCCAAAACCTCTGGTCAAGGCTATGATGTGGTCCCCGATGACTTTGATGCAGCCAGCCTAGACCATGAGCCTTGTGCCAGCAGGGCCCGGTCCTACACCTTGGACAATTCCCTTGGGGCTGAGGCCCTGAATTTCTACTGTGACTCTTGCAAAGCCAAACTTCAGGAGCAGCTGGGCTCTCGCAAAGGTGGAAGGCCTGGCTCTTCTCATGACAATATGGTAGACTTGATGTCCCTCCCACCCCCTGGGAGTGAGGAGGAGGAGGAGGAGGAAGATGAGAGCACTTCTCTCTTGCCTGCCATTGCCGCCCCACCCCCTGGTTTCCGAGACAACAGTTCTGATGAGGATGACCCCAAGCGCCGGGCCGTTCAGAGCCAGGAACAAGGACGCCACCTGCGTGGGCTCCTATATGATGAGATTCCAGTGACACTGATTGACAGCGTGCAGACACGGACAGTCCGAGATCATGCCCAGGAACTAGATGATGCCTTGGTGTCCACTCTGCAGGCTCTGGAAGCCCTGGCTGCTTCAGAGGATGGACCACACCCCTCACCCCCACAGACTGCAGGTAATGGCCCGTTCCTCCTCCCTGTTGCCTCCCCTCCCTCCTACTGGCCAGGCAGGCCCAGCAGGTGGCATTGCTTCTTCCCAAGCAGACATCAAAGTCACCTTTGTGTGTCAGAGCGGTGGATGGGCCAGAGGTAGTTCAGAAAGGGTCAGGGGAGCAGTGATGCTGTGGCAGTGGCTGGCTGCTCAGCTCTAGCTAGAGCTCTGGCTTTCACCATTCCGTCTCTTTGGAAATGCCTTACAGATGGACCTCAGGGATTGGGGCCATGACAGCTACGGAGCCAGGCCAGGATGGAGGATCAGAGAAAAATTATGAGAGATATAGAAGACGGGCAAAGATCATCCAACATGCTTATGATTGGAAGAAAACCAAAACCAACTAACTACCTAGCAACCTGGGATCAGGGGAGTCAAGAGTCATCATTGCTCAGGGCTGAGGTCTTTAGCCTGCCTAAGAGCATGGGCTCTGAGTCAGACACATCCAAGTCTTGGTCTCTTGACTCACTTGCAGTGTGACCTTTGGCAAAGCACATACCCTCTTTGCGCCTAAGTTTTGTCATCTTAAACAGGCTGGATAATGACAGTCATATCACATAGGGTGGTTGTGATGATTAAATGAGTTCATTCATGCAAAGCACTGCTTAGCATATAGGAAGGACTCAGTAAGTTGTAGTTATCATTATTAATGATTGTTTGATAGGAGAACCATGCAGCATGCATGCTATTCCTTGATACATACATATACGTTCATCCTGTAGACAAACACATGCATCATATATGCACCTATAGTCACACACATATACCTCCATACATATACCTCCATATATATACACTTTAAAACAAAGAGGAAGAGATCGGTGACACAGCAACAGAAAAGGCGTATGGAGGAATAAGGAATATGAGAAAGCATCTAAGGTGGCAGAAAAAGAGGGTAAAGAAATTGGGGTCCAAGGGAGTCTGACTGACCAGTGAGAGGACCAATTCCTGCCTTTTCTGTGTGTGAGGGTCCTGCCACCCCATCGTGCACGTGGGCATCATCTTTAACATTGGGTACCCCCACATGTTTGGCCCTTGGTCTCACATTTCTGTTGCTCCAAGTCTGGAGCTCCAAGCGCTAACTGCTCCCAGGCTTGAGGCCCGTGTGTCAGCCAGAGAGAGGACAAGTGCAGCTAAATGGCCTCAGCTGCAAGGATGATAGCAGGCCTGGCCAGATGAGGAGGGATAGAGAAGGGCCTCTCTTTGCCAACCTTCTTCAGGGCAATTAACCAAAAAAATTTCCTAGCTGTAGAATCTAAAAATAGTGTTGATTAGCATGTTGTTTTGCGTGTGATTTGCATGTTAATTTGCTATCAAACTGCCCAGATAGTCTCTTTCCATCTTTTGTTTCTCTTGTGATTTCTAGTCCTTCACAATCCTTCTCATGGTTTGCCCCTCTGCTCCTCCACCCTCAGCCCTGCAGTCGCTCTTAGGCCTTACTGGTTTTCCTCAGCCTGAGACATTGTTGGTTGGCCTTGGCCTCCATAAGTTCTCTCTATGTTTTGAAAGGAACTTGATCTCAGTCAGTGTAACAAGCCCTGTCCCTGTTCCTCCAGGTCTGATTGTGCTGGCTACAATCACCCCTGAATCATCACTGGACTCGGGCCATGAAACCAACTCCTCAGAGCTCACAGACATGTCGGAGATGATGTCGGCCATGAAGCAGCATCAGAACACCACCTATTTCCTGGCCCAGCATCTTAACAAGGACAGCCTCCTTGCCCGAAAGGACCTGCCCTTCCGCATCCAGAGCTGTGCAGCCCAGGCCGTTCTCACAGCTCCTTACTCTCTTGGGCGCCCGGATCCCAATCCATCTTTCCAGCCAGCTGTCACAGGCCAGAGTCCTAGGCCCCCTGGTGCTCGGAGGAAGCTGCCCCAATCAGAGGCCCAGCCACAGGGCGAGCGAACGTATGCCCTGGCAGTGCACCCAGCATTGTCCCCCCAGCTTAGTGAGCAGAAGAATCTGAGCCTGCTGTCCCCAGTTCCTGAGGACAAAGGGCCTAGCCACACCAGAGCAGGCCTAGAGATGTCACTGAGGGCGGCTACACCATCCCTCAGTGAAGAGCAGGTCTCTGAGCTGAGGGAGAGCCTGCCCAAGGAGGTCAGGCTGAGCCCCAAGCTTATTCTGGACCCTAAGGGCAGTGTGACTCCAGCCATCATCTCAGCTGCCCTACAACAGGTGGTTCACAGTAAGAGTCTAGCCACTCCTGGGGGGGCTTTGGGGAACCCCCCCAGCAAAGGGGAGAGAAGGCTGGAGGCCAGCATGGGGAAACCAGAGGTCAGCATGACAAGCAGTGGTGCCAATAAGAATCTTAAGTTCAAAATGAGCCCCAGTGGTCCAGAGTGTTCACGGAATTACCAGCAGCAGAGTGTCTCCTCTAGCCCCAGGGCACTCACAGGCAGTCAGGCTGAGAGCCTTCACCTCTCTACACAGGAGGACAGGCTGCAGGGTCAAAGTTTCCCTCCCAAGAGCTATCTTTCACGAGCAAGTCGAGAGCCAGTAGGGAAGCAAGCTGCAGGGGAGGGGACAAGCAAGGGTGGGCCCGAGGGCACAAAGCCGGCCCTGCACAAGCAGGGCCCAGTCTCAAGCCAGGGGGAGAAGGGACAGCTGGAAAACACACCCAAAAGCAGCAAGCTCGAGGAGGCCAGCCTGGTGCCCCGAGCTGGCTACCCCATGGCTCTGCAGAGCCCCAGCTGCCAACCCCATGGCCACAGCCCCAGCAACCAGCCACGAGGCCACAGCCCCAGTAGCCAGCCCCGAGACCATAGCCCCAGCAGCCAGCCGCGAGGCCACAGCCCCAGCAACCAGCCGCGAGGCCACAGTCCCAGTAGCCAGCCACGCGGCCACAGCCCCAGCTGCCAGTTGCGAGGCCACAGCCCGAGCAGCCAGTCCCGAGGCCAGAGCCCACTGAGGCCCCAGGTTGAAAGCCGACAGGTGAGCACCATGCCCTCCCGGAAACTTGAAACGACCCTGGATGGAGCCCACTCAGTCTCTGAAGGCCCTGCAAAGCCCAAGGCATCCCGTGGTCCTTTTCGGCTACGCAATTTATTTTCTGCCACCTTCCCAACCCGCCAGAAGAAGGAGACAGATGAGCGGCAGGCCCAGCTGCAGAAGGTAAAGCAGTATGAACTGGAGTTCCTAGAGGAACTTCTAAAGCCCCCAAGCCAGGGGGAGCTGCCAGGCACCGAGTACCTGCAACCTCCAGCACCTGGCCGCTGCAGCTGCCAGCTACGCAGCAGCCCTGTGCAGCAGGGACCTGGCATGTCCCGCGAACAGAGGCGCAGCTGCGATTGTAAGCGCATTTGCCGGGGGGGCCGGCCTCAGGCCGCCCAGACTCCAGTACCCAGCCTCCGGGGAAGGGAGAGGGACAGGGTCCCCCCTACCCAGAGGCAGCCAGAGGCTGGCCTAGGCTTGAGCCTCAGCAGCCCTACCAACATCCAGCGCATCCGCTCCACCAGTCTGGAATCCCGAGAGTGCCGATCAGACCCTGATAGCGGTGTTTCATGCCTGACCACGTGTGCCTCGGGGGGCGAGTGTCTGGGAGCTCCCAACTACAGGAAATTGATGCGCCGCTACAGTATTAGTGAGCTGGACCAGGGCGACAGGGCCTCGCTAACCTCGGAAGTCTACCCTCACCCACCCCTGGGGATGCTGCCCAGGGAGGCCAAGGAGGTAGAGGCAGGCCTCCCCCTGGCCTTGGGTCCCAAAAACAAATCCCTGGAGTCACCAACTCTGGGAGACCCCTCCTATGTCCAGGTTGCCCCTGAGACCAAAGGCCCCAGGCAGATGGCTGTGTTCTCACTGCCAGAGGAGGTGTACCGCAAGCCTGCCGAGCTGGATGAGGACAGCGAGAGCAGTAAGTGCTGCTCCATCCGCTACTGCTTCTACTACCGCAAGTGCGACATGGCTGATGACACGAGTGATGGCAAGGACGAACTCTCCTACTCCATCCCCATGAAGATTCTGCCTGGTATGAAGTTGGATGAGCAGGTGGTGCCTGTGGTGAGCAGGACCCTGCAGGTGCTGGATGCAGCTACCTGCAGCAGCAGCCCCGAGGCTGCACACACCCAGGAGATTGACTTGCGGGTGTCCACCTTCGAGGGGAGCCTGGCCAAAATCAATGCCCTGCGGGCCCATGCCTATGGCCTCCCTGATGGCTTCCTGGCTGCCCGGCTGGACACCAATGAGCTGTTGACAGTCCTGAGGCAGTGTGTGGCCAGCCCTGAGGCCCGTGCTCCCAAGCCCTACGTCTCCCAGATCTCCGAGTACAAGCTTGAGTTGGCACTCAAGTTCAAGGAGCTTCGGGCCTCCTGCCGCCGTGTGGCCAACGTGGACAAGAGCCCAACTCACATGCTGGCAGCCATCACGGGCAGCTTCCAGGTGCTGAGCAGCCTCATTGAGACCTTCGTGCGGCTGGTGTTCATCGTGCGCTCCGAGGCCCAGCGCCAAGAGCTGCTGGCCAAGGTAGAAGAGGTGGTGAGGAACTACACCTTCCTGCTGCGCGCCGCTGAGGAGTCCACAGCCCGGAACCTTAACCAGCAGCAGCAACAGCAGCAGCAGCAGGCAGCGGTGGCAGCAGCAGCTATAGGGGCAGCCACAGGGCACCCACCAGGCTCCCCAACCTCAGCGACTGTTATGAGCACATTCACCCACTCCTTAAAAACCCTTATCAAGTAGGACATCTGCCCAGGCCTGCCCTCCCCTAACCGTGGTCCCGGGTTCTGAGCTTTGTGGTCCTTGCATCTTGTGGTGAGTGTGTGTGTGTCAGCGGGGCCGGTCAGGGTCCAAGAGCCCTTCAGTCTCCAGGGAGTGACAATTTCCTTGGTTGAGATGCTCCCTGAGGGCTCCAGTCAACTGCTACCTTGGGTGTCCTCGCTCCTTCCCTGGCCTCTGGGTGTCACTGTGAGGGCAAAGGCCCCTTGTTGCCATGCCCATCAGCAGAGCCGTCTTTTCTCTCTTCCCAGGGGCTGAGAGGTGATATCAGGCTCGCTTCCTGCTCCACCTTGGGGGCCGGGGGAGACGGGGCCTGACGCAGGCAGGCAGGCCAGCAGGCCTAAGGGCCTTGCCCTCCTCCTGATACCTGTTCCCCAGCAGGGAGCAGTAGCAGTAGTGGCAGGTCACAGCGCCAAGCAGAAGAGAGAGGGTGCACTACTCAGGTGTGCCCGCCCACCCTGGGCTCACACTTACCTGACAGGAGCCACCGTCGAGGGCACATGCCCAGGTGGTATATCTGCAGCAAACAGCCATGCAGGGCTGTTCGCAGCTGGCCTCACCGCTGGTAGCCTCGGGAGCCCTCGCCCCCAGGTCCAGTAGCTCCACACCAGCCATCCCCAAAGTGCCCTGCCCCTCACCGACGGGCAGGGCAGCTCAGTCCACTAGGGAGCAAGCATCTGGGATCACCCCAGTCGTTTTGGGTAAGGTGAAAAGGTCTGCCCTGGGGAGACCCACCGTAGGCCCTGAAGCCCCCCTGGCCAGCCCAGCCTAGTGGCTGTTGCTGCTGGCCCACGGCTTCTTTCTCAACATCTCTACCAGACAGACGTCCTTAGG
>NW_006921923.1:1775886-1784016 GCF_000298275.1 Orycteropus afer afer
TATCTTAAACTTCTGGAAGCTAGCGTGATATGTTAATCCTGAGTATATGCTTTTGGCTGTGTATTGACCCTGTGGATTTGTCTCTCTACGAAAAGAAGCTGAGCGCCTTACCCGGTGCATTCCTGCACCTCTCTCCTCCTCTCCAGAGCAATCTGGAAGGGGATTCACACTGTTTAGCATCCTTGACACACATCTGTTGCTGCCGCCGCTGTCCCCCCCACACACACACCATCCTTCCACTTTCCTGGGAGTGAAGACACGGAGTCCCTACCAATGATCCCACCGTAGGGAACAAAGAAAGCCAATGTTTCTTCTGTATAGATTGCTTATCGTCCACCTCTCCATCTCTTCCTGTTTCCTGCACACTCATCCCCTGTGTCTGCCTCTCTTCCATCCTTATGTGAGAGGTCCATGTGAAATCTCTCATTCTTCTTCTGTGAGTTTTATAAAGATGTACACTGTGCTTTAACCTCTGCCCTCTGCCCATCCTTGCCCCATCCCCCCAGGGCAATAAAGCCCCTCTGAGTGGTGATTTCTCCTGGCAAAGATGAGGGGAGCTCCTTCTGCAGAAGTCAGCTCCCCCTTCGTTGCCCCTCATCCCACAGGACTAAGTTGTTTAATGGGCCAGAGATGCAGCCAGTGGGGAATCCTTTCCCCTGCGACCGCTGCCAGCCAGAGCGCTGACGTGGTCTTCCTCTTCTCCCAACTTCTTGATTGTGCACATTCGCCACTCAGCTCCCACCTGTCATTCCACCACCATCCTTCACCTCTCCCTCAGCCTCATGGAGAGGAAACATTTTCTAATGTCTGTATATAGTATATATACTACATAAAAATATATAAATTATATATATATACTAATTTATGTCTTGTTTTTCAAACAAGAATGAATAAATCTATTCATCTTACTATCCCAGTAAGGCTTCCAAATGTCTCTTTGTGGGTGTCCTTGTGATTTTGAATCGTTGGTTGGTAGTGACCCTGTTGAGTGCTCATCCTGGGCCTCTGCTCCCGTGCACGTGTTCCCTGATAAAATGATGAGAACCAAGGACATTGCTCCTCCTACATGTCCCCCAACATGCAAGGAATACCCTTTGCTTGTCTTAGAAGCTGCCTGTTTGTCATGGGAGTTGGATATTGTCTATTCTTTCTGCTGGCCCTGTAGCCCCTATATAGGGGCCCTGTAGCCCTCCACTATGCTGGTAGCTCCTTAAGGTCTCTGGTTCACCTAGCCACCATGGCTGTGACCTCAGAGCTGAAGGGTGTAGAGGCAGACACACAAAGCGCTGCACACTTAGTACATCAGATGGCCTGGGACTTAAGAGACAGGATTGTAGGCCAGCTATCAGGTTGGCGATGAGCCCTAGTGGCACAGTGGTTAAGTGGCTGCTAATTGTAAGGTCAGTGGATTGAATCCACCAGCCATTCACTGGGACAAAGATGTAACAGTCTGCTTCCGTAAAGATTACGGCATTTGAAACCTTATGGGGCAGTTCTGCCCTGTCCTCTAGGGTTGCTATGAATCAGAATCCACTCAATGGCAATTGATTTGGTGTTTGGTATCAGGTTGGGATTGGGAAATGGGACCTCTCCTTCTGACTTGCCTACTTGCCTCAGAGTTTAGCCTGGCTACCTTGTTATTTTCAACTAGAGAATCCCTTGCAACTGCCTTTGGCAATTTTTTTGAGGCAGGTGGGGAGGGTGGCTTGGATAGGATAGAAACAGCCCAACCCTAAGCAGAATAACTCACTCTGGCTTTGTAGAGTTACCTAATGGTGAGAATTTTTGTTTTTCCTGTTCTCTTATTTCCTTTTGTTAATCACAGGTCTACTGCGAGCCTACGCAGAGTCTTTGTGCAAATAGAAAAATTTCTCCCTCCCCCCACCCCCCTGAATGAATTAGAATTTGCACCACTCTAAAAAAAAAAAAAAAAAACATCACTGCCATCGAGTCAGATCCAACTCATAGCGACCCCTCCTTGGGTTTCCGAGGCAGTATCACTATGGAAGTAGATTGCCCAACCTTCCTTCCAAGGAGTGGCTGGTGGATTTGAACCACCAGCCTTCTGGTTAGCAGTCAAATGCTAGGTAGGTACAAATCTTTACATTCTTTACTATTAGCCCAAAGGTTGATGGTTCAAACCCACCCAGACGTGCCTCAGAGGAAAGGCCTGGCAGTCTGCTTCCAAAAGGTCACAACCTTGAAAACCCTATAGAGCACTTCTATTCTGCACACCTAAGTGAATCAGAATGAACTCGATGGCAACTAACAACAGCAACTGGGTAATGATAGCCCTGTGGGTGCATGGCTTGGTAATTTCAGCCCTCTCCAGCCCTCTTGCCTCCTTGGCTGGGTGCACAAACTACATAATCATCTGCAGTGGCCCTGATTAGTCCCTTCCCCTCCAAGGTTGATTGCAGATTTTTTTTTTCCCCTGATGCCTGCAAGAGATTTAGAATTTAGAAGCAAAACCGTGAGGAGAAGCCGGAGCTGCCCTGCATGTTCCCAACACCAAATCAGAGCTTTGTTTCTTTCTGCTCATGGGAGGGAGCCTAGAGTGATAGCCCTAGGAGAGGTGGCAGAACTCTTCTGGGTGTTGCTTGTGAGGAATACTGTCCCACAATTCCAAGGTTGGTGTCCAGTGGAAGTCAATGCCGGTGTGAAGTGAGGCCTGCTGCCACTCAAAATGACCCAGCTAGGCAGTTCAGAAACTTGGGCCCCTATAGCCCTTCACTACACTGGTAGCTCCTTAAGTTCAAAAAGATTGTTACTCAGTTCTAGAGCCTGGATACCCACACAGTACCTGGCACATAGTTGTCTGTTGTTAGCTGCCACCAAGCCCTGCATCATGACGACCCCATGCACAACAGAATGAAATGCAGCCTGGTCTTGGGCCATCCCCATGATCCCTTGTAGATCAGACCATTGCGATCCATAGAATTTTCACTGGCTAAGGGTCAGCAGTAGATCGCCAGGCCTTTCTTCCTAGTCTTAGTCTGGAAGCTCTGCTAAAACCTCTTCAGCATCATAGCAACACACAAGCCTCCACTGACTGACAGGCAGTGAGTGGCTGCACATGAGATGCATTGGTCAGGAGTCGAACCTACATCTCCCACATAGGAGGTGAGACTCTCCCCACTGCACTGCCATTGGCCCCTCTGACACATAGTATGCCTTCAAGAAATAAATGTGTGTTCAATGAATGGATGAATGCTGAATGAGATAAATGTCACAAGAAAGCTCTCCCAGACCTCTGTACCTTGTGAGAGATATCCTTGCTCCCCTGGGAATGGTTTCTCCAGGGCAGTGCAGCTGGACATTTGGGTGGAGCTAGGCAGTCTGGCATCCTCCTGTCAGAGGATGAGGTGTTGAGACCATCTTCCTGCCATCCCACTGACTCAGCTGAGTTTCACCAACTACTTTCCAAACCCTTCTGAAGCTCTCCTGTAGTGACTCTGACAGGCTCCCAGGGTCATTCTCTGCAGTAGCCAGAGCACTAGAGAAGGCCCTATTTCCACCCGTCTCTTCCCCGCCTCCTGCAGCCTGAGCTGGAGCCTGAGGCTCATTTTCTCCAGTCACCGCATACCATCACAAAACGAGTCCCTCAGAGCCTGAATTCTGCCTTTCTGGCTTCAGCCAATTAAAGGAGAATGGGCTCATACTGTTGGCACAGGCCCAGGATGCCAGTGGTGCTGGCACAGTCACATTTGTTTCAAGCTGTTGTCAAGGCATTGTGAATAATAGGCAATTTCATCAGCAATGAATTGAAAGGACCTGCCTCAGCCAGAATTTTCCTGCCAAAAGGGCATGGGAGGATCAGCTGCCAGTACTGGAAAGGGGCATAAATTTATGTCTTAGGACCAAATTCCTCCAGTCAATAGGATGGAAGTCATAACTACATCCCCTTCCCCATCCTACAGGCTGAAAGCCAGCCTGTGGACATGTATCTAGGGCCAGGAGCTCCTTTATGGAGTGGGAGGAAATGACCTTTAAGTTCAATCCTGGGCCCTGGTAAAATGTTCTGGACTCCAGTTGGGGCTCTGTTCTAATACCTTGACCTGCTGGAAGCCACTGTGAGGGAAAAATTATATTATAAAAGCCTGCCTTCTAGCAGGTACATAACTGCTTGTTTCACTTGAGTGTTTTCTAGCAACTCCTTCCCAGCCATGCCCAAGCACCCCACACACCAAGTCCTTGGGCACTGCCCACGCTCCCAGCATCCCAGGGACATGTTCCAATGCTCACATTGACATTTTCAGCTGCAGGTTACAGACCTACCACTTAGGAATGAGCTCACTGTTTGCTTCCCTGTTCTCCTGTCTTTGGTTTGATGTCCTTCCCTCTGGGTGTTTATTCCCTATTCTTATTTTCAAGACTTTGGCTAAAAGGATGATGCATCTGTACTATGTTGGGAGCCTTCCACAACACAGAAAAGTTGATCTCTGCCCTTTAATAGGCAAAACTAACTGTGGATGAACACTTGTCATATGCCAGGCACTGTGCTAAGGACTTTTCACTATATGATCTCATTTAATCCAGAACAATCCTTTGACAGAGGTACTATTATCAGCTCTATTTCTCAGATGAGGAAACTGAGTCCTGGAGAGGTTAAGCCCAAGGGCACACAGCTGGTAAGTGGGGCAGCCAGCCAGTTTTCAAGCTCCGCCCATGCTTTCAACCACTACCCTACAGTCCCACTCCACCCTTCCTATGAAGCATTTCCCTTAGACATCCAGAGATAGAGGTACAGACACCCTCTTAAGAAGATGGTCTGTAATTGTTGCTCAGTGTCCAGGCAGCCTATGCAACAGACAGATGGTAGGTTACTATGGGGTGTGAGGTAAGGGATAATACAAGCCCACCAGCCCCCTGACCTCTTTTCACTGTCTGCTTTAGTGCCACAACCCTCTCAGACCCAGCTTGTGGAGGGGTACATGCCTATGGAAATGTATGCATTAAGTGGTTGTATCCCAAAAGCCACCATCAAAATATACACGTAGTTCCTGGGTGGCCCCTCACCCTCTCCCATCTGCCCATGGTTATGGGACCTCCTCCTCCTCAAACCAGGGTTTGAGTTTCCCAGGGTCCGTGCCAGATGTTGTTAGGTCCCGTCAAGTCAGCTCTGACTCATAGCGACCCTATGTACAATAGAATGAAACACTGCCCAGTCCTGTTAACCTCACAGTCCTTGCTATGCTTGAGCCCGTCATCACAGCCATTGTGTTAATCCAGCTCATTGAGGATCTTCCCCTTTTCCGCTGACCCTCCACTTTACCAAGTGTTCTGGTTACCTAGTGCTGCTCTGATAAGAATATATACCACAAACGGGATGGCCTTAACAAACAGGAGTTTATTCTCTTACAGTTTGGAGGCTTTAAGTCTGAGTTCAAAGTGCCAGGGTCTAGGGGGCCAGATGAAAGCCACTAGAGGCGTTTCTTCACTCAGACAGCGGCTGGCTGCTGAGGCTGCCAAGCCCAAGGTTGACAAGTAAAAAGGCACAGTCCCGATGTTACCAAACCACACAGCAGGCCATTAATTCAAGTCCATTGTAAGTCCCCAGGTTGGCAGAGCATAGCAGGCTGCTGAACAACGACATGGCTACATGCAGGGTCCAAGCGTGGCAAAGGCTAGAGACCATTCCCCAAGGCTTCTGCTTATATACAGTAAGCAGACCACATTCCCTAAGGCAGCGACTCAGCTGTTCACAGTAGATTCCACCATGGATGGAGTTGATTACCAGTCTCATCATGGGGAATACTACATCCAGCTGCCCAGCCGCTCAACCGGGCCCAGCCAAGTTGACACACAAACTGAACTACCACCCCAAACATGATATCCTTCTCCAGGGAATGGTCCCTTCTGACAACATGACCAAAGTAGGTGAGATGAAGTCTGGCCATTCTTGTTTCCAAGGAGCGTTCCAACTGCACTTCTTCCAGGACAGATTTGCTCATTCTTCTGGCAGGCCATGGTACTTTCTGTATTCTTCACCAACACCATAACTCAAAAGCATCAACTCTTCTCTGATCTTCCTTATTCATTGTGCCAGATAAAAGTCCACAATTATAATGTGGCCCATCTTCCTGATGCATTTGCATTTTTCTCAAAGATTTTGGAGGGAAATATTTGATTTATCAAATATCTTTATATCATAATATCATGGAGAGGAACACAAAAATTACATGCTTTTTAAAGAATACAGGTAATTTCAAAGGCACTTAAGACTTGTGTCTGATACTTCTGTCTACATTCCTATACCCACTTACCTGGAGTCCATGTTCACTCTTCTGTAACATCAGACATGCTATGATCAAAATATTATTATTTCATCAGTAAGCTAGCTAATGTCATAGGTCCTAAGGGGAGGACGTCTAGCACTGGCCCATTTCAGTAGAGCTGGGCAGAGGCGGGGGGTCAGGTACTGCTTCAGGTATAAGAGATCTGGAGTGATGGGATGCCAGAGAAAGACACCAGAAGGAGATAGGAGGAGAGTGTTATCAAAGTATTTTTTCTCTCCCTTTGCCATGATATCAGAAGAACTGGATGATGCCCAGCTACTGAACATTTTGATCAAAGATTCTATAGAAGAATCCTTATCAAAAGAGGGGAAATGCAGAACAGAATTTCAAGTTCTCATGGAATCCAGACTTTATGGATCCATAGAGGCTGGATGAACCCACAAAACTATTGCCCTGAGATAATCTTTAAACCTTAAACCAAAAATATCCCCTGAAGTCTTCTTCAAACCAAACAGTAGTTTAGCTTAACTAGAAAAGAATGCCTGCCTTGAGCACTGTGCTCTTTTAAGATCTATCTTGATGGGATCAAATTGACAGCAGCAACTTGAAAGATTAGATAGGAAGTTTAAGAGGCAGTCAGTTTGTGTTGATGGAGAAGGAACAACACAAAAGATGAGAGTGAGAATGGTTGCATAATTCGAAGGATATAATCAATGTCACGGAACTGTGCATGTAGAAACTGTTGAATTTGTGTATAAGCTCAACAACAAAAATAAAATAGCAAAATAAATTAGATATACAAAAAAGTATCCTCTCCCCCACCTCCCACACCCCCAGTGCCAGTACAGTTTCTGTCAAGTCAATTCCTGCTCATGGTGACTCCATGTGAGCTCCATAGGGTTTTAACAGCTGGTTTTGCAGAAGTAGATCACCAGGCATTACTTCCCAGGCGCCTCTAGGTGGACTCAAACTTCCAACCTTTCAGTTAGCAGCTGAGAACATTAACCTTTTGCACCACGTCGGGACTCCCACACACCCCAGTGTTGACTGTTACACACTTCAGCAGAGGGTCAGCCCTGAGCTGGAGATTTCTGCATCTGCACTGAACAAGCAAAGCAGGGAAGCCACGTGGGCTAAGGAGTTGAGCCGTTCACCCCAGAATCAGGGCTTGTTTCTATTTTCAGCCCAGCCACTGACTTGCCATATGATGGGGTACAAGTCATTTCACCTCTTTGGACCTCTTCTCTAAAATGAAGATGACTGAGTCTTCAGCCTCCCTCTGCGCCTGTGAGGATTAATGAGGTGGTGGTGAAAAAGCAGCTATAAAAATCTTGAGTCCTGGCTGCACAAGCTTAACAAGTACAAATCAAACTGTCCCATTTGCAGTGGGTCCACAGAAACTAATTAAGCTTGCACCATGGGACTGAGACTGAAAACTTGGCCTGCAGTATTTTGGGAACCTGGTCCCTCCAAATATCTATTGTTCTCAGTCAAAACTGTCTTCCTGTCAGTTGCCCTCAAAACAGACAGGAAAGACCTCCTCTCCTTTGGGCTTTCCTTTTGAAATTGGAAACACCCACTACCTCAATGGAGAACCCACACCTTCAGTCAGGCAGACTCAAGGCTCTCCTTGGACAGTTATCTTGCTTGAACTTCTAATTTTCCCTCAACATTTAGTCTCAACTAAGAGGTAAGGGTTTTCAACTCTTGTCCCTTCCTAGGGACAACTTTGAGTTCTATTTATTCAGCCCAGTGTTTAATTCTTATAGGTCCAATCCCCACCCTAGTAATTAGTTAACCTATGGCAATATAAGGAGCTCTGGTAGCGTAGTGCCTAAAGCACTTGACTGCTAACCAGAAGGCTGGTGGTTCAAACCCACCAGCCACTCCT